>NC_050452.1:49577096-49898208 GCF_903995425.1 Onychomys torridus
AGAAATTTGAGGGATAATAGGAGGTAAAAAGGAGGAATCACCCAAAAGAAGGAGACATCAAAACCCATATGGTAATACACAATCACATAGACCTCTTAAAGATAACAGAAAGGGTAGTAGTATCCGCATAAAATACAGAAGACAAAGGAATACTGGAGACTAAAGGCTTGATTGGGAAGGGGTAGGAGGCAGTAGTACTTGGTTTAGTCAAAACTGATTGAAGTTTATAATATAAATTTCAAAGAATAATGCGTATTTTATTATTAGTTGATTAAGCATAGATGTTTACTTCAGAAGAAATATAGTTGGATTTTTCTTTAGGCTGCCAGCTCACAAATAACTTCATAGAGATTTATTCCTAATTATGAAAGTTCAACCTTAGTTTAGACTTGACGTACTAGCTCTTATAATTGAAATTAACCCATTTATTTTAATCTGCATTTTGTTGAGTGTCTCTTTAGCTCATTTTTCTCTGTATCACCTGTGCTGCTTCCTCTGCATCTGCCTAGTGGCTTTGCCTTCTTCTTCCCAGAGTTGTCTCTCTGTCTGGAACTCCTAGCTACTGGCCATTCAACTTTTTATTAAACCAATCACAGCAATACATTTTAATTATTTAGTTTACTTTTTTTTTCATTTTACATACCAATCCCAGTTTTCACTTTGTCCCCTTCTTCTCCCTTCCCCACGACTGCCCCCTATTGGCAGAATTATTAAGGCAACTCCACATGGTTAAAGGGGAGGTTTACTTCAGGGTTCTACTCACAACAACAATTAAAAGAATAGATTATAAAGTCCGGGAGAGGTGAAATGCAGTCAAGTGGTGTTCTCCGAAGAACTCTGCTAGGTCTACCATCCAACATCCAGGATTACCAGGAACCAAGAGAGCCAACACATCCAGATCTGGGTCTTAAAGGCTCTGTTTTGGCCCCACCTCAAGGGCAGGCCATAGGTAGGCATGACAGTTACCAGATGCCTCAATGGGGGTAGCACTTCCAGGTCAAAGCTGGACAGCTACCCACTGCAGCCTCCCTTTCGTTCCCAACTCTTATCCACTCCTAAGAGAGTATAAGGCCTCCCATGGGGAGTCAAGAAAGTCTAGTATACTAAGTTGAGGCAGGACCAACCCCTCCCCACTGTGTCAAGGCTGAGCAAGGCATCCACACAAGGGAATGTGTACCAGAAAGCTACTTCATGCACCCTGGACAACTGATACCACTGCAAGGGACTCCCCAAACAGATTCGTCACATAACAGTTACCCACATTCAGAGTGCCTAGTTCAGTCCGATGCATTTTCCCTAGCTGACACGCCAGAATCCATGAGCTCCCACCAGATTGGGTAAGCTATCTCTGTGGTTTTCCCCACTGTCATCTTGACCTCACTTGCTCCTGTGATCCCTCCTCCCTCTCTTCAACTGAAGTCTAGGAGGTCAGCCCAGTGCTTGCTTGAGGATCACTGCATCTGTGTCCAAAAGTTACTGGATGTAGGTTCTAAAGTAACAATTTGGGTAGTCACTAATATGATTATAAGGGAAGGTAGGTTCAGGCACCCTATCCATTATTGCTAAGAGTTTTAGCTGTTGTCATCCTTGTAGATTCCTAGGAATTTCTCTAGCACCAGGTATTGATGAAATTATTAAGGCCACTCCACGTAGTTAAAAGGGAGGGGTTTTTGTGGGGTAACTTACAAATGAAGGTCTAGGTAACAGGGTCTGTTAATATTCTATGGCCAACTAGCTGCAGTTGGATTTTCTTCAATATAAAAACTATATTTATTTATTTTTCTTTTTAACAAGTATAGTGCTTAAAGATACATGTGTGCTTGCTATTAACATTAATTAATTCATTACAATGAAACAGGAATTCACTCCTCCAAAGTAATCTGTATATTACTAACCAAATGGGGTTTATATAAAGTAATTTACACATGAAGTAAGGAAATGATCAAATGTTAATCAATTGAAAAATAAATAAAATAATTCTAGTCAAGCTCTACAACATGTATCTGGTTATATTTACAATATATAATGGTGAAAATATAATATTATTCTGTTTTAGTGATTGAATATATTTGGAGTCAATGGTATTTGTGTTATGAACATTGAAAATGAAAATATAAAAAGGTCACTGTACAATATCACAAAATTGTTCTTCATAATTATGCTAAAAAAAATCTCTAACATGTTATCTAGTTGCCTTGAAAGTTGGTTCATTTCTACTCAGTCTTAAAATCGCTGTGATGTATTTTTATCTACTTTGTATTTAGAGGAAGCTAAAACTTTTTTAGACTTTCCATCTTCCTTCTAACTCCATTTTTAAACCTTAACCCTTAGTGTCTCATAATATTTGTGTATTTGGACATGAGGCTATTCTAAACAGAAGTAAAAATAATGTCTTTCTAGTGGCCTTTAATAAAATCTGGCTGAACTCCATAGAAGAAGTTAATTCAGAAAGGGAGGGAGAGGAAAGAGGGAGAGAGAAGGAGGAGGAAAAAATGAATGCTAACAGACCCAATAAACAAAATCAGTGGGAGAAAACAATGAGAAGGTTGCATTCTTGAAATAAGACAGAACTCAAGTATTATCAAACCCTGATGCACTTTGTTCTTGAACTCAAACTCTGTTGCTGTTAGAAAATGGATTCCAGCCAGGTGGTGGTGGCACAAGCCTGTAATCCCAGCACTCGGGAGGCAGAGGCAGGTGGATCTCTGTGAGTTTGAGGCCTGCCTAGTCTACAGAGTGAGATCCAGAAAAGGTGCAAAGCTACACAGAGAAACCCTGTCTCGAAAAACAAACAAACAAACAAACAAAAAAGAAAATGGATTTCTTTGCTTAAGATACCAAGTCAGTTACATTTTGTATAAGATTCCAAGTCAGTTAGTATCCATACCACGGAAAGTGAGACTGATGAGGTGGCCCTACATTCAGTTAAGTGGTTTCCAAAGACTGTATATATATATATATATATATATGCAACAATAAATCTTATATCTTAATGTATAAGATAAACCTTAACTTATCTTACCCATCTTAAAAAAAACTGCAAAGCATTTTCCATCAAAAGATATCGATTAAAGAAAATATCTATAAATATATTTTTATAATTATTCGATTATAGGTTTTCACTATGTATGAAGGCAAGTCTTATTTTTTAAGCAAAAATATGACAGTTATCTCAGAAATGTTGACCTGTTCAAATCTAAACAAATTTTCTCAGTTGTGAAATGGATTCTTTGTGAAAGAAAAAAAGAACATACTTCCTTTGATCTCATGAAATATTCAAAGTGATAATGAAGCATGTTTTGCCTTCTTGTAAACCTGCTAAGATATTATTTTTCTGAGTTTGACAGTGGTGAAAATTTTATCACACAGCATGAAATGTGTTATTTTGATACATCGACACTATATCAATTCTTATCTTTGCACATTCAACTTTGTGACTAAGAATATTTCTGTACAAACTTCATAAACAGTTTCATGTAATTTTAAGAAAATTATTAGTTTCAGATGATTAATTGCTTTTTATACTGTTAATTAGTGAAGTCAACGAGTTGAGTTTAGTGATAATGGACCAACATCACCTTATTTATAAAAGTAAATATAAGACAGGTATAAAATAATATCAAACCTCGGTATTAATATAAATAGAAAAAGAGATCTTTGGAGTTCTAGTAACAATCTTACTTTCTAACTGTTTACAGAATCCTTAGTAATTCAATGCAAGTGTATGATATTAGGTAGGGGATAAAACTTTAAAATATATTTCTGTGATCAAAGTATCATAATCCAACCAGATAGACTTTTCTTCCTTCACATTGCTTTTATGTAGAATGCTTTCTCTTTCAGAAGCATCAGATCAGTTATATGACAGAAATAAGACAGAAGGAAAAACAGCCAGTAATGGGATAATGGCAAACCCGAAAACACAATCAGGCAGACCGATTACGTTCCTGTGGCTATGGTCAAGTATTTACCTTCAACTTCAGAGCTAAATGTCTTATTTCCTCATTACCTTTAGCCTGCATGTGCCTTATGTGCAGCTGGAGTTTTTCTGTCTCCCAGCCTGCCAGTGGTCAGGACAACTCTCCAGATTTGTTTATTTATTAATCAATCAGAGCAACACATTCACAGCACTGAAGCATACTCATTGTAGCATAGGGAAAGTTGATAATACTATCTAAATCCATCTTCTCTTCTTCATCTCTGTTCCTTAAACTCTGTAACAGCAGGATCTGCAGTTGGGGAGACTAATAGGAATCATATCCCACTGTTTTAGAAAAATGTGCTCTAGTAAATTTTATGATGAGCTTAGATATGAGTAGGATATGGATTCTTACACTTTTGCTTGTGAGCCTAGCCTTTAACAGCTGAGTCAATTCTCCAGCCCAATATATGCAATCTTAAGTGACTGACATCCCAGCTTTCAACAAGATGGTATCTACATGTTTTTAATTCTAGAGAGGTAGGAGATTATGGCTGGTATGTTTAGGTTCTGCCTTTCCATGTTAGCAATATTTTGTCTCAAAAGAAAGAATATCATTTATACATAAGGACTGATGGATACCACAGCAATAAATATCTGTTCTAACGTACAGTAACTCCTAGAGTCAACTCCCAATGTCATAAATAAGGAAGCAATTAAATTAATAATAAATATAAATAAATATAAAAAGTCTTCATCATCCCACTACATTTTGGTTTGTAATTTTTGACTCTTTAATATATATATATAATACATTTTGAAGTCTCTGTGCTTTAGTGGCTTGGTAAGTACTTTCTTATATATCTAATTACACATATGTAGCAACAAATCTTTTTCTACATAGTGATTTAAAAAAAGGAAAAATTTTGATGTCTAAAACAATTATTTTTTTTCCTCAAGTAGTACTTTACTTATGAAGAATACCATATAGTTTTGCATTGGTCATTTCCACACAGCTCTATAAAATTTTATAATGTAAAATTACCCATTTCCTTTTCCCTGCTTTTAGCTACATATTTATGTACATTAAAGAAAGACAATTTAAGGGACTTTTGTGGCTTAACATATTGTACTTGATTTTTTTTTTATTTTTCAAGTTAGTCACTACCTTTTGGTATGAAAATGAAATAGCTTTTATTTTGTATTGAATAAATGATGTTTTATGTCATTATGCTTTTCCATCATATATATAATATATGCCAGAAGTACACATACATGCATTTTCCTCGATCAAAATGCTTTCTTAGAAATATAACATATGTATCACAGCAGTTACAATAAGGCACTTAACATTTAGATGCTGCCTTATTTTTATTTCATAATATTCAGAGTAACTGGAGTAGAGTTTGGTGTGAATTAAGAGACAGATGGATAGCTACATATCAATAATGCAAAACTTTAATTTATGTACTCAGTCATGCCTCACATATCTTTATTTTGAAGGATTAATGCCATAAATATATGGTCTACATAAATCCAAATAGCATTTGATTTTAAATTGTACAGAAAGCTTGCAGTTATATTTCAAGAACTCACATAACATTACTGAAATGGTCTTGTTATACATCTACACTTTTTCATTTTCAAGTATTGGAAACACTGGAGTCTAATGTTTAAAAATAAAATCAAATAGTTAGCCTGAACTTTTCCCTTTCAAATATCTAGCTGTGTTACCTGGGTCTAATGTCAGGAAGATGGATGTCAATAGGGTCTCTTGTCCCACAGGCACTTTCCAATGTCCCCACTCTTTCATCTTGATGACCTATCTGAATGATTATAGCAAAGCCTGATTAAGCAAGGCTTTCTGTCAGCTTAATATGGTGTCTCTTAATGAAGGTTGGGAACAATTATAGAGCTATGATTAACACCCTTTGACCTTTAGCTGAAGAATATAGGTACTCAGGTATTTGTAAATGAAGGCTGCTGGCAAAGATGCCTTTGCTATAAAGCAGAAGCATCTAAATAGAATGAAATACACTTGCATTAAATTTTTATTGTTGAACTGCTGAATTAAAGAAAATTCATTCTTGAAATTGCAGTCAGGAGACACTCTTGAGTTTTCTGAAGTACCCAAAAGATTAACTTAAGACTTATTCAAGTTTAAACCCCGAACTCAAGGAAAACTTTCTTTGCTAATATAACCAAAGCATAGGAAATTAAATAGATTCAAGTGGAATTTTATTGAGATGTATTTATATAAATTATTTTTAAAAATTTAAAGGGCTGGACAAATTATGTTTTAACAAATGGGCACTTGATATGAATCTTGGAAATTACTCTTAGAAGAACAAGTGATTACTTTTTGTATTAAAATCTATGTTCTTGGGATGATTGCTATAAGTACCTGCCAATAATTTCTAGACTCATTTTGTTCTTTCTTTAATGCCAGTCATATCATTGTTATGAGAAGATAGATAATAATTTGAATTAAAAGAAGATACCTTACAGTTAGAGCGGTGCTACACAGTGGGGATCTCAGACTGGGATAACTGAGTCGGGAATTTTAAAAACTTGAGGTGCATCTGGAGTACATAGAGATATTCTGTCAAAAGAATTAAATGTGTTGAGAAGAAGGGGATGCAGAGTGGAGTGCCCTAAATAGAACATCCATAGCACACCCCTAATGTTCATTGCACTCTACCATAAGACAGTGGAGAGAGTGTAAAAGCCTGAAGATGGAAACAGGTTCTGTCTTCTGGACATGTCATTGCATCTTCCACACATTAACTCACAGAATCAGTATCTATCTGCACCAGACTAATGTAATAATAGGTCCATCAACCTTCCCTCATGGATAGCAGATCTTATTGGTGCTCATTCCTGCAGGAAGAGCTATTGAGAAAGGCTGCAGAGGATTGCAAGTTATAATCCTCAGTGGTAAATCCAATGGTATATTGATCCCACTCAAACTACCCCTCAGGCCTATTATGATGCAAGAAATCCTAGTTAAATAGAAAGGTTCATATACACAAAAAGGCATAAAAAGCAGGAGTGGCACTTTAGAAGTGACTTGGGAGGATGGGGAAAGAGAGATCAATGGTAATGTTTATCTTTAATTAGAACAAACCATCTTCCTACTTGGCAGATTTCATTACCACACACTGTGTTTCATCTACATGTCTGTGATTGGGCAATCAGCATGAGTTGTCAGTTGATCAGTCTGATAACCACTTCTCTCACTTACACATTTGCTACAATCTAGTTCTCCCATGAGATGACTGGAATGTGTGTTCCTGTGCATGTGATCTCCACAAGCTTTAGTGTACTGATTTATGCAGAGTCTATCCACACAGCTACCAAAAGAAGAAACATTAATGGACGAGCAGATTTCATGCTGTTTAGAACATTCACTAAGGTTCTGTGTCCAGTATGAACTAATAATGAAACAGAGATTCTCAAATGGAGGAATGACCTCTAGTTTGGAGCTCAACACATAGGAAAAAATAGTGGACACTTGTTTTCATATCTACCATGAAACATTCTGAAGCAAAACAAAACAAAACAAAAGTAATAGAATATAATGAGCAAAACAGACTTAAGGGGCAATATATTCTGAATTTTAGGCTTCTACATAAAATTGTCATCAGCATCATATCTTTAAAAGCTTGAAGAATGCATTGCCTGTTTATTTTAAAGGTTTTGAGACTATCTTCAATGCACACCACTCATTTTGATCAAATCTATCACTATTTTATCCTCCCTGATATTTATAACACCCATCATTTTTCTATGCAAAGGTCTATGTACATTAAAAAAGAAAAATAAAAGAAAAAAGTCACTGAGTTGGCTTACCAATGCCAATATGTATGTATCACCTGGAACATGGTTACTCTAATCAGAGGCTACATCCTTGAAAAAAACTACCAATCCCTCTCTAGCTGCCATCAACAGCCAATTACTACTTAGTCAGGATTGGACATCAGGAGCCCTTCCACTACCCACGCTGGCATTTGGGTATTCTTGATCTTGAGTTCATGTGTGCAATCTCCCTGTCATGTCCAGAAAACACCATTTTGCAGAAGCCATCTACTACTTCTGGCTCTTATAAACTTTCTTTTCCATATTTAGAAAAGAATCCTGAGACTTGCAGGGAGAGGGTTGGGTATAGATATTCTGTTTAGGTGAGAACTCCATTGTTTATTAATTATTTTGCTCTACCAATTCATCAGTTGTGAGTCTCTGTATTAATGATCATAGCCTACTCAAAGAAGTTTCTCTGATAAGGTTTGAGAGTTACTCTAATCTACAGGAATAAAGAAAAGAATTTTTAAAATAGCTTACTATTGTGTCCATTTAGAAGAATAACATTTTTAAATTCTCCCCTAGGGTCCATGA
Source organism: Onychomys torridus (assembly GCF_903995425.1). Lineage (NCBI taxonomy): Eukaryota > Metazoa > Chordata > Mammalia > Rodentia > Cricetidae > Onychomys > Onychomys torridus. The sequence continues at coordinate 49,585,411 of NC_050452.1, forward strand.
CCTGGCCAGAAATGGTTTCTTGTCCTAAATAACAGAATGAGACATGAGTTCTGTCTCTTATAGCAGGCCTTAAACACAAGCAAAAGGCAGTTGCTACTTCCACCAAATTCATATCACTATAGCACTAATGGATATATCTTGCCAGACCCATTATTTTACCAATCTGGTTTCAAAACTGAATAAGACTATTGATTACTTTTCTCTGTCAGTTATATGTATAGAAACTTCTAGCAATATGAAAACTAGAGAGTTGTGAGGAAAATTTCTAAGTAAGTACCAAATAAATTTTCTTGTGACCTATGACTCAAGTTTGTAGTATCTGTAGCAATAGTGTTGTACTATCAACTCCTAGAGTAGGACAAGATGATGATGATGATGATGATGGTGGTGGTGGTGCTGGTGATGATGATTACTATTATTATTTTTTTTTTTTTGAGCTGAGGATCCTACCCAGGGACTTGCGCTTGCTAAGCAAGTGCGCTACCACTGAGCTAAATCCCCAAACCCTATTATTATTTTTTTTAGGCAGAATTTCTCTGTGTAACAGCCCTGGCTGTCCTGGAAATCACTTTGTAGACCATGATGTCCTTGAACTAACAGATATCCACCTGCCTTTGTCTCTTGAGTGCTGGAATTAAAGGCATGTGCCACCACTGCCTGGCTAAGAGAAGTTTTTAATTTATAACTATAATTCTTATACATATTATCATGATTTATGTCTATTAAACACTAAAGAAATATGTTTCTTATTGCATATGTTGCTAGATAAATTTTAGTTACTAATTTATACTGGTAACATAAGAGAAATTAATTGAAACTTAATGAACAAAATAATAAATGTTCAAGGGTATGATCTACATGTATGGGAAGATATTTGGGGAAAATATGATGTATATGTTTATATGTATCAAGGTAACACTGTTCAATATATTTATCCAGTTCCACTCATTTCTCTGTGAAATTGATTATTTTCCTTACAGCTGAATAATATTTTCTTGTGTATATGCATCACATTTATACTATCCAATCATTAGTCAGTGGTCAAATAGACGGTTTCCATGTTTTAGCTATTATGAATAGGGAAACAATAAGCATGGATGAGCATGATTTTTGTCCTAGATCTAGAAAGAATTTAATACAATTCTATGATATAGGGAGAGTATTGTAGTATATTATTAGTAAACACTTATCTTCCTATTCTTATATTAGTGCATCTCGCAACCCTCATCCAAAATTCTTTGTAGCGGAATATGTTGATTAACACAGAAACTTACAACTGGTCAATGTGCAAAAGACAAGAGAACTGGGAGTTTTCATTTCTAAATGGGAAATCCACATCATCCCTTGTGTCTCCAGGGCTCACAGACCATTGCTGAGCAGAAGACAGAAAGACTATGATAGTCAGAGGTGTTGAATGTCTTTACGAATCAAGTATTTGCCAGACATGATGGGGCTGTTGCACATATGAACTCACAAAGCTGTGATTGCACACATGAGATCAAGTACTCCAAAATCCTAATGTGGAATGAGAACAGGTTCATGAAGTTCCAGTCCTTGGTAATTCATGGATTTCAGGGGTGTTGCCCCAAGAGGTATAAAAACCTTTAAAAAAACCATAAAAGCAGCATTGGTGATGACTGTACATTATGTACATGCAGGCAAAATGAAATGGATTCTAAGTTTAAAGAAAGAGCACATCAAGTCAAGAGAAAATTGTTGGGATTATAGGGGTGAAATTGTAGGGGAGAGAATTGGGGTGTGGGTTTCATCAAAATGCCTTAAAATTCATTTAAAATGTTCAAGGAACAAAAACTAAACATGAACTGAACTTAGATATACAATCAATTCAATATCTTCATATGTAGCTTTCTCTGTACAAAACATAATTAAGAAAAAATCCTATCTAGTATGTGGTAATGAAAATCAAGTAGAATAACAGTGGTAAATAATATAGAAAAATATGGATTCCACAGTAAGTAACTTAGACTAATGTCATACAACGCTGAAAGTGCCATATATTCTCTGATCTTGGAAACCAAGCAGATTTAACCCTCCTCATATGTCCTTTGATGGGGCATAACTTATGTGATCCAAAAAACCTCGGCTAATGTAGCATGCCCACTGAGAATTTTCTTTGTCCCACCCATCTTCTACCTCCCCACCTTTCTTTGTCAGACATTGTGAAAATCAATGTGGGGAATAATTTTATTCAGGTGTGTTCATATTTGATATAAGAAGGATTTTGATTATTGACTGCCAGTCAGTAGAAATAATAAAATGTAGTTCTAGAAGGAAACAGGACGTTCGTGCTTTGTTAATGAAATTAACCTTGACTGTCATTACTTTTTTATATTATATATGAATTTGAAGTCTTAAAATATTTAAAATTCAGATAGTACTTCTGATTTTATGTAATGAATTCTGCTTTTTCCACTATATTTCAAATGAGCAAGTCTATGCTTCAATACAGTCTATTTAAATGTTTATATAATAAATTATTATGTTGCTATCATTTCAAAATTGTTTTGTGATTTGTTAATTAGGGATTCCTTCTTTCATCTTTCCTAAGTGTTGTGGAAGAAAACTAGCCACTTCGATCAGCTATGTTGCTTATGAGGAATTATTCAAATTCTTTACAGCTAGAAAACTTTAATGCATATGCATTTTGCCAATTAATTTTGCAATAGTATAGATATGAACACATGGCTCTGAAGTTTAAATCTGCCTGCTGCTCATAAACCTTATCATATAAGTAGAGACACTCTAGTATAAATATCTCTTTAGGAGTACACATAATGTGAGTAGCACCCCTATATCACATGAAAGTAAACCTCTTACACAGCTAGTTTCAGTGAAACAGAAAAACTTTTAAAACAATCAAATTTATACCAACCTAAAGAGACACACACATTTATATTATTTGGGAAAAGTATCAAGCTATTGTAATTACTAGGTTAACTTGTATCTAATGAAGACCATCACTATCAGAATCATCACAAATATTAACAACATGTATTCATGATATAATTCTAGGATTCAAAAGGTATTGGAAGAAGAGTTATGCAGTCTGTGCTCTATTAGCATCTTTTAGTACTGTATTTTTAAAAAAGTGAAATTTGAAAATCATCCAATTGAGCCAGAGACCAATTTAATAATGCATTTAAAACTATAACATTTTCAAAAGTTGCACAGTTTCTTTGAACAGTTATTCAATTTGTGGAAAGCATACTTTTTATATTATAATTTGATCCATACATTCTGCAAAAGTAAATGATACAATAAAGAATAATTATACTAAGGATGTTTATTAGTTTCCCCTTCTACTCTTTTGATATACAAGGTCCAATAGCTATGGAATACCTCTCTGTGTCTCTATGTCTGTCTCTGGCTTGGTCTCTCTCTTTTTCTCTCTTTTTAACCATGACAATATGGGTATGAGAATTTAAAGACATTATAAAAACTTTTACCATTTTGGGATAAATAATTTTTACCAATGAAAAGCATTTTATCAGAGATCATCATTTTTTCATTTATAATAAAGTATTATTTGATATTGTTTGTGTATGCCATTTTTATTTATAACTCATCCTTTTACTCTCTGTTTTGTACATTGTCTGTTTTTCAGTAAATCCTTTTGATACATTATCACAGATACTTATTAGATTTCTATTATGATTTCTTACTTGATTTTCAAATTACAACATGTCTAGGAGTACATGTATACTTTAAAATAAAAATCTTCCTCTTTTAAATTCTTTGGTAATTTCTTACACGAATAAAATGCATTTAGATCTTATCCACCTAAATATAATTCCAAACTGCTTCCAAAACCCACATTTCTCTCCCAACTCCATCAAATTAATGGCTTTTCATTATTTTTTTTAACCCAGTAGTGGGTCCATATGAAAAAGAAGGGAAACCTACCATGGATCATGATGCTGAAGAAAAGCAACTCCCCTTCACCCAGTGGCACTCAACTGCCAATAATTCCTCAGTTAGGTTCAGGGCATTCTAATCTCCCTTACCTCTCCATGCTAGAATATTCACTGATAAATTTTCTTTTCATCTCTTTTTACACAAGAGATTATTATCTTTCAAATAATGATGCATAAATACTACCTCTCCTAAACAGAGGAGTTAGGAAACAGCTATTATGAAAGGATTATATCCTCACCAGCCTTTGAATCATGCTGAGAGAAAGGAGTGCTTGTGTTGAATTTATATAATGTGAGTAGAATTAACATAGCTTCTTTTTAGGCCTGCATATTTCATATTACATCTGCTTGTTTCCTCAACTCCTAGCTGAATGCTAGAAATCATGATGTTCTAGGAACAAATCTACTAGTGAGAGAGATGGAGACAGAAGCCTTTTAACACTTGCTTACCAAGTCTTATTATACTAAATGTGGATGCCTTTGACACAATTGTTATTATGTGTTGAAAGATGATATAACTGTTATTTATAGAAGCTACTGTTAAACAATAGAAGAATTGTAAGTTTTACCAAGCTGTTTTGCTTCCCAGACACTGAATATGATCATGTGTTACTTAACCATGATAGTTCACTTTGGGAAATGAGAAGACATATGGTTTTATTTATAGAAACTTCATAGAATCAAATCTGGACAGTATACTTAGGTCAATCTCTGGATAGAGCCTACAGATACAGTAAGGAGGCAATAAACATGAAATGCCTAAGGATGTTATTAGGGTAATACAACATATTATTTATAGTCAAACTTTTTATGTGAAAGAAGATGGAATATACTCTAAAGTGATGAGCTACAATAAATACATAAATCAGCAGCATACTCAGTTATTATTATTATCAATCCATCATTGTGTACTATGCTCTATAGCATTCTATATTTTTGGCAGAGTTGTAGGTCTGATTACAACAGAATCACTAAAATCACCCATAATGAAGTGTGTTACAATATTAGGCTAGTTTTGATGACACTTGATTACAGAATTTTCAAGTGCTATTATGGTTTTATATACTAACATCCTAAATGTGAATATCTTTGATCCAAATGTTGTTAATGTGTTGAATGACATTATAACTGCACTGTGATAATATTTTATTTGTGCTGAAATGTAGTGATATTTTCTTTGTGCTTTAATAAATAAAGCTTCCCTCAAGATCATAGGAAAATGGCCAGCCTTTATAAGTAAACAAAGAAGTCAGCTAGTGATAACACACACTCTTAATCCTGTCACTGAGCAGGCATGATCTCTGTGTGTTCAAGGCCACACTGGAAACAGAGCCAGGTATGGTGGCACCCACCTTAGTTCCAACACTAGTTAACCATGGAGGTGTGGAAGTCTGTATGGACAGACAGGAAGTGACAGAGCTGTGTAGGAAGAGGAAGTGATGTAGCTGGACAGAGAGCAAATCAGATGGCAGAACAGCAAGGCATATTGATATGAGCAGACAGGAAGTAACTCTCATTTGGAAGCTATAGACTTGGTGAGGTAAGGTTTGCTGGTGGCTTTCCCTATTTCCCTGATCTCTCTAAGACTTTCATCCAATATTTGGCTCCATGTTGTTTATTTATTTATTTTATTTTATTTTATTTATTTAATAAGACCATTTAGAAATTCATCTATAATTGGTGCCCAAGATAGGGCACAAACCCGGGACCCTGATATTAAGAGTCTCATGCTCTATCTCAGTCAGTAGAACATGAGACTCGACTCTTAATCTCAGGGTCATAGGTTCATGCCCCATCCACCAGCGTGTAGCCAAAAAAACCTTTTTTTTTTTTTTGTGTGTGTGTGTGTGTGTGTGTACTAGCAATAGCTAAATCTACCAGGTAGTGCACTGTATATTGTGGTGGGAATCTGCCATGAGTAGTTCAAACCCATACACCATAAACCTGCCATACTGCAGCTCAAGCCCACAGGACTAGGCATCTCTGTATCATAGCTTTCCTGTAAGACACAATTAGGAAGCTGCTCTTGGCTCCATTTTAGAACCTTTTTTTAAAGCTTTCTCAGGTTTTGGATGGAAATTCTTGCCCCCACATTGGGCACCATTTGTAGATAAAAGTTTTCCTGGTCCTGCCCGACTCCCATAGCCCCACAGTCCTGCAGCTGCTCAGACCCAAATGAACACACAGATGCTTATATTAGTTATTAACTGTATGGCCTAATGGCTCAGACTTCTCACTAGCTAGCTCTTACATCTTAAATTAACCCATTTCCATAAATTGATACTTTGCCACGTGGCTTGTGGCTCACTGGTACTTTATATCTTGCTTCTGCTGGCAGCAGCTAGCAGCCTCTCCTGACTCAACCTTCCTCTCACCATAATTCACCTTGTCTGCTTATTCTGCCTGTACTTCCTGCCTGGCTATTGGCTAATCATCATTTTATTTATCAACCAATTAGAGCAACACATCTTCACAGCCACATCATACAGAAGACATTTCACAGCACTGCACTCTATTTATACTACTGTTAAGTAATAGAAGAATTTTGTTGTGAAAGTGTTGTAAAAGAAATAAAATAGATAGCCTATTCATTTCTTTATTTCTAATAAGCAACATATCTAGTATGATAGACAAAATGTTATTTTTCACTGCTTTGAAGTATCTTCTTTGTTATTACAATAATTCCCTGCATAAGTGTCTGTGTTTCTTTTTGTCACATACTTACCAATAAAATAATTACTGTGTCAATATGGCACATTTGTATTGTGATGACCCAAACATGTAATAAAATATGTGTAGACTGATTCTTCTCTGATTCTTCATTTCTAAAATTTTCAACTATTTAAAATTTAAAATTATATATAAATTAACACACTTTATATACAAAACTTATTTAGACAGATTCAGTTTTTAAATTCTTGCCTCTTTCAATTTGAGAAAACATTGAAATACATTACATTGTTTTTCTAAGAAGTCAATATTATGTTTAGTTTTAACTGTATAAGTACTACTATGACATTCTTAAATGAACATTATATTAATGTGTTTGATTTTCATTTTATAAATAAACAAATGAACAAATAATATTATGGTCTTCTTTTTAAATTTTAAATGGTTCTCTTGAATTTTGAAAAGTTGATGCACAGCCTTAATCCCAACTCTTCAGAAGTAGAGGCAAACAGATCTCTGAATTCGAAGCCACTCTGGTCTAAAGAGCAAGTTCCATGATATCAAGGGCTACACAGAGTAACCCTGTATCTAAAAAACAACAAAAAATGATCCATACCATTCCAAAATTTATATGTCATGTAGTTTTTTATTAATACTAGTGAACAAAGTTAGAATAATATAAATATTAATATGGAAATTGTACTTCATCTTGTTTTTTGGGAGAATGTAACATGTTATAATAATCACTTCTGAAACAATAAACAAATTCATATATGTCCTCTTGCCAAATAATTGTGTGATTATAGAAAAAATTCATATTTTGAACAAATATCATGAATTTTCTAAAAGATTATATGTGTATAGTTTTAGATATTTATTAAATGCTTCTAGGACATTAGTATTTGATACATTTTCATATTGACAGGATTTCTGTATTTATTTTCAGTAATGCAATAATGTATTTTAGCTTCTCTTTAAAAGCATATGTTTCCACTTGTCTCTAATGTAGCTATTAAATATATCAAATATCAGCCTGAAAATAAAACATGTGAAAAACATGATTTTCTTAAGTGTAATTTTTTCAAAGAAAATATGACATCTATAATACAAGAAAATGACTACAAACTACTTCTGAGAAACAAGATCATGGCTATCATTCTATGTGGTAAATTTCTAAAAGAGAAGAAAGTGTGTCTAGATGAGAAGAGATTAATTTTAGTTACAGTGTATGTAGGAAATTAAGAAGGGTATTGTTCAATAGGCTTCTCTACATTATAATTCTTTTATGACTGTATACAAATTTGAATATGGATATAATAATTATAACAATGATCAAAGTTCATATAAACTCATATCACATTTAAGTATACAAGTGCTATTTATTTCTTTTGGGCATACATGCAAGATGTCAACAAAACGAATATATTTACAAGTTGAACACTACCATAAACATAAACTCATATACACACAGTTACACATATAAAGATTATTTTCATTGGTTATTGGTTATGAAGGAAGACTACAGATTGGGGTTTAGGAGAATTAAGTTGCACCAAGACATGGATAAGGAAAGGCAGATGCCTTCAACTCTGGTACCTAACCTTAGGACTGACATCTGTTTGGGCGTTTTTTACTGGGACTCCCGGCCTTACCAAACACATTTGATGTTCATTCATGGTCTTTTGGCTGCAAATACTTGACAACCATCTGTTAGGATGGCAGGTTGCCTGTTTCTAAGTTGGTGAGACTGTTCCACTAGGAAATGGGTGCCAAATGAATAAGTGTTCGTTTGGGTAGCTGTGCAATGTACTATACATGCTGTACTTAACCATTCTTTCTGACAACTATATCATGTGTGTAAGAAATGTTTTTTTCTTAAAGATATATTTAGCTCAGCATAGCACAGAGCCTTGTTTCTCCTAAAATGGCTATTTAAACAGCATAAAGCTATAGACAATTTACAACATGTACTACTAGAAAACAGTTAAATAGTCATGTATTATTTTCCCAGAATTATTTGGATTTCATATATTATTATCATTTTATGTGATTATTAATTTAGAAATTAGCTGTGTCTTTTCCATGGTTAAATTTCAAAATTAGCTTAGAATATCTTAGTTTTTTTGGCTTAAGTAAAAAATTGAAATCATCAGTTACTGTGAAATTTAATAAAATAAAAAGAGCTCAGTAAATGCTACTCTACACTTTTTTCATAATTGCTGAATATATAATTTTAAATGTATGTATAGTATTATATATATATATATATATATATATATATATATATATATATATATATATATGGGCTTTATACTACCTTCAGAAATAATTTTTATAAAAATATAATTCTCAGAAATGCAGCAAGTTGCAGTAACTATAAAGAAATTATATTATATATTGTGGCAGCAAAACTATTTAATTTCCCCCAAATATAACTTCAACATAAGACTGTTTAAGACACCTATTAAACCTATTGATGTACCTGTCAGGGTCACAAACAGCTCCTGAAATAGAAACTCATAAAAATGAGATGATCACAGTAGCTAAACTATTTGTCAAATACTTATAGCAACAAAGAATTTTAAACTAGACTATGCAGAATCTATTTCAGGCAGAAAAGATTGTAATGCATATACATGCTAAAATTTTAGATCATCATACTATCTGTAGTTAATGCCTCTTTATTCAGAAATAAATGAAAATGACCATGATCCCCATGGTCCACATATTCTATCAATTTTCCACACTACTAAGTGTTCCAAGTACACATTTGCCAGATTAGTGGACAAATATATTCTTTATAATCAGCAAGGGATCTGACTTCAAATCCTTATACAGTATTTTACTGAGTGCAATGGGAGTTGTAAGGCTTGAGCACACCAATGCTTGCAGGATTGAAATTGTCCTGAGCAATCAACTTGTTGATGATTTACCTAAGTGCAATATAATTCATTTTCACTACTCTCTGATGACCTAAAAACTTTCCCTTGAAAATAATTTTGCACAAGTTCCTTCAAATAGAAGCAATCTAAATGTTATAACATGTGATACAAGAAAATACAGTACAGAGATATTTCATTTTTTGCCTGTTTACATCCTCTGAAAATATCCTCTATGTCACCCATGCTACAATTATGTTTGTAATAATGCTTTGTTCTTGATTTCTTTGAAATATTTAGCATTTTGTTTTTAATTTTGCTTTTGTTTATTTGGAATACACAGTGAAATCAGAATAAAAGATACTTAATTTTTCCTAAAAATTAAAAAGAAAAATTCTCAGAGAATATTATCATAACATGATTCTACTATCTCAGCAAATAGAAAATTCTATACACTGAAAGGGAACAGAAGACAATTTTAATCAAGGTGATAAGAGACACAGGTTGCCTAGCATTTGTCATAGATGTTTGCTTAGGAAATTGGAAACAGGGAATTGGATTGGTGGTAATGGCTCAGGAAGAAATTATTCTCAAACAAGATTTCCATGCAAACAGTCTTGTTGAAGTAACTCTGAAAAAGAAATTGAGATAAGGTACATGAATTCAAAGTAGTATTGAAAGAAGCTACTGAACTTTCAACATTCGTATATGCCTCTTCTCTCATCAACATCATTCATTTTCCCTATATAAAATTGTTTTCTTAACACTGCCCGTCTCTCCGACTTCCTAACAAACTAAATCCACAGAAATAGTCATTGGATTCCTTTACCAGATATCACTTATTTAGTCATTCCTTCAGTTGTTTATTTATCCCATTGATGTTATGTCTGCTGGAGTGGGAGAAGGATTTACACAAAGATCAATGAGAGAAATACAGAGAAACTCTTAATTGGTAAAGGAAAGCAAACAGTTCACTAGGACTTCAGAAACAGATACCATAAAGTATATCTTAACATCATGAAGATCAATGTAATGAAATTGTGGTTGTAGGTGCTCCTCCAAGATCCATGCAAGGAACATTATATAGATGACTGATCATGCTACACACACACACACACACACACACACACACACACACACACACACACACCTATGAAAAATAATTTAATGAAAATCTATGGATTTGAAAAAGAGCAATGAAAGCTATACAGAGGATTTAGAGTGTAGTAAAGGAAGAAGAAAATAGTATAATTATATAAAATTACAAGGTAAAAAATAGTTTTAAAAGATAAAAATTATATTCCTAGATATTTTATCATGATTTTGTTGTTTCATTTAGAATATAGAAAGGTTCCTCATGAAGGAGTAGTTTGATTTAGTTATATGTGTGAGTGCATATGAGTCTATTTTAAATGACCCTGAGTACATGTTTATATGTATAATAAAACGCATTTTCTATACTTGGGAAATTTTATAGAATTGTAATTTCCCTACAGCCCAAACTTTATATGGCACTAATAATCCTAGTGTATATTTAACTAAACAATCTCATTTAGGGAAGCTTTGATTCCTTTAAAGTCAACTAAAATATTGAAAACTTATACTGTTATATGAAATGTGTAGAAGGGAATATAATGGGGTTGGGGATTTAGCTCAATGGTAGAGCACTTGCCTAGCAAGCACAAGGCCCTGGGTTCGATCCTCAGCTCAAAAAAGAAGGGAATATAACTTTTAAAATAATAGTTTTGCAATTTAGATTAAGCAAATTTTTCAATCATGTACTTTCGAGCATCAGGAAATCTACCTTAGCCTGTGGTATTCCTCTCTGTCAGAGCCTGTTGACCACCTTGGCTATCTGTTAGCTAATGTGCTTGTGATTGGGAATCCGTGAGAATGGATGCTACATTTCTTGTACTAAAATTTTTCAGCTATTCTTTGTCCGTTTGTTGGGAATGTTCTCAAGATCATTAAAATTTCTATATGTATATGTTATAAAAATGTAATGAAAAAAGTAATATTAAGTGAAGTGGGTAAAATCAAAATTGTATGCAATCTTGTATATAATAACAATTCAACTTTAAATGAATTTTCAAAGTGAATATTTCATTTTCGTAGAGAATACATGCTGATAAATTATTTCTCTTATGAAAATACATTTTCACTTTGCATGTCTGTCTTACTAGAAAAATAAACACAGTAAAGTTTATTTTTATGATAGTCTAAGTTTCCTAATTTATAAAAATCCCATTCTAAATTTTCACTTGGTTGCTTATGTTATATAAGGGATAAGTATATGTGGACTATGTTAAAATGCTCTCAAATTTTTGAAAAATTCTAAACATTGAATAAAAATGCAAAGTAATACAGTGTTCTAGAGGCATGAAAACAGTTTTGTTCTCTAAAGTGGAACAAACCTTCAAGGTTTGTAACCAGGCATTTTTACCATGATTTAGGATATGAACCAATTTGTAAAATGCAACAAACTATAAAGTCATAAACGTTAATCTTCAAAATGAATTCCCAAAGTGCAGCAAAGTAAGGATAAATATGTAACAGTAGAAAGGATAAAGCTTAAGGAAGTTTTGTGCATGCATATTTACATGGCTTTGTATAAAATTTATCTCATACAAACACTTGAATTTTAAGATCAAATATTTGATATATGTTATACATTCCAAAACTCATTACATTCAAAATACAATTTTCATCAAAATGATAATAACAAATGCTAGAGAATGCTGTACTAATATTTGATAAGTGCATTCCATAATTATTTATTATACACATTCCACATATTCTGAGAATCTGACATAATTATAAAAGGGTAGGTAGACAAGCTGATAATTTCTGTGTCATGGATGAAGTTTATTAGACAAAAATTTATTATCATTATGCATTTCAATGTCAATTTTGTATTTGACTTTGCCTTATTTTTACTTCAATACTTTACTTTGAATATGATGAAAATTGCTATGTGGGGCATATGTAAGTGTTGATGAAAGAATTATATGTGTTTAAAATTCCTCATACTGTGTAACATACTGGAAAATCACAATCACACACACACACACACACACACACACACACACACACCACACTCACACACATATTGCTTTGAAATAGCAGCTGTTGGCTCAAGATTTTAATGATTTTATACCAATGAGAAAAATCTATTTGCTGGCCTTTCAATAAATAAATCTTTTCATAAATTGTTTATATGTATTCTTTTAAATTTGGGACATGTACATAATACATCTTGACCATAGCCCTCTCTCCCATTCCTCCTATGCAATTTATCTTTGAACAATTCCCTCAACACATTTCCTTCTCAACCTTATGTCATCTTCTTTATTTATCTTTATATTACCATGTAACCTGATAAGTCCAATTAATGCTGTTGATATGTCTTTACATGTAAAATCAACCAATAGGCTTAGTTCCTAGGATAAGGAAAATATACCAGTGGCTTATCCTTCAATGAAATGTGATAATATAACTACTAAGCAAACAGTGATAACAGTATTCCTCCTTGAGACTATAACCTTAACCATGGTTTTTGACCCAGTTTATAGCACTGCATATTTACTGTCATGGTTATGTTTATAGTTCTGAATTCCTCCCTTTTCAATTCTTTGGAGAATTCAGGTTGTCATTACTTGAGTATTTTATTCTGAGTTTAGTAATTCTTGGAGGATTCATGTTGACTTTTGTTGCTGTTATTATTGTTACTTAATCTCGATTTCTCTCTCTCTTTCTCTCTTTCTTTCTTTTCTCATCCTTCTCCTTCTCCTTTTCTCCTCCTTGTCCTCCTCCTCCTCCTCCTCCTGCTCCTCCTCCTCCTCCTCCTCTTCTTCTTCTTCTTCTTCTTTATTCTTTTCCTCATGCAAAATCTTTTAAAATTTAGGAGGGGACAAAGTCACATTAGGGTTGGAATATCTTCTTCCTCTGTGGGTCTGGCACGAAGGACCAGCGTCTCTGTTTCAACTCTTCCTCTGAGTCAGCTATTGTCTCATGCGTAGATCAAGGTTCTTGAAGCACTGTACATAGAACCTGGTACAGGAAGCCATGTGGGTTGGGCATGTTGAATGAGATTTCGTGAGTGATGTGGGTTGACCTAAACAGAGGAAGCTGGGATCCCTCGTAGGATGATGGAAATCAAGAAGTCTGGGTTGTGGAAACCCAGACTTGGTTGCTCCAGATTTTCCAGGAACACTGACAGAAAGAGTGGAAAAGGCAGTAGTGCTTGGCACCTGGAGCAAGATTCCAAGGTTCCAATCTGAATTTTCTTACAAACATAAGAAGACCATGTCTAAAAAACAAAACAAACAACAACAACAAAAATAAAACACAATTGATCCCCCATCTACAATGAAACCTAACTCATGAATGGTACAAACCTATCATATTCTGTGACCTTGGTATTATAATTAAAACATCCTACTTATTAATCTGTTTTCTTGAAAGCACCACTCAAAGAACAAATATCAAAGTAACTTTTTTATTACTCTTTCAATAATTATACTTTTGATTTTCAGCTCACTGTTATGCATAAAGCAGGAGAAATGGTTTTCCACATCTGTCAAGTAATATTATCTCTGGTGTAAGGATTTTTTTAAGTGAGGGCATAAGAGAAAGAAGTCATTGTAATTGAATTTATTTTTCTCTTTCTACAGGTTTTGAAATCTAAATCTATTAGGCCTATTTACCAAATGTGTACACTATTATTTCCACTTCACTTGTTTTGCAGGTTTTGTATTTTCAACCCATATTGACAGTCATCACTCACTGAATCACATAATAGTCCTTAAGAATCAATGAAACTCTATAAATTATTTTAAGATCAATTATATCAGTGTTTAAGCAATATCATAATTTGCTTTCTATTGCTGTAATAAACACCAGAGCAAAAACCCCACGTGAGGAGGAAGGATTTTATTTTATCTTACATTTCTAAGTTAAAAACCATTGCTGAAAGAAGTCAGGGAAATCACAAATGTCAGGAGACAGGAACTGAAGCAGAGACCATGGAGGGGCAGTGCTTGGTACTCCAATTGCTCATTTGCATTGCTTTCATATACAGCCCAGGATCACCTGCCCAGAAGTAGCATGCTATAGTGAACAGTCATTCCTACATCAATCATCAGTGACAAAAATGTCTCACAGACTTGCTTATAGACCAGTATGACAGAAGAATTTTCTCAGTTGAGGTTCCTATTTCCCTGATGTCCCTAACTTGTGTCAAGTTGGCAAAAAATAACCAGCAAATTGACCTTATTGTCCTCTTGATGCACAAATATATCACTGTGGCATCATAGAATTTCATTTATTCCTTATCCACAAAATCTCATCTATATTATGAATAAGCATAACTTTAAAAGCCCTGCAGGCTTTAAAACACACAGTATTTTAAAAGTACAGTTCTTCATTAAAAATCCAATGTCAATTTTAAAAGCCCAAAGTCTCTTAACTATGGTTTCCTATAAAATAAATAATAATATACAATAGTAATATAATAATAATAATAATAATAATAATAAGCAAAAAAAGCAATTAAAGACCAGAATGAGAACCAGAGCTCAGTCACAATCAAATGAAAGCAAAATGAAGTGACAACATTTTAAATGACTCAGTTTCCAGCATCTATGTCTCAGTCATCTTCTGGGTTCCAAAATTCTTGGATAGTGCCACATCTTTGGCTAATACAGAGAAGTGATTCCTAATGCAGTGTGTGTACCTTCTCTATTAGACTCAGGACAGCTTCACTCCACACATGCTGCCATGTTTGTTGGTCTTGGCATCTTCAGTATGCTGAGGCCACCATAACCTGCACCTTGACCAGTGGCCTTTTGGCCTCACTTCAGGGACTCCAACCCACACGTGGAATTGAGCCTCAGCTTTTCTTCATGACTTTTTTCAGCTGTAGCACTGTGATCTGTTGCCATCAAAACTAGTGTCACCTCCAAATGTTCACACATTTTAAAGTGTTGTCATCAGAATGAGAATGGCCCCCATATACTCTTATGTTTCAGGTTTTGGTCCCCTGTTAGTGGAACAGGGCTGGTGACTATGTCAGAGGAGCAACAGGTGACAACTAAGCTTCAGAAGATCAGTTCACCAGGAAGCAAAGCACTGGTGGGTAGATCTCAGACAGGAAAAGCCTCAAGGGCTTTGGCTCCAAAGCTATTTGTCTCTTGCTATTGCTGTGCCTTTATATTTTTGCCCCTGCCAAATTTCTCTGGTACCTGGCATGGTGTAAATGTGTGTAGGGAGATACCCACTGCCTTTAATGTAGTATGATTATCTCATGGGAATATCCTGTTCTGATGGGCATTTCTACATGTGGATTATTAAAAAGATAATTTCCTCTGAACCTGTACTATTTATCTTAATCAATGATTGTTATGCAATAATAGTGTTAGTTTAAATAGAATTTTGATGACTACGGGTTTTTAAGAAATGTAGTTAAGCATTATGATAGGTAATAGTTTAGTGGGAAAATTTGCCCCAGCCAGTGGGGTTTCAACAGGGACGACCCACCTGTGTGAGTGAATGAAAGGAACAGGGGTCATGAGAGACAACAGCAAGACAGGGTTCTGATCAAGCTGTAAATTTTATTTTCCTCAGCAAGGCTTATATATCACAGGAGGGGAAGGGGCAGGAAGGAGGGAAGGGGAAAGGGGTGTGCAGAACATGGAAGGGGTGCAAGACGTGGGAGACAGATCGTGCAACTGTGAGATGTCAGCTAACTGGTCAGGGGACATTTATTCTGTTGCTAGGCTACCTGACCATGGAATGCTCTTTACGTTTGGTTGTCATGGCACCTGACTGTGGAATGTCTTCTTAGGGGGTCTCTGGTTAGTAAACAGGTGTTACTGCTCTGGGAAAGGACAGTGGGCTTATGACTTGTTCTCTGGCCTAGCTAGTACTTTTCCATGGTTCATGTTTGGTTCCTGATACCTTGGTTCCTGACAAAAATTAATATAGGTAAATGTGGAATATAGTGTTGTCCCCAACCCTGATAAGCCAGCGGCTTAGAGGATAGAAAATAAGAACAAGGAAGTGTCACACAGCTGGGACTTATGAGTTTCTCCTGAGGAGCCATAAAGCCTGTGGCTTCAGGTAAGGATTAAGGAAAATGATTGTGTCCCAGAAGCTAGGCTCACTCAAGTTCTTTTCATCTTAACGTTGGGAGATGTGCTCATGGGTTTTGGTGTGCATCCTAACTAAAACAAAACTTTAAATAATGGCTTAACTTTAGGTTAAGATGCTTTGCTAATGGATTTGAGGTAGAAAACCTTGGGGAACAATTAAAAATTTAGAAAGACACTTAATTGAGTGATGGACTCAATGAGGCCAAGAAACAACAAAGACAGCCCAGTTATTATTAGCTGATGCACCTTTCATGATAACATGGGTTAATAGTTAAGGGTGGTGAATAATTCTTCGTACCCAATTCTGCACTCAGCTTCCCGATATAAAAAACTGTTGTTGAATGAGTTTGCAACCTGAAAATTTAAAGTAGAACTTACTGATAGTTTTTCATAAATTAAAGTTTAAATTTGTGATTATTTTAAGATTTTTTTAAGATAAATAATAAAGTAATTTTTCCTTTCCTAGTTAAAAAAAATGTGCTCTGCCAGTAAAAGAACTGGCTGAGAAAAGTACCTTGCTAGCTTTTGTTTTGTTTTGTTTTGTTTTGTTTCGTTTTGTTTTGTTTCTGAGACAGAGTTTCTCCTTGTAGTTTTGATGCCTTTCCTGGATCTCACTCTGCAGACCAGGCTGGCCTTGAACTCACAGAGATCTACCTGCCTCTGCCTCCCAAGTGCTGGGATTAAAGGCATGAGCCACCACCGCCCAGTCCTTGCTAGCTTTTACTCTGTTAATATATAACAAGTTGCTTGGACATGAATATAGTGCTCTTAGAGATAATTTGATTTTCACTTGTAAGGTAAAATGTATAATTATGTAATGGAATGATAAACATGTCTTTTTTTTAACCTATATTCATTCTAATCATTCATTTAAAAGAAAGAATGTAACCACATTGTAATTTTTATAATGCTTGAAAGATTTTGCTGGGGTATACAAGCTGTAAGGGAAAAAATAAGGAGAGAAAGGAAACATATCTACATAGAGTTAAGCAAAGAAATAAAGAGATTAGAGAGAGATGCTAGAAAGACCCTTAAGGGGGGTATGTGTTTTCTGTTTCATGCCAGTTCCAGAGAGTTAAGTTTGTCCCACTCACCAGCCCAAGAGAATTAAGGTTTACTACCTCATATAAAAAAGTAAAATTGAGTAATTAGTCCACCAATCTATGGCTCCCTCTCTACTCCTGAGCTGCTGAAGGCTGGTCCTCACAGCAGCAGAACACTTTGGAGAGATTGGAGAGGTTTAGGAAACAGTGGTTCTCAACATTCCTAATACAGTACCTGCTGTTATGGTGGCCCCGACCATAAAATTACTTTGTTGCTACTTCATAACTGTAATTTTGTTACTGTTATGAATCATGATGTAAATCTGATATGATATTCAGGATCTCTAATATGTGACCCTAAAGGGGTTGTGAGCCATGGGTTGAGAACCACTGGTTTAGATATGGCATAAGAGGATGCATGGCCTTGTTGGAGGAGGTTTGTCACTGGCGATAGACTATGAGGCTTCAAAAGTCCAAGACAATTCCAGGGTCTCTCTCTCTCTCTCTCTCTCTCTCTCTCTCTCTCTCTCTCTCATACATCCCTATCACAGTGCCAGCCTGCCTGTCGACATGGTCCCTTCCATAATGATAATGGACTCATCCTCAGATACTATAACTAAGCCCTGAAGTAAATGATTTGTTCCATACATTGCTTTGGTCTTGATTATCTCTTCACAGTAATATAACAGTAGCTAAGACATCATGTTTTGCTCTTGTTGTGAATACAGTCTTGATCCTCTGGACCATCATTTCTTCACTCAGATTCCAAAGAAATATTTCCCTGATTTCACCTCAGATGTTGGTTGCATTTTATAACTGATTTCTTATCTCAAGCCAATTTACATCATTTGTACAGTAAGGTACCAGTTAAAAAGACAAGCCTCTCTTGACTGCACTGTTTTCAACATCGTCTTCCAATCTCATAGCAATTCTTTTAGCTATAAGTGAACAATGGCTTTTTCTTTCTAAGACTACAAAATCCTTTGAAAAACAACATGGTCAAATCTGTCCCAATATTTCACTTCTGGTACTAATTCCTTTCCTAGTTTGATTTCTATTCCTATGGTAGACACTGTGATCAAAAGCAACCTGAGGAATAAAGGTGTATTTGTTCATTTTCTATTGATGTGATAGAACACCATAACCAAAAGCATCTTGGGAAGGAAGACGTTTCATTTTGACTATTTATTCTGGATGTTATGGCTAATCTTGGTCATCAATTTGACTATATCCTTAATTAACATAAATCCAAGCAGCTAGGCACTCCAGCTAGGAATTATCTTGATCTGATCACATGAGATGTCAAAATCTACTCTAAATCTGGAATAATTGAGGTTGGAATGCCAAATTTAATCTAACTCATACCTTCTGGTGGCAGCACTTATAATAGACATGGCTGAAGAAATCTTTTGCTTTTGCCTGCTTGCCCTTAGTCTCAGTGGCAAATTTATGTATCCTGTATGTAAGAGCTTATTTATATGATATTAGAACCCTCTTCTTCACCATTTTTAATATAGAGGTCTATAGGAATTCCTTGGGACTCTAGTACCAGCTATGGACTGATGATGCATTCAGTCTTATAGACTGAAAAACTACTGGATTCCTGGTCTTTCCATCAGAAGGTATCTGATACTGCTCAATTCAGACCACAGAGTGTATGCCACTTTAGAAGAGTGACCAAGATACTTGATCACATTCCTTTGAGGGAGGTCAAGGCAAATACCAGGAGACAAGAACTGAAGTATAGTCTTTGGAGGGATTTTGATTCTTAGCTTGAATCTTATAGTTTGTTTAGCCTACTTAATTATACAACCAAGGACCACAACCCAGGGTGGCACAGCCCACAGCAGGCTGGCTTTTCTCACAACCATCATTAACGAAGAAAGTTCCTCACAGACATGCTCATGGGCAAATTGATAAATTTTTCTCAATGGAAGTCCAGAGTCAGTTTGTCAGTGAGATTCTCTTACCCTAATAAGTCTAGATTGTCAAGTTGACAAAAAGAGATAAAAAGCTACAAGCAGAACAAACAGAATAAAAATAAATGTATTTTTTTTCTTGTACTTCCATGCCATAGTTCATCACTGATGGAAGTTGGTGCAGGCACTCAAGCAGTAAACTATATGCAAGCCCTGAAGAATCAACTATGAAGGGAGGGAAATGGCTTACTGGCCTGATCCTGTTGCTGGTTCACCTTCGTTTTTGATAAAGTAGAGGATCAGTTTGCAAAGTCTAGCACCACCCTCAGTTGGCTGAGCCTTCCAACATTAATGATCAATCAAGAGAATTCAACAGAGTGTTGTCTATAGGCCAATCCAGAGGAGGCATTTTTACAATTAGGGTTCCATCTCCCCGATGGCTCTTGCCTGTGTGATGTTGATAAAAGGAATCAATTTCCTCTAAGGTTCTAGGTACCAGTTTTTGCTTCTGCTGTTTCCTATTTTATATACCTTCCTTCAGATAAGAAAGTGTATTTTACTTATTCTTGTATTTAAGTTTTATTTGTCTGTAAATGAACAGCAGGATATATAATGTTATTTTCTGTAAATAATCAGTAGATCATTACTAGAGAAATCAATAACCCACTCCTCAGAAGGGGAGACAATGAGCCAATGTTCAGGTATGTGAAAGAGTGACAAGAATTAGATGCACAAATTTTGAGATTGCCTATACAAATAAGAAAATCAAGCAATTTTTAGGTGGAAAATTGAGTAACATAAAGGAAGCACCCCATGGCTTATATTTTATTTAAAAAGTAAGAACATAAAAAATACTATGGATAATAAATAAGTATGGTTCCACTCTTTACACAGTACTTTAAGACCAATTCATGCTGTTCACTACACTGGTAGACAGCTTACACACTGGTTTTTATTTTTAAATATTATGTCTATATAATATAGAATACAATCCTATGACTGTAGAAAACCTTGAAATAATTGGGAGTTATCAAAAAGAAGGAGTGTATTCCACACATTCTTGGCAAAAACTCTAATTAAACTCAATGGGTAATTCTAAAAAAGAAGACAGGCAGTGATAGAGTAACATGTTGAGCATAAGGAAGTTCTAAAACACAAGTGAATAAGTGGGGAATGGGGATTGAAAGTGACTAACATTTTTATAAACATACACAAACATAAATGTGTGCATATGAAACTGTCAAATAACAAGAATGGATGAAATGATGTTATTTGCTGAAAAAATTAATGCAATGATAAATCATCATGTTAAGTTGAGCCATGCAAATACATTTTTCATAATCAGTTTTAATTATCATTCTAAAAACTGTTATAGACACATCAAATACATTTGTGTGTGTATTCTCACGTGTGTGTGTGTATGTGTGTGTGTGTGTATGTGTGTGTGTGTGTGTGTGTGTGTGTGTGTGTGTGTGTGTGTGATAAAGAAGACTAGGATGAACAGGAGCCAGAATATATACAACACAATTAAATGGAATTATGTTTATGAAAATAAACATTAATGAATTACTACAATTAATAAAATAGAAACCTTAAATTACACTCATACAGAAACTAAAACTATTTCATTTATATTAAATATTAATTAAGATAGAAATTGGAATTTACAAATAGTATTAAACAACATAATATTTAGAAAGCCACTGACTAAAGTTTATAATCCAGTTTTATATTACTATTAAAAATACAAAAGATAACTTTGAAAGTTAGAAGGAATATTTTGGTTTAGTCAATGTGTGACCCATTGCTTCCAGGTCTTAATAAAGGGTTACTTCCTGTATTGCACATATTTTAGAAGGCGATGCTCTCCTTCTACTGACATAAATTAAGGTAAGATTTATGAATCCCAAATTATACTTCAAGAGAACATCACTAATGGCATAAAGTCTTCCACAATTTACCAGTTCAATGACCTTCCAACAGTTCTGCTGGTTGGAGATTAAGCCTTTAACATGTGGGCTTCTGAGAGTACTTACCCAAACCATTCCATTGGCATTGAATTATTGCTTGAATTGCTTTGTGTTTTCAGATAAAACATAACTTTTATGTTCATGGTAGTAAGAAAATAGAATAAATTTGTGCATGTTTGAGAGGAAAATTGAAAGTTTTGATTTCCATAGATATTAGAATTCTACACCCCCAAGCCCTTACTTCAAATGTAGGGCAATAGCCTCTTCCACATTCCATTGAAAAACCTCTGTTTCTACTTTGCCCCATGGGTCTGAAACACAGAAAACCAATACTTTTCCCTCCTGCACTAACCAGTTCAGAGATTTCTAGTGAGGTTAAATGTCTTGTGAGGGATCTGAGGAGACAAAATTAGGGCAGAATTTCCTCTTCACCCTTTTTTGTTTTCTCTTTCAGTCTCAATGCTCACCCATGTAGAAAGACAGGTGTTTTAGAAAATTCACATTCACTTTTCTGTGAAAAGAACTACATGATAAATTGTCTGTGACATCCTTACAAACCTGAAAAACTACAGTAGGAACCACGTTTTAGAAACAAACTTTAAAATTAGATAAATTAAATATTACAACAAAAGACAAATGTATCTATTTATGTTAAATTTGCAGAGTGGTTACGAAAATTTCCTGTGACTGGTTAATTGTAATGAGAATGGATACTCACCATGGACCAGGAATAATTAATCCATTTAGTTATAGTTATTGTAGGAATATATGGGCATCATGTATTGTTAGGCTAGGAATATCTACAAAATGCATCAGAATCTACTGTACATGAGATGACTTTATGGATAGATAATCAGAATAGGATCATTTGTGCCTCTTCTCCCACAATTAAATTTCCTCAACTAACTATAGTTCATATTTATTCTATACTTTAAAGGTAATATAAGTGACATTAAAATAATAAAACATGAGCTGATAGGAAACAGGATAGTGAGTGGAAGAAAACAGGCCAAGTGGCTCTGCCTCACAGTCTCTCTCTCTCTATCTCTCATTACAAGCTTATAAGCTTACAAGCAGCATTCTGTAGGAACAATTTGTTGAGTTCAGATTCAAGTTTATGCACATACATTGAACTGAATATGATGCTTGGCTTAAATATCATTGCTGCATATTTAGCTGGACTTATGGAGTTCTCCAGGGTCCACTATGAAAGTCAATTAGTTTAATTAAACTGCATGTGATTTAGAAATACCTACTTTCTACTCAGAATAGGTAACTTGGGGAAGATTGATTTTTTTGGGGGTGGGGTGCAGGGCAGTGGCAAGTAATTCAACCTAAACATTTTTTTTTTCACATTGCTGATCTAAGCCTAGGTATTAAGGCAAGGTTTTCACTCAAGAGTATTCAGTTAGTTCAGCAGAGTTATTGATTAAGGCAAGTGAATCATCATCAATGACAGTATCTTATGAAATCAATGGGCAATCCTTTGTCTTCTTTCTATTCAAGTCATGAACTGTGCTTTCAATTACTGAGTCTAACTACCCCCTGTTAATTGAGTGCTAGCTTCTTTCATTAACTGAACTATTATGGTGGTGTAGTTTCTCCCTATATTGATTCATGAATTTTTGAAGAACCTTCCTGTACTATCTGATGTACATATTGAAAGGTTCTTTTTCCTTGGATGACTTTCTTTTTTTTTTTTTTAACAACACATTAAATTTTTATTCAACATTTCATATTTTTTTCACACACAACTTTGATTTGGGTAATTTTTGTACTTGCTGTCTTCCTAAGTAAGTAACTATCTTTATACTTCTACTACCTGTTTAAAATAATAAATGCCTTTAAGCAAGTATTTTAGAATATGTTCTTTTCTGTTAATTCTTCAATGGACAAGTTTCAGTTCATTGATCTTTCTAATTATAGATCCCAATGTTTTACTTCTTTTGTGATGAGATTTTTATCAAATGCCAGACACTGAAAATTGTACCTTATTAGTTACTATATTTTTTTAAATTATATTTGTGTTTTAATTTTACATATTAGCCATGGGTTCCCCTGTCCCCCGTCATCCCGCCCCTCCCCACACATTCCCCTCCAGCCCCTCCCCTCCATTCCCATCTCCTCCAGGGCCAAGACTCCCCCTGGGGATTCAGCTCAACATGGTAGATTCAGTACAGGCAGGTCCATTCCCCTCCTTCCAGGCTGAGCAAAGTGTCCCTATGTAAGCCCAAGGTTCCAAACAGTCAGATCATGCACTAAGGATAAGTCTGGGCCCCACTGCCTGGGTGCCTCCCAAACAGTTCAAGCTATTCAATTGGCTCACTTATGCAGAGGGCCTGATCCAGTTGGGGGCTCCACAGCTTTTGGTTGGAATTTCTCAACATCCCTAATTATCTGGGAAATGCAAATCAAAATGACTCTGAGATACCACCTTATACCTGTCAGAATGGCAAAGATCAAAAACACAGAAGACAGCTTTTGCTGGAGAGGATGTGGAGCAAGGGAACTTTCCTCCACTGCTGGTGGGAATGCAAGCTTGTACAGCCACTTTGGAAATCAATATGGCACTTCGTTAGAAAATTGGGAATCCATCTCCCCCAAGATCCAGCCATACCCAAGGAATGCTCAGTCATACCACAAGGGCATTTGCTCAGCTATGTTCATATCAGCATTGTTTGTAATAGCCAGAACCTGGAAATAACCTAGATGCCCTTCAACTGAAGAATGGATAAAGAAAATATGGTACATATACACAATGGGGTACTACTCCACAGAGAAAAACAATGCCATCATGAGGTTTGCAGGCAAATGGATAGATCTAGAAAAAATCATCCTGAGTGAGGTAACCCAGACTCAGAAGGACAAACATGGTATGTACTCACTCATAGGAGGATACTAGATGTAAAACAAAGATGACTAGGCTGCTTCTCAACTCCAGGGAGGCTACCTAAAAAACAGGACTCTAAGAAAGACACAGGGATCTCCCAAATGACAGAGAAATGGATGAGATCTACATGAACAACCTGGACAGTAGAAGTAATGAAGGGCAAGGTTCGAGGGAAAGAGAGCTTAGGGGAGCAGGAGATCCCAATTGGATCAAGAACAGAAAGGGAGAACAAGGAATAACAGACCATGATAAATGAAGACCACATGAGAACAGGAAGAAGCAAAGTGCTAGAGAGGTCCCCAGAAATACACAATGATACATCCTCTGTACACTACTGGCAATGGTGGAGAGAAAGCCTGATCCAATCTAGTCTGGTGATCAGACGGTCAAACACCCTAACTGTTGTGCTGGAACTCTCATCCAATAACTGATGGAAGTGGATGCAGAGATCCTTGGCCAGGCCCCAGGTGGAGCTCCAGGAGTCCAATTGTCAAAAAAGAGGAGGGACTGTAAGAGTGTGAATTCTTGAGACCAAGATTGGAAAAAGCACAGGGACAAGTAGCCAAACCAATGTAAACACATGAATTATGGATAACTTTCTTAAGATCAAGTTTGGATTTTGCATTAGTTACAGGGTACATAAATGATTTTTATTTTCTGTTATAGACTCATGTATAAAAATAACTTTCATATTTCATTATTTAAAAAGTCTCTAATTTCTCATTTATTTTTTCACTTGTGGCTCCTGAGGTTCCAATATAATCAATACACAATACATAATGTTAACAGTATTTATCTAAAATGCTTATCAGTTTCCCATCTCTGTAATTTCTTTATATAGTTATAAAGTTATATAGTTCTTAATTTACATAATTTGTATTTTGAGGTAACTTGTGTGTTAGCTTGTTTTCCCCATTGTATTCAGATTTTTATTATTAAGAGTAGTCACATCTTGATGGTTGTTTTTTACTCTTCTGGGGGGGGGGGCAACATTGAGTAGCTAATAAATCATGCACAGAATTTATACTTAATTTTAAATGCCCAACTTTAGCTTGGCTTGTTTCTTGCCAGATTTTCTTAAATTATCCTAGCTACCTTTTTGCCTCTGACCTTTTTCCTTTTCCTATTTATGTAATCTTATTTTAGTCTTACTCTGTTGCGTTCTGTATACCTGGGTGGCTGGCCCTGTTATATTCTTTCTTTTCTCTTCCCCTTTCTTCTTTTTTCTTCCAGATTTCACTTTCCATTTATACTTTCTGCCTGTCAGCTCCACCTATATAATCTTCTGCCTTGTTATTGGCTATCAGCTCTTTATTCGACTGTCAGGTGTTCTAGACAGTCACAGTAACATTACTTCACAGAGTAAAACAAAAGCAACAGAAACAAAAGTAACACACCTTAAAATAATATTCTACAACAGTCTCATGTTTCTACAATTCTTTCAATTTAACACTGCCTTGTTGAACTGTGTCTAAGATGGCATGTTCAGTTTCAATGGTCGATGGGATTTCAAGTCGTCATATTAAAGGATATAATTCTCTGTCAATAAGCCCTAAATTGTAACTCCGGTATGGAACCAAAGGAGGAAGAGGGGTGGCTTCTTACAGTAAATGTTAATTTAGCAAAGAAGGAAGTGTACTGCTGTTTGTAAAGTATATATTCTACATTAACTTAAAGATCTGGTTTTCTAAAGAGACATTTGTGAATGCTTTTTATATTTATTATAGATCTCTAATCATTATAATTCATTATAGCATTTTATTTTGTTAGCAGCTGACATCTCAGAGATTGGGTTATATCTAACCATGTTGTTGGCCAAAAGGGCCCCATGAGAACCACCTAGGCTGTTGCCAAAGCTATAAGTATTTCTCCAAAAACTGACAGCAAGTCTTCACTGCTAAAGAGAACAACTATATATCCCATTAAACATGGACAAGTAGAGCTGGTGATTATATACAGCCTTCACACCTTTATGCCAGTGTCTTTGGTAGAAGAATTACTCTACAGGATACCAAAGAAGAAACATAAAAACCAACCCATTTATAAAATGTTTCAAATATGATAGTATCCATCTGGCATTATGTGCTGTGGTAATGATGGCACAAAGCATATGGGAATAACTAACTAAAATTTGATTTGACTTAAGGCCCACTCCAGTGAGATGGAACCTATACCTGACACTGCTTGGGTGACCAAGAACCTGAGATTAGGTAGCCCAGAGACCTAGAATAAAACCAAATTATATATATGGTGACCTTTGTCTGAAAGAGTTTCTCTCTTAAAGACAAAAGAATGCTAAATAAATAATTGTTGTTATTTCAAACATCACATAAGCCCTGGAGAAGAAAAATAATTTTGAATTCTTGGGAGTCAACATTCATTTTGCTTATAAATATCTCATAATGAAAAGCTGCATCAAAATATAGCCTAATCTTAAAGATTTACTCTGTAAGACATAGTGTCCAGGTAATTAAAGTACCTATGTCCAAACAACTTGAGAAAATAATTTCACTTAGAATGCTATCCTGTTAAAGGTCACCATATGCTTTAAATGGTCTTTGTTTCTTCCTCTTGAGGCTCTCACTACCTCCAGAAGATTCCAGGTTTCATCACTGAACAGTTCCAGCCCACAGGATGTTCTCAGAACAATTGTTAAAGTAAGGAATTTAATTTAAATACAGCTTATATTGTCTTCTAGGATAATCTTTTAAAAGAAATGACTTTTGGAATTGTGAATCATCATTTCAGGAAATCAGGTTCATTGAATATATATTTATTACTACTAAGGGAAAATAACAAATCTCAAAATCTGTGTGTAAACCGAAAATATCTAGGAAAATATAACCTTGGATATTTATCTCATGGAGTATTCTGAAGTATTTTTTTTTATTTTTTAGGGTCTGAGAACATTCTGGACATGGCAATATAATTTGATCCCAATTGATAGTATGGCAATAAAATATAGTTAAACAACTTCTTTCTTTTTCTTGTGAGTGAAAAACACCATGTTGATATTAGGATCTAGCTAGTTTATCTCAATGCCAAATATAATTGGATGTCTCACTTAACTCCAATGTTTTCTAGCAATAGTGGAGATTAATTCAGTTAGAAATAATCCTAACCATAAAGAAAGATTGTTTTCCATTGTGTCTAACAAGAATGATTAACTCCCCTGTTCACATCACTTATTACCATGATGTTCTTAATGAACCTCAGTTGTATGTCACTTCCACGAAATTAAAGTTGCATTTTATCATGTTTGTTTTTTTCCAGGAGAGCATTAGCTGTTATATGAATGTTTAATCCTTCCTTGGAATTTTTATTTATTTGTCTTAATAACCTGCCCATGACAAAGCTGTTATCAACACAGATCCAAGTTATCAAAAATAAACTTTCCAGATGGAGATCTCCTCTTTCTTTCTAGTCACACGCTCCTCTTCCTAAATCAATTGTGTCTTTTCTTGTAGCATTCCCTTTCCATAGAATTTTTACAAACCTCTCCTTGTTGTAGTTGTTCCATCTTCACAAGGCTCATCTGAATCAGTTCCTTGGGAGCAGGGCTGCGGCTCACATTTGTCTGCTGGAGAACCAGTGAAATCCCATTCCCTTCCACTTCCTTAACTTGCATACATACTATAACAGCTATTTTTTCTTTGTTTGGTTTTATTTTAATTTTCTTTTTGAATTATGTGTCTTGCTGTGAAACCAAGGTTTCCCTCAAACAATCACTACTCAGGCCCGGTCCAAATGTTGCAAACTCTCTTGCCTCATCCTTCCCCCTGGTGTTAGAGGTGTCTCCACCAGTTAGACCCACCCTCCTCTTTATTATACTGTCACTTACTCATGTCACCCTGGGAAGAAGACTCCTGGCTACTGCTAGTCAATATAACCTTGGTATACTACAGGTACCCTCACAGGATTTAATGAGTTTATTACTAAACAGATGAGTAAAGGTATTTAATAAGTAGGAGAATAAATAGTATCTGCATCTTCCTTATTTCTACCTCCCAGGCCAGTCCTCACATATTCCCACCACACTTGGAAACAATGAGAAGTCTGTCCTTGGTGACAACATTATAGTTTTCTTCATTAAAAAAGGTGTTTTCTGACAACTTTTTATGAAGCTTTCTAGGAACAAACAAACAAACAACAACAACAAATAAACTAAATGTTACTGAAGTTTTGTGTTATGTGGCTCTCTAAGGTTCACTGGCCTCCAGTGTTTGCTCTAGATTTTTGTACAGTTTTGGGCAGTCCTGGCCAGATCACTCCAAAGTTGTGAGTCTGTCTCTCATTTAAGTAGAACTTTTCACTGTTTCCCTTGTTCATACTCCACAAAATCCAAATTGCAGAGTCCAATTATAACAGCATTGAAAAGCATGGCCAATGTCAATATTAGCAGTTTAATTGGCTGTTAATTTTGCCTTCAACAACTCAGCTTTTTTCTAGTATTAATTATTAATCTCTAAAGCTCACACTTCTACTTACATTCATTATGGTTGTGATATCTCCCTATAACAAACATTTTCCAAACATGCTTATTCTACTTATTTATCATATTTATTGTGCTTAGACCCATTTAAACATAAATTATAACTTTCACAAGATTTTTTCTCCATCATTTACTTCTTATTCTATGACACAAAGCAGATATTCTAGTTCACAATGATTAACTGAAAAAATTAACAAATACATTAATATGGAAAATAACTCTAGTGTCCCAATATACCTTACGCAGTAATCCAAAAACCTATATAAAAACTGTCATGCTCATTTTGGCATATTTTGTGTTGAATAATTAGACTTTACTATTTGTAAAACTTCATTCCTGTTTTTGTTGATAGTTAATTCTTCATATTCACTTTATCTGGCTATTTCTGCTTTTGAAAGATAAGCTAAAAGCTTATAAGCACAGGAGTTACATCTAGAATTTTTCTACCCTACCAATTTGAACAAAATACTTTATATAGTTATAATACTGGACAAACATTTAGAGATAATCAACTCTGGTCTCGTTTATGTAAGCTTTACGGGGGTATAAGGCCAGTCACATGTATACAATAATTGTTTCTGGCTTAATTAGAAGCTCTGTGAGATTATAGGGATCATTTCAAAGTATGAGGATAAAGGATTATAATGGCTAGAGGCTCGAGATGAATATAGCAAATTAATTTTTCCAGATATGACAGGGTATTTTATACAGGTACCCATAGATACTGGTTCTGTATGTATGAGACTGTACAAGATTAAGCCCATAAAATCACATACGTGAATTGGGCGGGGCATGGGATGTTCAAGGAATCCTAACCCTATCTGGAAACTGGTTGAAATGGATAACTGCTAAGATAGGCACATTCAGTGTTATTAGAAGGTCTGGGCCCTGAGAGGCTGCCCATGATTCAGTAGATTTTTGAATACTCATGCACATACAGGCAGCAGTACATGTACTCCAAGGTTGGATTTAAAAAAAAAAAAAAAAAAAGCACATGAAGTTTGGTGATGAACATGTTGGGTCAGGAGATAAAGGAGAAATTGGAGGAGAGAGAATGGAGGTAGATTTAATCAAAATATATTGTATGCATACATGACTTGGAGGCAGAGAGCAGAAAAGACATAAAACGGAGAAATAATTAACCACGCCTGAAGCCCTCTCCTTCTTCAGTATTCTTTTTTTATTTTTTATTTTATTTTATTTTATTTTTTCGAGACAGGGTTTCTCTACGTTGTTTTGGTGCCTAGCCTGGATCTCATTCTGTACAACAGGCTGGCCTCTAACTCACAGAGATCTGCCTGTCTCTGCCACCTGAGTGTCGGGATTAAAGGCATGGACCACCACCCATTAGTATTCTTTAGAACTGACTTTTTAACATGGGCTGAGAATAATTTTGAAAATTAATTTTTGAATTGTCATATAAATAAATGGGTTGAATTATGTATTGATTATTTTTTTCTACTTTGTCTCTTATTCCATCTTTCTTGGCAGTGTGAGATCATTTATTTTAATCAGTATTTTTCTAAACATATCAAAGTTATGTAGTCAGGAGAATGTACCCCATTTAAAGTTATTTCCTGTGTCAAGAAAGCTTAGAATAATTTATCCTGGATCCATCAAATGTTGCCATGTCATTTTTCTAAATTTAGTTTCATTAAAATAACTCAAGAGTTTATTCTTTTTGTTATTTGGCTTAAAAAGAAAAAAGAGAAACCTCAATAAAACACTCATGTTAAAGAGTTCACACTCTGATAAATTATTATATAAATTATGAAGAATAAGTAGAGTAGAGCTTGGAATATCTAAATTTAAAGAGATCATAAGAACACATAAGTATTTCTTTTCCTGTATGCATGAATGGAGATAGAGCAGGCTGTACGATATACATATACATATGTATGATTATGATAAGTAGTATATGCCAAATAAAGGAGGAGAAGGAGAAGCAATCCCGAGAGAAAGAGGAAGGAGAGAAGGGGGACAGTTGCTACCATAGTTGTAAGTGTGGGAGTTGAAGAGATGTGGTTGGAAAGAGTAAGTAACCATCTAATGTGCAGCCTAACTTAGTGAGCATAATTTATGAAACTGAAAATATGCAAGAGAATACTAGAGATTTTATAATTTATACTCTCCTCAAAAAAGTGATTTTTTTTGTAGATGGATACATCAATTACCTAAATTTATTTAAATGTTTCAAAGTACACATCATACTTGATGAAGACATATACCTATTCACTAATTAAAATGTATATGCATTTATATACACTTAGAAATTTAGAAACTGTGTACATACAAGAGAATACTAGAGATAATTTACAATCTCAAAAAAGTGATTATTTTATGGATAGAAAACATCAATTAGCCTCATTAAATAAATTTTATTTAAATGTTTCCAAGTACACATCATACTTGATGAAGGCATATAACTATTCACTAATTGTATGCATTTATATAAACTTAGAAATTTAGAAATTTCATGGCATTCCCAGTCAGAGTACCTCAATGCCACAGGCATAAATTGATGAAGGCTAGATAGTATTAATTCCATATTGAAATGAATATTTAATTGCAAGAAACTTCTATAATAAATCCTTGACTATTGAAATTACCAGGAAGAGGAATATTTCTGCAAATTTAGGTCAAAAGACTTGTCCAAATGACAAAATCATCATGAAGTTTAATAATTCCCAACTAAGAGTTTATTTCCTGTTTGTGGAGGTTGTCTTGAACATCTTTAAAACTAGAAATACTCAAATGCATAATTAACAAAGGAATTTTCCATAAGATCTGTGTAAAGGGGTATAGGTGATAGGTTAGTGCATGAGAGAAAATGCTGTTCAAGATTAAGGACCTCAATATGAATCCCCAGCACCCATAAGAAGAGCTATGCACTTATTCCTGTGTCTTTATGCCAGCATTGTGGGGATAGACAGGTGCATTTTAAGAGATTCCTGGCTAGCCAGACCAGCTAAAATTTCCTTTTAAACATTGGTCACCTATTGGTCCATGAATGACAGTTGACCAATTTTACCAATCTATACATTTTGATCTCCAGCACTATTATAACACTACATCTTTGTCAGAACTGTTTGTGTGGAGGGTGTGAGGCTTCTGCTGCCACTTATCTGTAAGAACACCATTATGAGGAAAGAAATGAGAGTGTGATCAGGAATTTCAAACTGAAAAATACTCTCTCTTTAGAGCAATGAAATCTGAACAACCAGTAACAGAAGCCTATATAGTATGTTCAATGAGAAAAGTTGAAACTCAACTTGAAGTTGTGAAAGAAACCATCAAGGCAAAAGATGAACACGACACAACAATGACAAAAGTAAGTATTCCACACAAATTTATGTACTTACAAAGTTAAGGCGGTGTAGAGACCTCACTCACTGTATGAAAAAATTGATTTTAAAAATTAATATATAAGTCTCTCTGTAGTCATCATCAAATTGAAATGTTTCTTAAGCTGTTATCCTTCTTAAACTACATGTTAATCTTCATTTATAGACAGCATCATTTACTTTTTTTCTTTTTTTATATATATTTATTTGCATCTGAAGTTCCTGTGTGTTTACTCAGATTTTCTATTTCCAGCATTCCTTCTGCTAGTGTCTTCTTCATTTTTTCTATTTCCCTCTTCAGGTCCTGTACTGTTTCTCTCGTCTGTTTCATTGCTTTTTCATGATTTTCTTTCAGGAACTTACTGTTTTCTTCTGCTTTATTTGTCCTTTCCTCTAGTTTTTTATTATAGCGTTCTTCCCATTTTTTTTGTTTGTCTGTTCCTCCACTTTATTTTTGATTTCTTCTATATAAGGCTCTAGCCTCTTCATGATGTTACTTATTAGGTTGTTTTCTTCTGCTTCTTCCCTTCTGTGATGTTCAGGTCTAGCTAGGAGAATGGCTAGGTTCTGGTGATGCTGTATTGCTCTTTATTTTGTTGTATGTACTTCTGCCTTGACATTTGCCCATCTCCTCATGGATTCGTTCTTGGTCTTATCAGTGCACTTGGTCCAGACAGAGCTGACAGATTTAGGGAGCCTCTCTCTGGTCCAGATGGAAGCTCTGGGGTCTCCTTATCTTGTCCAGATGGGAGTCCAGGGGCAGGATGGAAGTTCTTGTCCAGATGAGAGTTCAGGGGTGTATGGGAGCTGGGGGCTGGTCTTTGAGTCTCAGGAAGTGGCTGGGGTCTTGGGCAGATGGGTGTGGGGACAGGGTGTGCAGATTGCAGGGTTTGCCTGCAGTTTTGGAAAAGGGGGACCTTCCTGCTGAATGGCCAGAAACTAGGGCCAAGTTGGGCAGGTCTTCCTGGGATGGCTGGTGCCCAGAGGTGGGACCTAGAGGCAGGAGCCTCTCTGACTATAATCCCAGGCACTCACCTCTGGTCTAGATGGGAGTTCCAGGGCAGGATGGAAGCTGGGGGCTGGTTTCGAAGTCTCTGGGAGTGGCTGGGGTCTCTGGCAGATGGGTGTGTGGGCAGGGTGTGGAGGTTGTAGGGTCCACCAGAGGCTCTTGGAGAGGGGGGAACCTTCCCAGTGGGGCTGGGGGGTCCTGTCCTATGGCCTGAATCTATTTATTTATTTTTCTATTAGAAGTTTGATACAGTATAAATTCTTATCCTAAGAGTGAACTGTTTGATTGAGGCTTTCCCAGTAATTGAGTAAAACAAAACTTTTTATAAGCCACACTCATCCTAGGGTTCCCCCTGCTATATAGCCTCCCTGGTTCTGTGGGTAGGAGCCTCATTGTTCTTTGCTTTATATCTAGAATCCACTTATGAGTGAGTACGTATCATGTTTGTTCTTCTGAGTTTGGGTTACCTCACTCAGGATGGGGTTTTCCATCTATTTGCCTACAAATTTCATGCTGTCATTGTTTTTCTCTTCTGAGTAGTACTCCATTGTGTATATGTACCACATCTTTTTAATCCATTCTTCAGTTTATGAGCATCTAGGTTGTTTCCAGGTTCTGGCTATTACAAATAGTGCTGCTATGAACATAGTAGAGCATGTATCTTTGTGGTATGATTGAGCATTCCTTGGGTATATGCCCAAGAGTAATATGGCTGGGTCTTGAGGTAGTGCGATTCCCAATTTCCTGAGAAATTGCCATACTGATTTCCACAATGGTTATACAAGTTTTCATTCCCACCAACAGTAGAGGGGTATTCCCTTTGCTCCACATCCTCTCCAACCTTAACTGTCATTAGTGTTTTGGATCTTAGCCATTCTGAATGGTGTAAGGTGGTATCTCAGAGTCGTTTTGATATTCACTTCTCTGACGATTAAGGATGTTGAGGATTTCTTTAAATGTCTTTCAGCCATTTGTGATTCTTCTTTTGAGAATTCTCTGTTTAGCTCTTTAGCCCTTTTTTTAATTGGATTGTTCAGTATTTTGATGTCTAGTTTCTTGAGTTCCTTATATACTTTGGAGATCAGTCCTCTGTCAGATGTGGGGTTGATGAATGTCTTTTCCCATTCTGTAGACTGTCTTTTCATCTTATTAATCATGTCTTTTGTCCTACAAAAGCTTCTCAGTTTCAAGAGGTCCCATTTATTAATTGTTGTGCTCAGTGTCTGTGCTGCTGGTGTTATATTTATGGAGTGATCTTCTGTGCCAATGCATTCAAGACTAATTCTTACTTTCTCTTCTATTAAGTTTAGTGTAACTGGATTTATTTTGAGATCTTTGATCCACTAGAACTTGAGTTTTGTGCATGGTGACAGATATGGTTCTATTTGTAATCTTTTACATGTTGACATTCAGTTATGTCAGCACCATTTGTTCAAGACACTTTCTTTTTTCCATTGTATAGTTTTGGCTTCTTTGTCAAATATCAGGTGTTCATATGTACATGGATTAATGTCAGGGTCTTCAATTCAATTACATTGGTCTGTATGTCTGTTTTTATACCAGTAACAAGCTGTTTTTATTACTATAGCTCTATAGTAGAACTTGATGTTAGGGATGGTGATGCCTCCAGAGGTTGTTTTATTATACAGGATTATTTTAGCTATTGTGGGTCATTTGTTTTTCCATATGAAGTTGAGTATTTTTCTTACCAAATCTGTGAGGATGTTTATGGTAACAATCATGGATGTTTAACAGAGTCTTAATTCTACATCCTTTTAAATACTTCATACACAGACACAGACACAGACACACACACACACACACACACACAAACATGCACTCCTGGGCTCTCCTGTTAATTAGTATTCACGAGTCTTCCTTCACAAATATTTTCTAAGTAGAAATGAATAAATCTTCATTTCATTTCATCTGTACTCATTCATACTTGAAGCTACCCATGTTTTCTAGTGCTTTTCTGATATAATCCTATTTGTTGTTACCTTTATCATTTTTTTTAACTTCATTCATTAGTGCTCATGGTTTAACAAATTGGTCTTCCTTCATTTTCCCCTGTAAAATACAAAATGGAGCATGAGGATATAACTGCAAGGTAGAGGAGGGAACACAATA
This sequence comes from Onychomys torridus, assembly GCF_903995425.1. NCBI lineage: Eukaryota > Metazoa > Chordata > Mammalia > Rodentia > Cricetidae > Onychomys > Onychomys torridus. Next base: position 49,620,843 of record NC_050452.1, read on the forward strand.
AGGAAAACATACTTGGATAAAATAATGTGTGTACATTCCATTGTAGAATCTTGGGCTTACATAGGGACACTTTGCTCAGCCTGGAAGGAGGGTCTGGACCAGCCAGTACTGAATCCACCAGGTTTAAATGAATCCCCAGGGGAGTCTTGGCCCTGGAGGAGATGAGAATGGAAGGGAGGGACTGGGGAGAAGGTGGGGGTGGGAGCGGGAGGGGGAGGACAGGGGAACCCATGGCTGATGTGTAAAATAAAACACAAATATAATAAATAAAAAAGGAGAAAAACTATTTCTAGAATGTATACATGTTTAAAAAGATCACAAAGTATTTATATGAGTTAACCCTTAATGGAGAGACAATGCTCTCTACTAGAGAATGTATGCAATCAGATAACAAGCCCAGCACCAAGACTGTGTTACCTTGTTTGGATTAGTTGCTTACTGAGGTCTTGTAAATATCCAAACACTGCAGCATATTGCCACTGCTCTTTGCTGATAGTGAGGTCCTGTTGCAGAACACACCACATACCTGATCATGGAAGATAGGATCAATTGGGTACTAAAATGGAAGACATATTTATAGTGATTTTATTTCATAGTGCTCTGGTATTATTAGTTTCCAAAGGAGAAAAGTAATCATCAGTCTTAGCAGGCTATGTTCAAAAGTTATCATTAATTGTAGCAAGCTGTGACTATATGATTCACAATAGTGACTGACCTGGAAGGGTATACCAAGCGGCTAAATAAGAGCATCAAAATTGTAGGAGCAATAGATCACTTCCTGATTAGATTTGGGGCCCATAATATATGGCAAAATTCATACCTGGCACAATTATTGGGGCCAATAACCTTTTTTGAAACAGGTAACAGTCCTTAGGGAACAACATGCTATAGAATAATACTATTATTCTGCTATAAGGCCACACTGTTCAAATGAATTCTAAGGCCTCATAGTCATACCTGTAGATGTCTCTTCAGTCTCCTCAGAGAAGCTTCTTTTAGCATCAGAAGTCATTCAGCAGGAGAGATCCACCAGGAGACTATAGCACATTTGGCTTTAAATGAGACAATTCTATCATATCCTCTCAGCCCTAGGCTCATCAGTCATCAGAGAAGAGGCAACAGGTTGTTATGATCCACAGATACTAGACACTACAACAAAATAGTGTCTTTGGGCACAACAAAGCAGTCACATGCTTGAACTTAAAGGTTATGGAAGAATGCATAAGAAATGTGCAAGGTAAAATAAACATAATTTCCAGCAAGGAAAGTAGACATAATTGTGTATTCTCACCCAGAGTGAGGAGCTCTTGGCAATGGATACCTTCAGGAGGGGAGAAGAAAAGTCAGTTTCTTTCTTCAAGAATGCATCCCTGAGAGGGTACTCTTTCTTCAGTAGATATCCCTACACAATACAAATACTGGCTGAGTGAGGAGTGGGCTTTGTTGGCAAGACAAAACAAAACATAAAGCTAAGAAAAATTTTGAGTAAGAATGTGTGGTGGAATTGAAGCAGAGGGAACAGGGAATGGTAATCAAAACACATTTCATGCATGAATTCAGTTCTCAATGAAATAAATACAAAGCTTTACTCGAAGCACATTTCACATTACCTAATAAATATTTAAAATGTAAAAATAAGTCATATCAGAAATTAATCTTTGTCTATACCTTTAAAACTTTTGAACACAGTTTTTCTTGTGTCCTTCACAATAGTAAATACCCTATATTTTTGAAAAAATCTGGACCATCCTTCTCACAATAATTCAATTTGAAAAATATTTTGTTTAATTTTAAACTTTTGTGTGTATGTATGCATGTGCTTATATTTCTCTATGTGGATGTTTCTGCTGTCCATGAATATGTGGGAGCCAAATTTTATGTCATATGTCTTTCTCCATTGTTCTCCACAATATTTTTCAATATACAGATTATTTCTGAGCTTTGTAATCAAGCAGAGAGTTTGGGTAACCAACAATACTGTGAATGCACCACCCTCTGCTCTCTAGTGCTGAAATAAAAGTTACATGCAGCCATACTCACCTATTATGTGCACCCAAACTCATTCAGTTTATAATATCAATAAAATACTTTTCATGATTGTTTTCAATCAACTATATAACTGCACCTTAATAATTTATCTGCAAGCATATCAGTATCATAAATTTCTTTTCTAAGAGAGTTATTAGATCTTTTATACTCTAATAATTTCAATAAGCACTTTAATTTGAAGGCAACTCATCCATTGCTTAGTGAGAATTTGAAATTAAAGATATAACTTTTAATTTGAAAAATGACTCATGGTTATAGATATTTAGTGGTGTATTTATCCATTCTGGAAGCACTACATCAACCAAAATTCTAGTCTAATGTTAAATCATACTTAATTTAGACTTGTGGGTGATTATGCTTTTGTACGTTATATTTATCAGTATACCTCTTACAACTGATATTTCTTTATTAATCAATTAGACCTTGGACAATCCAATACCTTGCTAATCTCTTTCTTCCTTTCTCTTTCTTTCTTTCTTTCTTTCTTTCTCTTCCTTTTCCCCCTCCTCCTCTTCCTCCTCCTCCTCCTCCTCCTCCTCCTCCTCCTCCTCCTCCTCCTCCTCCTCCTCCTCCTCCTCTTCTTCTTCTTCTTCTTCTTCTTCTTCTTCTTCTTCTTCTTCTTCTTCTATTGCTGCTGATGCTTCTCTGTCTCTATCTCTGTCTAACTCTCTCCCTCCTTTTTCAGTATTTGAGACTGAACAAGAGACAATGTTTTTGCAACATTTTAAAATATATTTAATCCAATAAATAAAGGTAGTAAAAATGATCACTAAATTATAACTCAGATCATTCGCAGCTTTGTGCTGTGCATCAGATACATAATGACTGCCATGAGGAAAACAGAATCAAGCAGAGGCCATGGCCTTTGAAAAGCAACAATTACATAGACAGTTTTCAGTGAAAAAATGGCATTAGCAAAGACCTAGGAGGTTTATAGGAGTCTAAAATTTCCAGGGATGTTATTCAAAGAGGGGTAGCCAAACAGGGTGAGTTTAGTCAAGGAAAGGAGATTGTAAAGTACCTCAGATGTGTTCAAAGAACATTTTACACTTTTTAAAAGTAACATTGAGGAACTTTTAGGACAACAGGCAAGTTTGTAATTACTTTAATAAGATCCAATTAGAAATAGGCTTGACATCAACAAAGACACTTCACAGAGTCATAAACAGCATTTCTAGCCTGACATTTCCCAAATGTCAAAACTTCACATTGACTTACTCAGTCAGAAGACCACAATGGACTCTTCCTTTACATATAAGATTTTACAAGACTTTGTGGCTTTGGAGGAATAAATAAATATATATATATATATATATATATATATATTCAGTTCTCATTCTTTTTTCATTAGAATTATCTAGGAGTAAAGGGTACATCATTCTAAGAAAATGGATTATGTGCTTCAAAGTCTCTTCAAAGTAACTTAATATTTTCTAAATTATGTTAAGGAAAGGAGGTCAGTCAGAGAACTCAACCTGTGAACATTCCCACATGGTGGCCCTGGGGTGTATAACCCATGTGATTACATTTATATCCACCTGAAATAAAATTAATTCAATGAGCTGACTTCCAAAAACAAGTACCAGAAAGGACATTTAACACAATAGAAAACCTCTTTGAACCTTCTACTGTAGAGCTGACTTCTGATTTCTATATAACTTCCGTTTCCAGCAGTTCTTAATAAGATTAGCTGCAGGATTTACTAGTAAAGGGCAAAGCCTGTTCAATAATGTCCAGCTGTTCACAGTGAATGTGAAATGGGCCTAGATTGAAACATCCATTCTGTCTTCTTAAAAATACTTCTTCTGTGTAACAATGTTTATTCTTGCAGCTTTTCAAAAGGAGCCACCGAGTTTAAAGAGCATGTGATCTTTTGACAGCTCCTGTTATATCTACATTTATACATTTATTTCTTTCATAAAGTTTCATGGTATTAAGTATAAAAGGGTGGTACTTCAAAAAATCCTGTAAGATTTGTTTTTTTCTGCCAGTTTCCCTTTTTTTTTTTTAAACTTTCTTCAAAGACCTGAAGGTAAATGAGATTAAAGAAGATAACTCAAGGAGAAAATTAAAGACAGTAATAAATTTTAATTTGTTCTTCAGAACTATAAATGTTCAGTCAGCATGTAAGTTCTGTTTGTTGAAACTGCATTTTAATATTGGCATGCCATACTATTAGTAATGACTTTTTAAATGCCTATATTTAAAATATTCCAGCTACAGTAGGCTAAATAAAGACATGTAAATTTTGCCCTTGGGCCACTCATTATTTTGGCAATTCATGCATTAGAGAAAGAAATGTACATCAAAAGTTTTAAATAAGCCACATTCCCCCCCCCCAAATAAACATAAGCTGTAAGGCTTATATTTTAAATGAACAGAATTATTCTGATAAGTAAAATTATAGAATATGCAACTTTACAAAGGCATGTATCTATATTACATACATAAATCACACATAGGCAAAGAAGAAACTATGAGGAAGAAATGTAGGAGCTTGAATCTGGCTCACAGAAAGGGAGTGCTATTTCTGTCATTAAAAGTCTAGAGAGGACCATTATTTATTGACAGCAGGAAATACATACTAAAATTACATATAAGGTTTAGAGAGCAGGGAAACTAATGTAGCACAAGGTTACCAAATGATAACCAGAGGCAAATTAAACATTAATGTAGCTGAAGATTTCTTCAGTCCTACCTGGCGCATGGTCAGGACAAATCTCTCTCACTTGCCAGTCCCACAGCCACTTAGACCCAACCAAGTAAACACACAGAGACTTATGTTGCTTACAAAGTGTATGGCCTCAGCAGGCTTCTTGTTATCTAGTTCTATATCTTAAATTAATCCATATCTATTAGTCTATAAGTTGTCACGTGGCTTGCGGCTTACCTTACATCTCTTTTGTCATGGCAGCAGCTGGCAGCGTCTCTCTGCCTCAGCCTTCCACTTCCCAGAATTCTCCTTTCCTTGTCCAGCCTATACTCCCTGCCTGGCTACTGACCAATCAGTGTTTTATTTATTAACCAACCAGAGCAACACATTTAATATTTAATATACAGAACATCCCAGAACACATTAACTTCATTTTATCAAAATAAAGATTAAAGAAACATAAGTTACACTAATTCTCCACTGATTGAATCAAATACCACAAAGTCAATGAGTTTACTAGATACTCAAATACCATAAAAATCAGTGATTTCACTAGATACTGGGATGCGGAGATGGGTTAGCTAGGAGTAACTGAGATAATATGTGCAAGAAAGTAGTTACATATCACCATGCTTTATTGAGTCTTTTAATAGTGCAGTGAGTCTTCTAGCCTGCTGAACAAGGGCAAGCTGGTGTTCTGGGAAAAGCCTTGATGGAAAGCTGAATAGGACATTTAAAGTCAAAAGGCTGAAATAACATCATGACACAAGGTGCAGGTGTAGAAGATTTTTTGTGATGTAACCTTGGCTCCTGTTAAACATTAGACAAGGCCTTTTCTCCAGAGGGACAAAACTACTTGTACTCATTAAGCCTCTTCTCAGCATGGAAATAGGGCTCTTTGGGAGCTATAATACACTTTATTCAGAAGACTGAAAATCATTAGTTTATAGACAAATGCAGCTCCCAATCTGAGAAGGTACAAGGTGGGGGCAACCTGACCTTTCCTAAGTCATCTTAATAAAGTCTTGGTTCTTGCAATTTGCATGCTAGTGGTCAGAACAGACATTAAAGAAACACACATGATTGAACTGTGGGGATCATGGGTGGAGAGTGCTATGAAAATGTACACTGGTCATTAATTTAATAACGGGGTGGGGGGCGGCTTGGAGGAGGGCTTCCTTGAGAGAATAACATCGTTGGAGGAAAGTGGAGAAAGGCTAGTGGTCTGGACAGATATAGTGGACTTTGAAGAAAAGTGCTTTGGGAAGATCACCAAATATAAAAACCTGGAATGAGAGGGACACACAAAACACAAGGCTAATAGCTGGATTTTAGGTCCTCAGAAGGCAAGTGCGTGTCATTGTGGACTCTGAATGAGAAACCCCATACAGGCTTGTTTTCCCTGGCCAGAACAAAAGCACAGAAGACAGAGGAGACAAATGATTTCACTCTGAGTCAACTATCCACAAAAATATCCACACAGGCCCACTAAAGTATAATAATAGGTACACACTGAAATATGGAGAGAACTTAGCTGTCTTTTTCATTTTGTTGACAGTACATTTTAAAATAATGAAGTCTTTTGAGAGTTGAAGGATCTGTTGGACATACAATGTCAAGCATCATTTTGAAGCCATCATTTTACAGTGAGTGGAGAATCAGATTTCAAACCACATTATCATAGCTTTGGTTTGTGCTCATTGTGTAGGTTTTTCTTATTTCCTGTGATTCTTATTTAAAATGCTGATTTGGAATGGTCAGTCCACTAGCAACCACATTTTTAGTCAAATATTTTACTGTGGATAAGGCAATAAAATATCTTATATAATATATTCCTTCAATAAATCATTTGGTTTATCTCTTTCTTCTAATGTATAGTTTAGTGTAGCATATGTTGCCATGTGAACACAAAGGAGAAAGGGGTAAACATGATTCCTATTGACATGGTAGAGCCAAATTAAGCAACACATAAAACCATATCTAGTGTTGAATGCTTAATGGCCAGTCTTGGCCCTTTGAATCTGTTTTTTTAAAAGTACTCTCAACCTGTGTCTTTTGACTAACATTCCCTCATCATCTCTCCACACTCAGCACAGTACTGTAACAGGTTATTCTGACAGGGGCAGTGGATATTGAAACTCTGTGCCAGAAAGCAGCTTTATTTGTGCCAGCATTTGCTCAGAAAATTCACATTCTAAAAGCTGAGCCCTGGGTGGAGCAAGACTTGCCTTATATACAGTTTGCTACCTTTGTTCCCCTAATATGGTAACATAGATTTTCATTTGGATATTTTGTGGCTACCAGCTGTCACAAGCAGCTACATGATTGAGATAGTGTTTCTGTTACACAGAAGATGCTGACACTGATTAAACCATGTGGTTTAGTATTTGTTCTAAGAAGGCTCTCATCACAGTAAGCTTCAAGAGAAAGAGGACAGGTAAGAGTATGGCAACACCACATGTTTGAGTATGATCCAGTCCACACAATTCTTTTCATCACTTGAAAACTACTACATTCCCTCAGTGAATATTTACTTCCCTGTGTTAGAATAATTCCAGTCCTCCAGCTTAAAGATCTGCATTTCAGATCTTTAAATGTGTATGTTCATAGCACTCTCTCCCTGTCTTCTCATGAACACAAATCAGTTATTTCTTTTTCCTTTTTATTTTTATTTATGCTTCTCACACATTGCATCCTTACCCCAGTTTTCCTCCTTCAGTCTTCCAATCCTCATCATTCAAAATCCACTCGTCCTCCATTATCTATTCAGAAAAGAGCAGGTCTCCCAAGGACGTCAACCTAATGTGGCATAACAAACTTCAATTAAGAGTAGGTACAAACCTTCATTTCAAGGCTGGGCAAGGCAACCCCCTGGGAGGTAAAGGGTCTTCAGAGAGGACAAAAGATTCAGGGACTCTCAGTGTTAGGAACGCCACAAGAAAACCAAGTTAACAACCATAACACACGTGCACAGGACCTAGCACAGACCCATATAAAGTCTGATAATCCCTTCAGTTTTTGTGAACTCCTATGAGCCCTGCTTACTTGACCATGTGGACTGTATTCTCATGGTGTCCTTTACCCCTGTCTCTTACAATCCTTACTGCTTTCTTCTGTGGGGTTCCCTTCATTCCACCTCAGTGTCTGGCTGTGTGTCTCTCTATATCTGCTCCAACTGGTTACTGGATGAAGCCTCTCTGATGACAATTGGGCTAGGAACAGATCTATGAGCATAGCAGAATATCCTGAGAAATCAATTCATTTACTTTTTTGTATGTGCCATTCAGTCATGTTTGGTTTCTATCCTAGGTCTCTGGTGTAACTAGCCTCTGGTTTCTGGCCTTCCAGGCAGTGTCAGGAGTTGGCTCTGTCTTGTGTCCTGGGCCTCAATTAAGACCAATCATTGATTTGACAACTCTGACACATTCTGTGCTGCCATTTCCCCGGCACATCTTGCAAGCAGGACAACCTGTAGGCCTGGGTTGGTGATCAAGTCCCACTACTGGAAGCTTTCTCTGGTTACAGAAGATAGCCAGTTCAGGCTTTGTATCCCCCACATTTTAGAGTCTTGGCTAGGATCACCCACATAGATTCCAGAGAGTTTCCACTGCACTAGGTGTCCACATGTCCCACCCAGATGCCCTCCACTTCCAGTTGTCTCTCTCAGTACTTTCTCCCTCATTTCCTCCGCACCCTGTCATGCCTCCTTTTCTTATGCCCACCCAATCTATTAAATGTCTATTTTTGCCCCTAGTGAGTATGCTGCAAGAATACAGGGCCACTTCTTATCTAACTGGCTTCCTGTCCCCAATATACAGTGAAATCACTGTCTTGGTGGTAATTAGTTTAACCAATGAAATACCTTTAAATATAACCCAAACAGATGTCTCTGACTACAAGACAGGTAATAATAACTACTACTAACATTTTGAGCAACAGAGTGTAGAATTAGAAGGGATTTTTCTGTTTTATTCCTTACAGATTCTTAAAATATAGAGTGCTAGCTGCATAAACTTCCATTTGGAAGTCTTAGACTCTTGGAAGGAAAGATTTGGTTTGTACAATGATGGATCTAATGGAGTAGGGTTCTCTCATACTCACACTGGCTGGATACTAGCTTCTTGGCTTGTTTTAGATTTCATTGTTTTGGTTGATTTTATGTTTCCCTTTGAGATTTCCGAGACATGAAGTTCAGAAAGGTTTGGGGAATGTGTTTCCTTTACCCCAGGTCAATTAGTATTTGGTAAAACTCCCACAGGACAGCTATTTACTTAATAGTATTATTATGTTTTGTTTTTCCTATGGGCCTTAATAAAAACTCTGCCTCTTGCCATAGTGCATAGTATGAGAATTAACAGAGAGAACTCTCAGTTATAACACTCATCCAAGCTTGGGTAACCTCCTCCATTCTTGAACTTTTTTTTCTGGTGTTCCTTCCAGGCGATTTCCCCACAGTTTTTAGATACTAGTTTGTACACAGAGCCTCGTGTAATATATCTGTCACCACTTAGGCTTTCCAACTTTGATTTGGGTTCTGTGAAATTTCTAGACATGAGTTTTTCTCAGCCAGTTGAGTAGCTGTGTATACCAGCTTTCCCAACCCTGAGTTGGAAGCTTGAAATGACCTCATCGAGATGATGAAGATAGGAAGAGTTATTCTACTTATTCATCTTCATTTTTGTTGTGTATACAAGTGATGATTGTTAAACATTCCAGCTGCTGGGGTTTTATTTAATTTTACCTATGCCATTATTTAATTAAAATATGATCAACTCATTGGCTGTTCTGTTATTTCATTCAGTTTATTACAACCTACTTTAACTAACTTTGCTGAATTCTTAGAATTCATATACCTTTGTGTATGTTCAGACAGAAATTGGACCAAAAAACAACCAAATATCATAAAGAGTAGTAATGGATGAATGGTCATAATAAGAGAGAGAGGAGATAAAATGAAACTTTACTGTATTTAATGAAAAAAACTATATAGTAAAACTAAGAACAAAAAAATTAACATTTGTGAATGTAATTTGTGCAATATATGCACACAGAAACAAATGCAGCAAATATATTTTTATAAGTAGTTATAAACTAAATGCCAAGTAGAGAAGGCAAAAGTTAAAACAAGATGATTTTTCATGGAAAAAAGTTTTATGTTAGAAGCAAGAATCATCACTTAAGTATCCCTTTCATTTATCAGGGATTTTCTTCCAAACCTTTTTCAATTCAAAGACTTGGATGTTGCTCAAATTCTACAATGTTATAATAATTCTGTAAAAAATGAAAAAATCCATAAAATGATTTAAAGACCTAGAATCTTCAACAAGAATTTAATAAAATGTACCAAGCCAAATGTAAATATTAATCAGCTGAAATTCATTCATAAGTTTTTTTTTAAGTTTTCTGTGATCATTTATTTAATTTTTTTATTTTATAATTTAATTTAATTTTACATATCAGCCATGGGTTCCCCTGTCCTCCCCCTCCCACCCTTGCTCCTGCCTCCCCCCCCCCAGCCCACTCAGTCTCCATTCCCATCTCTTCTAGGGCAAAGACTCCCCTGGGGATTCAGCTCAACCTGGTAGATTCAGTACAGGCAGCTCCTCCCAGACTGAGCAAAGTGTCAATGCATAAGCCCCAGGTTACAAACAGCCAGCTCATGGACTAAGAATAGGTCCTGGTCCCACTGCCTGTGTGCCTCCCAAACAGTTCAAGCTATTCAACTATCTCACCTATCCAGAGGGTCTGATCCAGTAGGGGACTCCTCAACTTTTGGTTCATAGTTCATGTGTTTTCATTAGTTTGGCTATTTGTCCCTGTGCTTTTTCCAATCTTGGTCTCAATAATTCTCGCTCATACAATCCCTCCTCTTTCTTTCCAATTGGACTCCTGGAGTAAATGGCAATCTTACCATTCATAAGCTTTTATTATTTTAGAGTTGAATTCTCAATTTACTATTCTGTATTTATAATTTCTACAATATATTTTATTCTAAATTATTTTCTATATATCAAATATTTTTATTTTTATGTAAATGAGTATCTTGATATTTTAAGTATATTATCCATGTTTTCATTTTACAATATAATACATTTTAAATTAAAATTTTGGGTAATACAATTGCATACTTTAAAAAAAAATATTTTGAAAGGGAAAATAACTGAGGGCTTTTCAATTAAAAATGCAATGCTACAATAAAAGTTGAATATTGATGTGATTTCTTAGTATATATAGTAAGAAAAAGAATTCCTAGAAAATGTAATATACTGTTATTTGATGGAAGCAATCTTCAATCTTAGCAATTCTATCCAATTTCCTGAGAGGACACAAACACTATCAATTTGCAAGGGCAATGGCTATGTCTTTTTTTTTTTTTTAATCAAAATGTACACTGTGAAATGGGTTGGTAAATAGATTAAAGTACAAACACATTTTTTCTTCCCTAAATGATCAGTTGTTTGGCAACTTGGAAGCATCCTGCCTCCTGTCCTTTGGAAGAAAGTGTTTCTTTTAACTTTGGAAAAAGGGTGCTATATTTAATAATGGGAAAAAGGTAGAGGTATGGCTGGGGCAGCTTTGTTTGTTCAATTCAACTTCTCTGTTTTATTACATTGAAGACCCCAGCTCATGTGATGATACCTTCCAATTTCAGAGTCGGTCTTTTCTCCTCAGCTAAACTTTTCCGGATAATCCCCCAAGACACACCCAGAGGTGTTTCCAAGGAGATTCTAAAAGGCAGCTAGTTGACAATGAAGCTCATTCATCAAACCCTGCACTTTATGGTTGGTGAAGGTCATCAGGATGCATTGGGAGTGCAGTGCAGAGGTATCTGGCTTGGCCTCCAGAGAGGGACCAAGAAACAAATAGTCAAGAAGTATAAGTTGTGACAATGTTGTTTCAATCAAAATGGAAGTATTTTCAAAAACAAGGGAAATCTGAGGTTTTAGTGGGTAGGAAAAATATATTTAGAAGGATGTAGCTAGTGATGCTTTGTTGGGTTATAGAAAAGTATGCCATTATGAGGTTAGCCTGGGTCATTCTGGGCCAGAGGCTGCCATCTTTGTTAGCTCTTCTCTGTAAGGAAAGTGGCCTCTGCATTCTAATTTAAATATATATTTTAATTGAGAAGTTTATATATTAGTATTATATTAATATTTTTGAGTGATTTTTTTTTTTTTTTTGGTTTTTTGAGATAGGGTTTTTCTGTAGCTTTTTGGGGCTGTCCTGGAACTCGTTTTGTAGACCAGGCTGGCCTCGAACTCACAGAGATCCACCTGCCTCTGCCTCCTGAGTGCTGAGATTACAGGCATGCACCAACACCACCCGGCAAGTGATTTTTTTTTTTTTTAAAGTCCATCTAAAACATAACAAAAGCTGTTCTCATGATTCTAGCCTGACTTGCTAGCAAATGAAGTCATGGTTTTTATGTTTGCACTGACCAGCAACCTTTTGACTTCATGGTTAAGGTAGTGGAAGACCAGCTGAAAACATAAATCCATGCAAATAAAGGGATTGCTGGATATATATAGAATCTCAACCAGAATACTAAGTCTTTGATTTCTTCATTTCTTCTCTTTGCTTGACACATACAAGGACCATCTCCATAAGTGTAGTTCTTGGAAAAGAAATGGTAAGGATGCCATAAGAGAAAACTTGATTTGCCCTTACATCCCTGTTGTCCTAGCATCACTTTGCTGAACTGTAGTGAATATATTCTTCAGTGATGTATTACTAAAATTAGTTCTCTTTTTTAACAAAACACAAATTGAATATTTTTTTCAAAAAGAAATGAACAGTAAAAAGTGAATGAGGATACAAAGACAATCTAAGTCAATTTATTATGTTTCAACCTATCTATTCTTAAGGAGAAGAATACACATTTATAAGAAATTCAAATTTGAGTTTGTTTCTTTTCAGGGCCAGAAACACAGTATGATGTATTCTGGATGTTAGACAACAGTGCTAAGCAGAACTCCTCAGGAGTAAAATAACAAATGTCTCCAGAGCAAGGGATTGATATCCTGAGATGACTGGTATGCTTCTTGTACAAAGTGCATTTCATGTTTGTGTTATTTTTAATCACAATATATTTACTGGGACTTAAGGACATGTCTTCTGATATGGGACAGAAGAAAACAAAATTTAAGAGACTATTCTATTGGCACTAATCTCAATTCTTTGCTTCTGTTTTGATTCTTTAAATGTTCCTTGAGGTATGAATTTTATATCAAAAAATATAATATAGCCAGGTGTTGGTGGTGCACTCCTTTAATCCCAGCACTCGGGAGGCAGAGCCAGGCAGATCTCTGTGAGTTCGAGGCCAGCCTGGTCTACAAAGTGAGTTCCAGGAAAGGCAAAAAGCTACACAGAGAAACTGTGTCTGGAAACACACACACACACACACACACACACACTTGTATAACACTCTTGTAATGATATTAATGGTCATATAGAGTACTAATTAATTCTACAAAAAGGCTTCACGCCAAGGACAATTTTAAGAGCCATGCCATATTGCCTGCCTGAGTTAAGTTTCTGTTGTCCAGTATTGAGCCACTAACCAGAAACTTTTGACATGCCTGGACAAGTCCTGAGTTTTTAGAAACAATGTTTTTTGGGTAGGTTGCTTAGCACCTCAACAGTCCCCTGATCTTTTCCCAAAGAAAATTTGCTGGGCTAATTACTATAAAACCCACCTGAGAAAAATAAAATTCTGCATCTTGACCAGCATACTGTCTTGCTTTCAATTCCTTTGTGTCTCTTGTCCCTTTCATTTTCCACTTCCCCTTCTAGGGTCTCTGCTGAAGATCCCGCTGGCCGGGACAGCTTCATTTAGCTGCTTATACATGTTTTTGTATTGGAGTCTTTATCAGTTTTCTGTAGGAAATCATGATGAGGCCTAACAGTGAATTTGAAGTCTCCAGAAATATGATGGAGCCCCACAACAATGATCCACATGGACAATAATAATACAACTAAGCTGACAAACATCACCAACAGATCAGCTTTGGACTACAAATTGCTCAGAAAAATTTAAAGATGGCTTGATGAGATGATCCAGCTTCACAGACTACTTGAACAAGGACTGGAGATAAGCCTCACACTTTGGCATTGTGCAGAGACTGGACAACAAACGATGTAGCAGGGTTGGGGATTGAGCTCATTGGTAGAGCAGTTGCCTAAGCTGGGGAAAAAGAAATGATATAGCTACCTCTCCTGGAACTTGAAAATTAACACCCAAATTTTCTTTTTAGGATTCCCTAAAGATGCCTTCACACACAAACAATAGGAATCAATTTTAAGAACACGATGCCCACTTTCCCAAGAAGTGGGATGGGGTGGGTGGTTTTTGGTCTTTCAATGGGTTTCTGGTTTGTGATTGTTGTCATTGTTTAGGAAGGTTGGTTACAAGTTGTTGTTGTTAGTGGTCAGAAAAAGTTGTAAACAAAGGAGATTAGATTAAAGGTTCTTGTTTGAAAATATCAAAGAAAAGAAGAAAGAGGATATAGATAAGAGGTAGATTATTGAATCTACTTTGACCAAAAAAAGATATAGAAATAATGGAATAAAGGGTAGATTATTGAATCTACTCTGAAAAGATAAGAGAGAATATAGATATGATACAGACACAAAGGTAGGTTATTGAAACTACTTTTAAGACAATTACTAGTTTTAAATACTTTACATTGGATTGGATTTTTATATATTATATACAAATTATATATATTGAGAATGATATTGTTAGACAATGCCATATGTATATTTCTAATCTTGTTCAGGATATCATATCTATACAGTTCATTTAACAATGTAATGCAATTTGCTAATCCTTTAATGTTTTATTATCAACTATTAGTATATAAAGAAATAAAAGGTAGTAGTTAGACATTACAGTCCTATTCATATTCAAATTATTTATGCTTTCAAGGTCAGGTAGGGATATAATTTAGATAGACAGGTCATCTTCAGACTTAGTAATTTAGTTTTTTTTTTCTTTTTTTATGAATGTGTACAGAACCAATCTACTTCAGAGAAGATATGGGTTTAAAGAAACTGCATATGAAGTTAACTTTCATTGTGGCAAAAGTTAGCCAGTGGGCAACAAAGTTCCCTCGCATTGACTGCTGACAGTATGATACTCAAAATGGACAAACAGGACACAAAACAAAGGATTACCTATCCTTGCCAAGACGTGTGTGGTTGCAGCTTTGGTAACAGGTATCCTGTGAGGCTAGGACAATATGGCACCATGGCTGAAGCAGCTTTGCAATCTGGAAAAGGTACAGTGCCCATTTCTTCAAAGGCAACTGAACAGGCAGTAAGTGGACCAATGGCTTCTGATGTGCAGTGGAACAGTAGCTGAAACAATTATTCTTGAAAGAATAATTAGGCTGACAGACTCTAACCTCTCAATGGTAGACTGGCATTTAATAAACAAGATGAAGCCACCCATAAGCCAGGAAGAATAGGCAGCTGATTTCCAAATACACCAGCAATTTCCAGAATTTAAAACCCCGAATTATGACAGGACACTGATGGAATTCAAGTTTAGCTGGTACACGGAATATTTGAACTGAATGGGAAGTTGAGCTGTAGGCCTCGTGTACATCCTACTTCACAAATGAGTCTGTCAGATATGCTAAGCCTGTAGGCCAAAGATGATGCCCCAGCATTGGAGAGAAACTCCAGGTGCTTGGTCAGTCAGCTGGCTATTTATGTCAACTCACATTTTTTTTTGGAAGTCACTTGTTTACACTTCCTGTTTTACTAGGTAATGTTATTACCTTCTTGGGTCTCTGAGGGAGTTGAAGATTAGATAGTTGTAGTAACAATTTTCCTTGTTAAGAAATTTCAGAAAAGAAACTCACTAAGAGGTATAAAGTGTTTAAGTTTGAAAGACATTGTAGGATAGTTCTCTGTTGATATTACAAGTTAGGATAGAAAGTGAATTAAGTACATTTTGGACTCACCAAAATAGGATGGAATATGGAATATTTTCTTTGAGTTTGTCAAATGTAAATTGACTGGACATTGTTGATATATTTGTTGCTTGTAAATATTGTATATAGTTTTGTACTTATTGTATATAGTTTTTCTTATATTAGTTATAACTTTTTTATTATATTTTATTTTTATTAGACAAAAAGAGGGACATGTGGTGATATTTAATTTGTGTTGAAATGTGGTGATATTTTATTTGTATGATAATAAATAAACTTTGCCTGGAGATCAGAGGAAATAGTAAGCCATTTTAAGTAAAGACAAACATCAGGCAGTGGTAGCACATACCCTTAATCTGATCACTTGGCAGGCAGGGCCTGTGTGTATTCAAGGCCACACTAGGGAACAGAGCCAAGCATGGTGCCATATACCTTTAATCCCATTATCAACCATAGAGACCTGGAGGTCTGTACAGATAGGCAGTGACAAGGAAGTGAGGTAACTGGGCTAAGAGCCCATGTGAGGGCAGAACACCAAGGCCATAAAGGTGCTGGTAGTTAGGAAGGAACTCACTTTTGGGAGCTGCAGAGCTGGTGAGTTAAGGTTGGTTGATGGCTCTCACTATTTTCCTGATCTCTAAGACTTTCACCCCTATATTTGGCTCTGTGTTCTTTATTTAATAAGATAGCTTAGAAATTCATCTACAAATATGAATATATTTTTAGGATCATGTACTCCTATGAAAATTTCCTCAAACACACACACACACACACACACACACACACACACACACACACACACACACACATGAAATATGACCCAAAGCTGTACACATATGCTAATGAATATGATTACATAAAACTTCCTTGCAGCAATTGTAACAAAATACCACACATAATGGCATTAACCACAATGAAGTTATTTTGTATTTATGGAAGCTGGGAGACTAAAATCATCACCAAGGGTACCTGATCAATCACTCTCTGGGCAGTTGTATAGGAGCCATTCATCTAGTTTGTGGCGATTAGATTCTGTGGCAACTTTCTACCTATCTCTCACTACAGCATTGTATACTCTTGGTTTGTGTGTGTGTTTAATCTATCTTTGCCTGAGAAACCACTAGAAATCCTGTCCTAACTTCACCTTAAAACTTTAACTTCATTACATCTTCCTTCCTTCCTTCCTTCCTTCCTTTCTTTCTTTCTTTCTTTCTCTCTCTCTCTTTCTATCTTTCTTTCTCTCTCTTTATTATTTCTTTTATCTCATCTTTTTTTTTTTGAGTTCTACAGGTTGCAAGGCTTAGAAGCTGTTACTTTGTACATTGGAGTCACCATTTTTCAGCTCTGTATGTGTTTGTGTATGTATGTATTTGAATACCTGTGTGTTGTTTGATTTGTATTATTTGCAAAATGAACATTATACTCTCCGTAGTTTTAGGAGGTACCTAACAATCAAAAAGAAATGACTCAATGACTATAAACTAGGGGGATAAATTTTTATCAAAAGATAATGAATTCACCATTGATCAATTGAAATTGGGATATTATAAATGTTCTTTAAGAGAATGTTGTAATAAATCTTAAGTACCAATTATAATGGACAAGAATGTAATTCTATCCCTCATGTTCTTACCAAATAAAAGAATAATTCTATATGTATGGGTATGTTTTAAAAGAATTAAAAGGAATAACTGCCTTGATTCTTTCTCTTCTATTATTGTCATAATATACTAGATTGCAAGTAATATGCAATGAAATATCATTAATGTCTGAACTTGGAATTACCACAGGGATGAAGATATCTCTCCTCATTTCAAAAACATTCAAATCTCATGTAAATATACACATCTACATAGAAACAAGTGCATTCACAAATTTGTTCATTTCAGAGTATTAATTTGTCACATATTATAGTAGAAACGTCAATCTCTGTCCTCTAGGATTTTACATTCCAATGCCATGCAATCTGTCTCCCAATCTTATGTCCCAAAGATTCCCATGAAAAGATTGTTTTCACCTGCCCTGGTAACTCAATTGTCATGCCACTCAAATGTAATGCATATGAGGGAGATTTTAAATTGCTGACAAATATTATAATAATACATGTAAATCTCATAGGGATATAAAATACTGTAGTTAATACATACTGTACCCATCCATAATTCTTATGCCAATTCAGGAAGGGGAAATGTATTTTAAAACCTGTTTGCATTGCAAGTACAGCTTTTCAACAATAACCTCATATTCTCTTATTGCTCTCTAATTACTACTCAGCAAGCAAATTATGTTCCATTGTGTTCTAAAGTAGCTTTAACTTGCTGTATTGCTTATCAATATAACCAGCTGTTCAATGGTAGATCCAGTGATGATGACGTTTTTAATTGCTTTTTTCATTTGACTAAGTAAGTTCAGATGGTCACTAATTAGTTCTGTCATGGAGAGATAGTTTTGTTATGAACAATGCAATCAGTGTTTCATTGAAAAGACGACTGTCCTAAGATCAGCACTGCTTAATTATCCCTATGAATTCATCCTCAGTTTCTTTATTTGTTAGAGCTGTCATGTGTAAGGTGACAGAAATTAAACAAAACTGCAACTTAAAAGGATGCTTCCACCAGCGCATATAATGAGTCCTCGATTTTGCTTGCTTGGAATCATTCAAT
Organism: Onychomys torridus; assembly: GCF_903995425.1. Classification (NCBI taxonomy): domain Eukaryota; kingdom Metazoa; phylum Chordata; class Mammalia; order Rodentia; family Cricetidae; genus Onychomys; species Onychomys torridus. Next base: position 49,639,148 of record NC_050452.1, read on the forward strand.
TGAAATGAGGCATAAAGACTTCTCTATTAAAGTTTATGCAATGCTTTGGGGCACCTCAAATTATACTAAATTATAAGATATTAAAGTTAAAATATTTCAGCTTAACATTCTATCATAAATCTTGTACAAACCCATAAAACTCCTTAAAGTAATTCTCTTTGGGGAAGTAAAGATTTTTTTCCCTAGCTAAACAGAAAATGACATTTTTTTAAAATCACAGCTGTATAGGAGAAATAATTGAGATGGTAACACAGAGATGAATCAAAATGATGTATTTCATATGATTGCAACTGGTTTTTTTCTTCACATATCTGTAGTTGATACCACAGTGTTGCTCCCTAAAAAGTACAGACTAACTCATAACCAAAAGAAACATCTTCATGTCCTGTATTCAATGCTACAAGACAGAGTCCTCTTCTTGCTGCCCTCTTCGTTGTCTTGGTAGAAATCTATACTCTCACAGGAAAAATGAAAATTTATATGCATAAATTTATTTTATGTATTTTAAGATGAATTTATTATTATATGGTTTACCATCGTGAAGCAGCAGACATAAATTTCCTATATTATATACCTTTTCCAATATTCCCTCCCTCCTTTACTTTGTCAAGGTCCATCTTCAACAGTCATATGTAGGTCATCATTTACTTCACATATCTTCATGAATAATGAAGCCTTAGCTAGTAATAAGTCATCAGTATGGAAAATATACAGATTTATATATCAAATAAGTATAATTATACATTTATTATAGACTCAAAATCAGACTGTATTTCCCAAAATTAAAATATAGGCTTGAATTAAAAATACATTTTAAAAATTTGTCTTTGATAAGATGTTCTATTTTGATGTCTGTTGTTGTGATAAAATATTCCAACAAAAGAGCAACCCTTCAGGAAAGAGACTCAACTGAATCACAACTCAAGTTGACGTCCATCAATACACACACAAAAGCAAGGCAGCAGAAGTTTGAAGCTGCTGATCTCACTGCATCTACAACCAGAAAGCATCAAATGATGAACATATTGAAAAAGCATGGATATTTGCTCGCTTATACTCAGCCACATTTCTCTTGTCTTGTGTAGTCCAAAACTCCTGACAGACTATTGGTACAGTGACATTAGGATGCAAGGCAGGCTGTTGAAGACTGCTTTTGAAAGGATAATGGACCCTTTAAGCCCTTCTCTGTCTTTGCTTCTCAGTCTCCAGCACAAATCAAAAGGAAGGGTGTAAGGTAACAATCAGTAATCATGGAATCTTGAGCTCAGACTACATTTCTGCCTTAAAACTTGATTATATTGGGTACTTTGCATATTTTTAAACAGCAATATAAAAATAAAAAAATGTAATATTCTTAAAGAATATCAAAATAAGGGGCTGGAGAGATGGTTCAGTGGCTAAGAGCACTGGTGGTTGTGCCAGAGGACCTGGGTTCAATTCCCAGCACCCACATGGCAGCTCACAATTTTCTGTAACTCCAGGGATCTGACCACTCCACAGCAATGTACATGAAATAAATTTAAAATAAATATTTTTTAAAAGACTATCAAAATAAAATCTCAAATTAAAAAATTATGAAACAAGCTTGAGTTCAGTAATTATGATACTAAGCAAACACTGCAAAATAAAATACTGCTAAGTTATGAAACAGGCTAAAGGAAATAATAGGATCAAACATGAAAACAAATAAATAAGCATAGCAATGAAGTAAAACGAGACATTAAATGTTCATGAACATTAGTACTACATGAATAAAATCTACATGCATATCAGGTGAAATAGAAAATTTTCATAAAATTTGAAAGTAATGACATAATTTTGAGAAAACAAAAAACACATCTAATTTCTATATGAAGTTAGAACTGAAGCACAGGAGAAGCAAAATATTTGGAGTAAAATAGGGAACCACAAAGCAAAGTGGAGTTATGAACAATTATAGTGGCTTCCTAAATATTCCATTGACTGTGCACTGTTTTAATCAAAAGAGTTTTGTGATGTGGTGAGAAGGCAGATTTTCCCCGGAATATCTAAGAAATATGAGACATGTGAATAAACTCATTAGAATTTATCAGAAATGCATTATTATAAAAAATAAATAAAAGGAAACTTGAGGCTTTCTATGTGTTGGAGATCATGTGAACATTTCTCTGAATTTCCCACATGTACCATTATATCCACTGCCTAAGTTAAAGCATGGGACCACTTGGACCACATCACCTAGTCTCTACAGTGTCAGTTTCCTTATCTGGAATACAGTCAAATAACACTGTATATCCTTCTTTTGAAGATATAATTACATGCAAATGGTCTTAGAGTTAATGCTGTCTGGAACATTTAATATTTGTTATTATAATTAATCTGATATAGTTTCACCTTGATTTATTCAATACCATCAGATATATGCAGTGGGGACTGGAGTTTAAGCACCTGCAAGCTCAAACCTTATTCCAATCAGTGTACAATATAGATATTCATATTTTTAATACAGAAAAAAGATGGCGAGTGTGAACAAAAGATTTATGGTTTGGGAGCAAGATTTGTGTTTGACTAATAACAATTTCACGATAATTTGGGTGATATGAAATACATTATTCAACCAGCCATCCTTCATGAGACATTTATAATTCTTCACAATCAATATAGAGACTTGTATCAACCCACCAATGTTATATTCACACAGTAGGTTTTCATTCTAATATCTGAATTGCTTGACATCAGAGGAAAAAATATTTGAAAATATATCTTTTTGTACTTCCATGAGATTTGTTATTTATAAATATGTATATATTTAATAATATATGTCTATATATGTTGTTATATATTATATAGTTATATATATATATATATATATATATATTTCCTTATTCACTTAAGTACTTTTATGTCAAAATCATAATAACCTTTCCATAAGTGGTATTCTTTTGTTAGTGTCACTTTCATATCTCAAAAGACAGGGCATGTGTTAGGTAATGTGAGAATGTCTGATTGTGAAAGGAAAGAAGAAAGAATTTCAGTGGACAAAGTTTTATTATGGGGCAACCTTCAGGAATTTGCAATAATGTAAAAGCTTCTCCCTGAGGTTTCTGCTGATCTATTGGAATGGAAAGATAAACGTTTCTATGATTTATAACATTTGGCATCAAAATTGAATAACATTTAAGGACACTGGAACTGAATAAAACTTCAAGCTTTCCTCTGGTGACATTTCCTACCTTGAGAAAAGGAACCCACTTACTCATGAGTATGGATTTTTTTTGTAATCAAAATAATGGAAAGGAAGAATTTCTGGATAAGTTATTATGAGATACCTTTCAGAAGTTAAGGACAGCAAAGAGACAAGCCAGTTCGCAGATCTATTGTGTGGAAGCAATGCCAAAAGCAGATAAATATAGATAAGAAGCCGTGCTGGACTTGGAAGGGGAAGTCAGAATCCGAACAATTTGGACAGTTGAGACTGGATCTTGTAAAGTTTCTAGCAGAGGGAAAATCACAAGGGACGGACATCCTACTATGGATAGAGCTGTTGTTCTTGCTGGCATCAGTTAAAGATATTTGAAGAACACAGGGCGTTCTACATGCAATGAAGAACAATTGAAATTAACTCATGCCCATTTATTATCCTTTTAAACACATCAGGGAGCTCTAGGTAGAGAATTCATGGACATTTCATATTTAGAATACTGTGAGAAAAATTTTGTACCTTTAAAAACATTATAAAATATCATTAAAATAGAACTGTAATTTAAAATAAACTTATTTATTATGGATTAATTTTACATTAAATAGATACTAAATGCACAAACTTTTGTGTACTTTTCTAGCTTGAAATGACTCAATGTTTTAGGTATGCCTTATAATATAAAGAGAACGTATATATTGAAAATAGTATAAGCAATAATGACCATGTTAAAATACAAAACTTATGTAAAATGTAAGAAATTACCTTAAAAATCATGGAACACATAAAATAATTCTAGGATTTTCAGAATATGAAGTAGTATTTAAAGTCTTTGATTTAAGTATTTCAAATTTACTTACTTAATGTCACCATGAAATTTTGAATGTCTTAAGCCCTGTAATAGAATACCCAAGAAATTCAAGACTTTCTGGAATATACACCCTTATTTCTCAGCATGGTATTACATGAAAACTCCTCTTTAACATTTATAATATTACTGTATTACTTAAAATGTGAAATATCTTTACTTCAATATAAATAAAATTTAAACATAAATGAAGTTGAAATTAATTATATACTTTCACAATGTTCGTAATGCTTCTTATGCAAGTATTTTAACACGTACATTTACAGAGGATGAACTGTTTGCTCTCACTTACCTTTCAAGTAACCAAAACCAGATATTAATGAAAATTGAGGACTGTCGGGATACTTGGATTGGATTCCTCACCCCAAAAGTCAGTAGATGAGTGATAGTGAAGCACGGTTACTAGAAGGCAATCTACAAGCACTAATTTTTTAAACCAGTATGATCTTTAAAAACAATCTACAAATGTTTGTCTTTATACCTACAGATAAGTACTTGTCCCTCATCAATGAAACTTCTCTTTGCAATAGATAAAGAAATTTGCAGAAAGCTATAACCAATAAAAAGTAAGAGTTGTCTACTTCACATGACAAAACTAGAAATCTGCCCTATTATGTGGAAGTAAAGCCTGTTTTGTGAAAATTGATCTTGTTTACATAAGATGATATCTCATATACTAATGACCAAATAAGTATCAATATGATTTTGTAGAGAGAGTGCAAAACAACTATGCTATAGAGTTTTCTAAATGTGCATAATCTACACTATCCATGCATAATATACAATCATTTCTTTCGCAATATATGTCAACCACAAATGCAACAGTATAACTAATAACACTTTTAAAGTATTAAAGCTTTCATCGTTATTAACTTCAACAAAGGAGTATTTACTATTTTGCCCAACAAATTAATTCATCAAAAATTTGAGATTTAAAAAATTTCATTATGATAAAACCCAAATTTAAATGTTGCAGTTTTAAGGATACACATGGCTGTATTTGTTTGCATAATGGTTTAGTTAATTTTCCTAAAAGTTAAAATTCTTTTCAATTGTATACTTTACTTTATTAGCACAACAAACCTGAAAATGTTATTCTTTCCAGATGGTGGACTGATTTGGGAATTCAAAACCTAAAGCAGAATGTCTTAATGAGAGCCCGGCTTTTGCTAAGTACTCATGTCCTCATTGAGTGGGATAATAATAAAGCAACATCACACTGATGTTGAGGTAAATTCCACCAAAGAAAATATACAACTTTGTAACCGCTTACTTACAAGTTTAAGTAGAATATATGTATTTTTCACTTTACAAGCAAAAACAAACAAACAAACAAACAAAAAACAGTGAGACTAAATGGAAACTAAGACAGAATTCTTTTTCTGTAAATAAATTTTGAAAATAATTATTTTTGCAAAATAAGCATAATAATATAAATTATTAGGGAAATTCTATTTATATTTAATATTGGCCAATTCACATGTATCTTATGACTTAGCAGAATCTAAAAATCAAAATAGCTGTATCCAAATGAGAGATGACACTCAGCAGTCAAAGCCAAATTACTGAGAAATTCCAAACTATGCAGACACACTTCTCTTTCTTCTTCTGAACTTTACCTTAATAATTCATTTCAATAAACAGTGTTCACTACTTTATAATCTATTCCAAAGTGTGAGCTATCTTTAAGAGAAGATCAATGTTCTTTCTGAAACTCTACATTAATAATTCTAATTTATAGAATTTGTTTAGTCACTTCATAGAAAGCTGATTTACCTAAACTTTCACATCTCTATGACATTCTCAGTAGGTTTTTATTGAAGATTGGATCCATGCCACTGTGTGCCACAGTTTGTACAATGTGGGTTTTTGTTATTTTTTCTTCATTATAAAGCTGTGTATGCATGTAGATGAAGTCTGTGATACATGAAGCTCAATATCAATAGAAAAACCCATGATTATTTTTAATACATAACACAGTTTTAAAATGTAAAAATATTTTGATTATATTCTTCCCCTTCCTCAAGTCCTATTAGATCCTCTTCCCCTTCCTACCCAACCAAAGTTTTAAAGTTCTTTCTAAAAATAAACAAACAAAAAAAAGCAAACAAAAAATTACAATCTCCTCAAAACTACTAAAACAAAATGTAACTACACCTAAATGGAACAAAATAAAATAAAACTACACCTAAGAAAACAAAACAAAAAACAAACAAAGAATAAAAGCCCCTCCAAACTGTAACCAAATAAATACACACACACACACACACACACACACACACACACACACACACACACACACACCAAACAACCACAACAACAAAACACCAACAAAAAACCCAGGGTTCAATTATGCTTTGTTCAACTGCTCCAGAACATTAGACCTGTCCTATAGTTATTGATATCTTCAGTGTTACTCTATTGGAGAAAACTGATTTTCCTTCCCCCCAGCAGTTATAAGTGAAAGTTTATTTGGTACTTTTACCCTAATGTCTAGGTTTAAATTCATTCATTCTTTTATAAAACAAAATAAAATACAATAAGATTTATTATAAAAACTGTCACATCAAAGTTGGACAAGATAAAGAGAAGGAAAAGAGCCCAAGAAAAGGCACATGAATCAGAGACCTGCTTGTTCACCCAATCAAGACTCCCATAAGAACAATAATTGGAAGCCTTAATACATATGTGCAAGATTGGGTACAGACTGTGCAAGCCCTATGCATACCTCTTCAGTCTCAAGATTGTGGCTTGTGTATTATAAAACTGAAGAATTAAAAGCTCAATGCTTATAAATAAGATTCAGAGGGGGTTGGGGATTTAGCTCAGTAGTAGAGCGCTTGCCTAGCAAGTGCAAGGCCCTGTCCTCAGCTCCGACAAAAAAAAAAAAAAAAAAAAAAAGAAAAAAGAAAAAAAAATTCAATGGAACAAAAAGAACTGTAGTTAGAGTTTTCCTGCCTGGCCCAGTCAGGACAAATCTCTCTACCCGCCAGTCCCACAGTTGCTCAAACCCAACCAAGTAAACACACAGAAACTTATATTGCTTACAAACTATGTGGCCGTGGCAGGCTTCTTGTTATCTACTTTGTCTATCTTAAATTAACCCATTTCTGTTAGTCTATACTTTGTCACATGGCTGTGGCTTACCAGTGTCTTTACATGTTGCTTCTCATGGCGGCGGCTGGCAGTGTCTCCTCCCAGCCTTCCTGTTCCCAGCCTTCTCCTCTTCCTTGTACCGCCTACCTTATCCTTCCTGCCTGGCTACTGGCCAATCAGCACTTTATTTATACAGAGTGATATCCACAGCAAAAGAACAGTAGACTAATTGACATAATATTTTCTGTGGTTGAATTTGTATTGAATCTCTAGAGTTCATAGCTTGTATGATGGAAATATGGGTCATAAACTGTAGCACGAATTGTTAACACGTATTATCAATAAAAACAAACCTGAGGCCAGTTATTGGGGTGAATGCTGGAAGATCAGAGAGACAGAACAAGCTACAGCTTCCTCACCTCGCCAGTTCCTCAGGTGGTCTTGTTTCCTCAGACTACAAGATTCTGAGTCCTCAGCCTAATGGCCCTCAGCTCAACTGTGCTCAAAAGCCTGAATGCTTAACCAGCCAAATGCTTTTAGTTTCTGGTCTTCAAACCTTAAATATTTTTCTAATTTCTGCTGTCACTCCCTGGGATTAAAGGCTTGCTTTCTGGGGTTAAAGGTGTGTGTCTCCATGCTGGCTTTATCCTGGAACACACAGAGATCTGCCTAGCTCTGCCTCCTGAGTGCTTGGATTAAAGGCATGCACCACCAGCGCCCAGCTTCTGCTATGGCTTGCTCTTACCCATTTTCTTGCCACCATTTGTGGCTCTGTATCTAGTGGCTGTCTGTCCTCTAACCCTCGATAAATTTATCAGGGTGCACAATATTTGGGGGAACACAATATCACCACATTCCTACAATACTTTTTATTTATTTTACTATTTGAAAATTTTATATAAACATACAATATAATTGATTATATCTACACTTCACTTCATCCCTTCAATTTACCTTGGGACATCTAGAGTTCGTGTGCTCTAATTTGTTTTCTTTGAGGTAGGGTCTCATTAAGCGGCCTCCACTGTGCCAGGATTTACTATGAAGATTGGGGCTCCACTGAACCTCAGAGATCTGCCTTCCTGTGCCTTACCACTGCTGGTATAACAGGTGTTTATAACCATGCCTAGCAATGATCTTTTTAAAGTTATTATTATCTTTAACTATTGAATCCAGTGAGTGCTACTAATATGTAAATGAGTATGGAATCCACCACAGGGCCATGAGCAACCTCACTAGGGCCAAGACATGAAGGAAAAGTGGTTCCCCTTCCCATAGCAGTGATCAGTTGTCAACAGCTCATCAGCTAGACTACTTCAATGCAGACTTTTAAAATCAGTATTTTTTAACTCCTGCTTAAAAAAAAAAAATTAAAATAAAATCCAACTAGGATCTCCTTCCAAGGGTGGCACATATACCATGTTAAAAACATGATAAATAAAATAAAATCTGATCTTGGAAATACTAGTGTTTACAGAGTCTCAAATTAAAATAAATCAGAATAACAAGTTAATAAATTCCAAATCTTCATTTAGGGAAATCCTTCCAGGTCTAATAACTACTTCTATAATGGAAATAGATTTTATATCCTTCTATGGTGATGTATAGAATCCCCATGTTTAAATCAATGACTTTTTTTTTTTTAAAGTAAGCATCTCATTGATACCAACTGATCAATGCAGAGATGATGTAATACTGACTGAGGAGATGGTTCCCTATGTAATTGCGCTAGTTGCTTTCACAAAGTACCCAGGTTCTCTACCCAGCACCCACATGACAGCTCAAAACCCCCTCAACACCATTTGCAGAGGACCACATTTTCTTTTTCGACTTACATGGGTATTAGGCACACACATGTTGTACATACATTTATGCAAGTGAAAAAATTCACATACATACAAACATGCACACACAAATACATCTTTAAAAATAATACTAATTGACTCACTTATCCAGAGGGCCTGATCCAGTTGGGGGCTCCACAGCTTTGGTTCATAGTTCATGTGTTTCCATTAGTTTGGCTATTTGTCCCTGTGCTTTTCCCAATCTTGGTCTCAACAATTCACACTCTTATAGTTCCTCCTCTCTCTCTACAATTGCACTCCTGGAGCTCCACCTGGGCCCTGGCTGAGGATGTCTGCATCCACTTCCATCAGTTATTGGATGAGAGTTCTAGCATGACAGTTAGGGTGTTTGGCCATCTGATCACCAGACTAGGTCAGTTCAGGCTTTCTCTTGACCATTGCCAGTAGTCCAGACCTGTCCTTAGTGCATGAGCTGGCTGTTTGGAACCTGGGACTTATGCAGTGACACTTTGCTCAGCCTGGAAGGAGGGGACTGAACCTGCCTGGACTGGTTCTATCAGGTTGAGCTGAATCTTTGCTCTGAGGAGATAAGAATGGAGGGGAAGGTCTAGAGGGAAGGTGGGGGCGGGGGACGGGAAGGGGGAGGACAGGGGAACCCACGGCTGATATGTAAAATTAAATTAAACTTAAAAAAATAATAATAATTGAAAAATTGACCGTGGGCATAATTGAACTTTTAAATAAAAGTATGGAAGGGAAAAAATAAACAAACTTACACATACATTTTTTTCTTACTTGAAGCTAGTATCAACTTTGATATCTATAGGATGAAGGTAATAAAGTCAAGAAATCATATTTAATCCACTGTTCTTAGAAGTGAGTGTGGAGTAATCAAGTGGCATAATTTCTGGACATTTGTTACAACCCACTGTCAATGTCTGAGAATTTTATGATAAAAAGCATTGGCTTTTCTTATGGAGACATTGTCCTAACAAGCAAAAGTACAGATAAAAATGACACAAAATTACTTGTTAAAACCTTGTCTTTTTTCCTTAAATTCATGTTATCTGCCCATAAAATAATCAGAAATGTAAATTTTGTTTTGACTTGTTTCCTGGTTGCTGCCTCAGTGGATAGTAGAAGAACTCTGTTATTGTTTGATCCCCCAGGAGAACAATGCACATTATTCGAGAGACCCAATGAGATGATTTTTGTTTTTGACTGCTGTTTTTCTCTCAGCTCAGGCAAGAAAGAACTGTTTTAGAGAAAATGTTGCTGATCCACCTCTACAATAATAGGAATTTTGCCATAGACCTCTAAAATACTGCTTTTCTTCATAACTTTTTGTTAAAGTTAGAAATAATTTGTCAGTATGTCGGAGCTGTAAGTTCTTGATACATAAATATCAATATGTGTCAGGTTTGAGTGATGATGGTTGTGATCAGATGGTACCTTAGAGACTGTGGAAAGGCTTGCATTTCTATCAAACAGGATGAGTAATGCTTTCCTATAAGCCATACTAACGCGATTAATAGCATTTTGATAGTAGTTACAATTTAGACAATAAGTGTTTGTGAATATGGCCTTTTATAGCAGGATTCTGGCAGGTAGGTGCATTTTTCTTTGCATATATTATTTTTTTCCTGTAAATCTATGAGGTCACACCTTAATTTTCCTCACAATTTAGCATTTAAACAAGTTTCAATGCGTGTTTAAAATAAAATAGGTATGCAATTTTTGTTACTGCAATCCTGATAGGTTAACAAGAATTTCTGGACATGCTAAAATCAATAAAACAGTTGTAAACACAGAGGTTATGGACAGTTTATAAGGCTAAATACGTGAGAGCACTCTGTACAATGTCTAGAGCTCAGTATGTTAATAAAGGGTGTCATTTTAAATCTCTTCAAATTAGAAGTCAAAAGGCATTTTCTGCAACTTGTTAGAAAAAAAAAAAACACCTAAATTCTGTCAATTAAGGTTAATAAGTAGCTACATTAAAATGTACTTGTTGTTTCATCAGTTTATAATGTTGACCTCAACTGCCCAAAGAGTATTCTTGGAAAACTGAAATATGGAGAAGAGCTGGCTTACAGATCATGCAGAAAAGTATGAGGAGTTAGTAATATCAATATCAGTGACTCAATTCCTGGACACTCCACAAGATTTCCATCTGTTCATATGGAACACCTACTTTGAAATACATCCAATCACAAATTCTATAACTACTAAGGCAAAAGCAGAGACTCCCACATGAAACTATTAAAAAAGAAAGACTAATAATGGTAGTAATTAAATATGAAATGACACATATGTATTTACATAACTGTTTACAGCTTTTCAGTCATACATATTACATGCCCTAATATTTACAGATATCTGTGCATATTGCTTTTGACTGGAATGTGGTATATATTTTGACATTGTAGACTTATAGCAATATATAATATACATACAACATTTATGTTATATTTTGCTTACACACTTTATATATTGTGAATTTTGTTTACCTGTTTAATCAGTTTCAATGTTTTCTATAGCCATATTTCTAAAAGTCTGGTTAGTTCTATTACTGATGTTCTCCATGACAGGCCCACTAGATTGAACACATCTCCAGGGTCCTAACATCTACCTGCACATGTACAACATCAAAGATAAGCCAGATGAATCTGTCTTAAATACTAATAATATCTTGTTTTACTTTTAATTTTTTTTTAATTTAACACTATTTCCTTATTGGTTCTTTGGGAACTTCACATAATATATCCCAATTCCATTTACCTCCCACACCCCTGCAGTGCCCCTCAGAATAATAAAAACAAAAAACAAAACAAACAAAAACAAAAACAAAACCAATCTAACCAAAACAAAACAAAACAAACAAACAAACAAAAAGCAAGCAAAAAACAAAAACCTCTTTGTTCCTCCATCTTTCCTGCCTCTCCAATACCTCTTCATTCATATTTGTAGCATTGGGAGCAGCAGTATGTCACATAATGTATTCCCTTTGCTCCTCCAGCTTTCCTGCCTCTCCAATACCTCTTCATTCATATTTGTAGCATTGGGAGCAGCAGTATGTCACATAATGTATTCCCTTTTGTCCAATCAGTTTTACTAGCAAATATTCTTTTCTGTCTTGATGTGGTTCAAGACCTCTAGTTTGGGGTACAGCATTTTTGGTGGAATCCTCACTAAAACTCCTCTGTGATATCCTGAAGCCTCCCTGAGTCATGGAGATCCTGTTGGTTTCCTTCCACGGGACCAGTACCAGTTCCTTCATGAGCTCCAGCAGGTCCTAAATGGAGTAGATGTTAGAGTGGGCAACCCAATGCCCAGACATGGGTTTGGGTGGTAGCTGAGCTTGTCAGTCCAGGCCACTGGGGCTGCCTCACAGAGATGAGGGGGCAGAGCCCACTCCCCTATGCTTGCTCATGCCATTAGGATCATTTAGCCTATGGTGAGGGATGCGGCCATCTGTCCCAAGTGCATGGGGCAGCAGGTGACAGCTCTCCTGTGGGGTCTGGCCAGCTCTCTTGATGCTGTGATTAATAAGGGGCAAGTCAAGCTTTCCCAAGGATATCAAGGGAGGGCCAGCTCAGCATGGCCCTCTGAGTTCATTACACATGGCTCCTATGGCCCCCTGAGTTGACACAGGCCATAGACCTCAACACAGACCCCAGCTGAAGCAGGGCAATGAACTCCAGTATGGTCCTTGGCAGTAGCCAGGTCTGGATATGACTATTGCTCCAGGTGGAAGTGCAGGTCACTCAGATTGACACAGCCCCAGCTTCATTGTGGCCTTTCGACATAAATATGGCCCCAGACCCTCATATCTGCATGGCCCTCCATGGCAATTGGAGCCATGGGCATCAACAAAGACCCTGGCTGCAGTTCATCTACGAACCCCAACATAGCCCCCAACTGCTGTTCTGGCCCATAGGTCACCATGGCACTGGGTAGTAGTAGGTACCACTCAGGTCTGTATGACTCCAGCTGCAGCATGTCCCTTGGGCACCAACATGGACCTAGATGGCTGATCAGACCCCAGTGGTTACACAGCCCTCAGTGCAGCAGGAGCTACAGATGTTAACTCAGACCCTGGCTGCTATAGGGACATGACATGGTCCTCTGCAGCAGCCTGGCCCAGCAGACACTATGGTGCCGGGTGGTAACACAGGCTACTCAGACAAGCATACCCAAAGTGGTAGCATGGCCCTTGGACACCTACATGAGCACAGGTTGCAGCCCAGGCACTGGGCATCTTTGTAGTTTTTTGGTTACAACATGGGGCATGGATGCCCACATAGACCCTGGCTATAGTAGGAACACGAACCCTGATATGGCTCTTGGCAGTAGCCTGGGCTCTGAAGTCACCATAGCACCAGGTGGCAAGCAGGCCACCCGCATCAGCCTGTGGCTTCTTCAGTTCTCCCTCTTTCCGCACTACATAACCCATTCTCTTTCTCTCACATTTCTCTGTAGTTTAGAGTTTTCCTGCCTGGCCCAGTTTGGACAAATCTCTCTTACCCGCCAGTCCCACAGTCGCTCAGACCCAACCAAGAAAGCACACAGAGACTTACATTGTTTAGAAACTGTATGGCTGTGGCAGGCTGCTTGTTATCTACTTCTTCTATCTTAAATTAACCCATTTCTGTTAGTCTATACTTTGCCACATGGCTCGTGGCTTACCGGTGTCTTTACATGTTGCTTTTCATGGCGGCAGCTGGCGGTGTCTCTCTCCACCCTTCTACTTCCCAAAATTCTCTTCTCTCTTGTCCCGCCTATACTTCTTGCCTGGCCACTAGCCAATCAGATCTTTATTTACACAGAGCGATATCCACAGCACTTCCCCTTTTCTTTTTTAAAGGAAGGTTTTAACTTTTACATAGTACAATTACATATAACAAAACAATTATCTAGCAAGAATTACAGTTACAATATTAAAGAAGATATCCTATCTATCTTATATTTATGAGTCTAAGGTTTTATATCTAATGTATCTTTTATCATAACTGAGGAAATTATAACTATCTAGTCTTCAACCACATCAAAGACCTCAGAAGGATATAATATTACCTGAGAACCGGGAGAAGGATGCAAGCAACTTTCGGGAGTCTTGCAGGGTAGACAGAGACAGCTGGCAGCCTGAACAGTCACCTAATGTTCTTTTTAAAGTTGGGGCATTTGTCTTCAGCCCACAGGGCTAGAGTCTCTTGGTCACTTCTCTCAGTGTCCTGTAGAATGTCTGGCAGTTTCCTCTGCGAAGCAGGAACCTGAAGGACCATTTTGTCAAGCAAAGTTTAGTGGTCATCTTTCTATGGGTCCTGCATGTCCAGTTGATCGAGCAGTCCAGGCAAGAACAGTTTCTTGCCCAAATGGCTATTTTTGCAAAGGTGAAGATAAGATATAAAGTGTCTTTAATGCCCATCGTCCTCTCTGAAGTAAATTGGTGCTGCCAGGAGCAGACATGTCTCACTGTCCAGAAAGTCTAAATTTTAAAAGTATTTTAAATGCCATATTCTGTAGGTCTTTGAAGTATTTGAAAATTACCTATCTGTCTGAAATATCTCTATGTATACCTAGAAGACTTAACTAACATGGCTACGAGTATGATTATCATAGATGACCAGTTATTAATCTATTTTTAATTATCTATTACAATTTTAAATGAGCTGTAGAAACATAATATCTTAAACAAGAGTAGAAATATACACACAGTATAACAAAATTAACATTAAGTTTGTACAATAGACTAAAATCTATACCAACGTAAAACATATTAAATCAGTTGTTGCTCTTTAGAAGTAAGTTCATTAATTTACCCTTTCATCCTATCATATTTATATCATATCCCCTTTTTAACTTTAGAAAGAGATTGCATTTATAATCAACCTGTTTTAAATAAAATATTGGTTTTTCTCTGTCCCACACCAGTGGGCTCTTTTGATTTGGGACATAATTCTCCACCACATATTTTCACATCAGAATGAGACACGCCCCTCCCTCCTGAGTGAATGGCATCAGGAAGGTGATAGACATATTCCCAGCAGCCCAGGCCATTAGGCCCCAAGGCTGGCCTGTGTGGAGGTGGCTATCACTCACCACCTGAGAGGAATTTATTTTATTTTTAACCTTAGACTCTTTTCAGTAAATAATTGTTTTTCTATGTCTAATCAGTCCCTTATTAATGGTAACAATTATTTGAAATTCTGAATAGAGAGCTATGCAAAAATTCTGATCATTAATGGGAAGAACCATTTTGAGGATGTGTACGATCATCCAGTTCATCAGATGGAGATGATGTCCAAATGCTTGTTTGCTGTTGTAATACTGACTATTATCAGGAGCTGTTCATCTTCTACTATCTGCTAATACCAACTTCAGTTCATCAGTTTCATACTGTATGCACGTGCTCAATGAAAGCACCTTGAACCACTGATATATTCAGATCCTAATGTGTCTTTGTGGGCTGAAATAATTACAATTCACAGCATCACTGGAAGAGAACATAATATATTCTAAGGGAAAAAAACATGACTTCTGTAATTTTTTGTTAATTAATAAAATGTTTAATTTATAGAAACTCAGTGTGGAGTATAGAATACACACACACACACACACACACATCTTATCACTCCTATCTTGGTATATTTTTCCTATTAAAATCTTGGCACAGTATAGAATTAATCTTCACTAATGAGAAAGTACTAATATGTTATTGTCTCCTAATTTTCATGTATAATTCAGGTTTTCAGTCTGTGTGTTGCACATTTAGTACACTTATTTTAGTATATAATTTGTAGGAGGAATCTTAAAGAGTCTTATTTATAAAATCAAACCCGAGGCCAGTTAATGGGGTGAATGCTGGAAAATCAGAGAAGCAGAACAAGCCACGGCTATCTCACCTTGCTAGTTCCTCAGGTGATCCTGTTTCCTCAGACTGGAAGCTTCTGAGTCTTCCTCCACATGAATCTCAGCTGAATTGTGTTGCTCCAAAGCCTGAACGCTTAACCAACCAAATGCTTAACTAACTACATGCTTTACTCACTCTGGTGCCTGGTTTTCACATCTTATATATCTTTCTACTTTCTGCATAAACCCTGGGATTAAAGGCTGGGTTTCTGGGATTAAAGGCGTGGGTCACCATGCTTAGCTGTTTCTAAAGTGGCCTTGAACACACAGAGATCCAGCTGGCTCTGCCTCCCAAGTGCTGGAATTAAAGGCATGCACCACCACTGCCCAACTTCTGCTATGGCTTGCTCTGACCGGTTTTCTAGCCACCATTTCTGGCTTTGTTCTAGTGGCTGTCTGTTCTCTGACCCCAGATAAGTTTATTTTGGGGAACACACAATTTTGGGGGGAACACAATACCACCTCAATAATTTATTTTAGTATATAATGATTACAGAATCATAAAAAATAACTTCCCTTTCCTGCAAGTTCATCTTCTTCCAACCATTCATCTCTTTTGTCAAGCACTATGTAAGTTCTAGTAATTACTAACTCTTTTCTGTTCATAATTCTGAAGTTCCAGGATGACATGAAGCTAGAATCATAGGCCATCACTTTTCAGATTTTACTTTTTTCACATGGCCATATGCAAGTAAAGTCACTTCATATCATTTTATGCATTTCTAGATAATTTATTATGATTTCTTAGGGAGTTGTATTTCTATGTATATACCAAAGGTTTTTTGTTTGGTTATTTTTAATTCACGTATTAAAGGATTTCTTGGTAGTTTTTAAGTATTGACAGGGATTGTATCAGGTGGAGCTAGCACAGCAGAGAGTTCTTGCTGATATCAAACCCCATCATCATTTGCTGTTGGACTGTAGATACTACTACTGGTGCTAGATTGAGTTCCTTGTTTTATTTTGTAGTTTCTGATGATACAATTTTGAGCATTTCAACAGTTAAATGCCCAGGTATGTCTTCCAAAGGTTTAATTTTTATCCTGTCTATCAGTGAGGTACAATGGAATGTTGTAGATGTAAGATCTGGAAGAAGATGTAAGATGGGTTATAAACATAAGAATCCTGGGATTTACATTCCTCTTCTTTCTCCTCTGACCATGCCTCTTCTGTGATGTCCTACTACCAAACATGTCTAAATGCATGGCTGCCAATTAACCAAAGAATCATGGACTGAAACTTTGACAAATATGAACCAAAGAACCAAACATTCATATATGATGTTTATCTGGAATATTTTGTAATAGATGTTGCTAAAACTCTAATGAAAACACAGTTTCATTTATTAATCATATGCTTGTTTTCTTTTTAATAATGGTTGGCATTAATTTGGCCATTGTTTGGTTGGTGTATTACTCATCGTTACATTTAAGTGCACTTCCCATTGATGGACATAAGTGGCATTACTTTATAGTGTGCTTTAATCACTGATTCAATGAAAATAACACTGGGAGCACATTTAAAGCAGGACATGAATAACATTTCTGATGAAATATGGCTGGTCTACATTCTGGGCATGAATCTCTTCTAATTATGTGCCAGTTAGAGTGGCAAGTTATAGGTTACCCTAAAATATAAAATGCTTGTTTCTGTTTTATAAACACAGAGTTTTAAAAATTCAATTATCAGTTAATTATCTGAAAAGGGAAATTTTAGCCCAGTATGTGGTTGTTGCTTTCCATATCTTCAGTCATTTTTCCAAAATAGAGTTAAATTCTCAAACCATCAACAGAAAACAAGTGAGAATTAAGACACTTGCAACCTTTGAGCACATTACTGAAAAATTTTTAATTAATGATGTTGGAGGTGTTTGCCACTTGAATTAGGAATTAAAATTTCAAAGGTAAATAGAAGAATAAAATATGAAAACTATGCATCAACTTGATATGCCTTGGCTGGTTGATATCAATCAGAGGACTCTGTTTTTCTGAAGAGAAATTGGAGGAGGATTTGGGGAGGGATAGGCAAGGTTGGGGAGGGACAGCAGAAGATGGGGAGGGATAGCAGAGGTTGGGAGAAAGGATTGGGAGGAGAGGAAGGAGGGAGCAGAAATTGGGATTGGGATGGAAAAAAGTGGGATTAGTGGAAAGCAAATGCCTGAATCTATGGCATGATTTTCTTTTATATAATATTCCCAGCCATTTTGCTGCTAGCTTAACAATGACTTTGCACATAGCTCATAGCTTTCCCCCAATTTTAAATATATACTCTTGTAAGCAGGTTCACATAGTGTTTTAGCTATCTCTTTAAAAAGTTCATCATCTTATTTCTAAAATACCGCTAATGAACTAGCTCATTCCGTTCGTCACCTTGTGTGAAAAATTGGTTGGACATTGTAATATACTTATGAATCTACTCTCTCACTTTCTCTACTGCATAAAATGTAATATAATGTCTTATATATGTATATATCTCCCTCTTTGAAATTGGATTTTGGGTCTTTATTTCATTTGAAAAATCAATGTTTAGTTTTTCTAATACTGTCTCATCTATTTTCTTCACTGAACTTCAATGCTTATATAATCTTCTGTAATTATATATATATTTATAGTTTCAAAAATCAAACTTACAACACCCAACATTTTATTTAAAAATTATCCTTTTTCCCCTTCTCCTCCTAATACAGCCTGATCTCAATGCAACAATTAATAAATTGTTCCTTTCAAATGAAAGTTTTTGTATTTTACTTGTGTTGGTCAAAATTTTTGGCAGCATTCATGACAACATTCATGTATAATATGATTCATTTTGTCAAGCCTGATAGCTAACCCTACCTTCAAAATATATGACAAATCAGGCAGGAGGCAGTGGTGCATGCCTTTAATCCCAGGACTCGGGAGGCAGAGCCAGGTGGATCTATGTGAGTTCGAGGCCATACTGGTCTACAGAGCAAGATCCAGGACAGGCACCAAAAACTACACAGACAACTCCTATAAGAACATTCTTGATTCTATGCCCACCCATCATGGTGCCTTTCTTTGTTTTAAAATTTTTTTGTCCAGTTAATGCTGGAGGTATACTTTGAGAGGTGTGGCCATCCATTGGAGCATGTTCTACTTATAAGGGGCCACATCCTTAAGGAAAGTAAACTCTTCCTCTCCTAACAGATAAATATTACCAGTAGCTTCTCAGCTAAAGGTTTCAGGACTTCATGACTACCTCCCCCATATCCTATCATGGGAATTTGTTTGACCTGAACTTGAATAAGCCTGGTGCTTGCTGTCACAGTCTGCATAAAATTCACATGACCTTCAAACATTTCTTAGAATTTTGTTTTTATCCTCACTTCAGCTGAAGAAATTTAACATAATATTTCTTAATTTCCTGCCTTGCCCATTGTGGTGAAATAGTTTCTATTTTGTTTTCTTTGAACTTCTGATTTTCATTTCCCTTATTCCATTTACAAATCCCACCATGTAATCCTGATTTGTAGTTTTACTTTATAAACTCTCATTGTTTTTCTTCATCACAAAATTAGCTAATAAACAATTAATAGCACCAAACACTATGTTGTACCTTATTGTCTTTCAAAACATGAGGCTATAAAGGGTCAAAAACAGTATTTTAAAAAGCAGAATGTGGAACCAAAGAAAAGGGGACATGATGAAGGAGAATAATTAGACCAAAGAATAGAAACAAACATTATTCTGACCTCACCCTAAAAGAGATAAATAGCTACTAACTCCCTATAATTCTCACCTCTAAGGACTAAAGAATGATGGGAAGTAATTTAACAGCTCCATTAAGTATAGCAATGGATGTGAAATAGATCCTCATTGAAGGAAAGATTCATGAAAACCATGGGTTTTCAGCAAGACCTAAAGAGTTGGAATGATCCTCCTAGGGTTCAGATATTTGCTAAAGTAATGTAAATCATTTCATGCATTTGTTTCCTCAGTAAAATTACTACATCTCCTCTTAGGCTTTCTCATAAATTATCAATGGATATATGTATATATAATAAAGAGAAAGACTTTCAAACACAAGACAAGTCTTACTTTTAATAAAAATATAGAACAGTGTAAACCAAATCCATCCCTGTCTTACAAAGAAAAATGGTTCAATAATTCTTTCCTTGAACTATTCAGCAAATGAACACACTATTTTATCCTCTCAGGTTTATTCTGCTGTTTCATAGATTTAGTGCAAAGCATACCACGGGGGGTACACTATAGTATGAATGAAAAGCTTCTGTCATACCCAGAGATGTCCAGATAATGAATTATTAATGGATTCCTATCAGACATGTGCCATAGCTGTTACCTGCTCCTATCTTACATTACAGCATACTTTTGGAAGTTTCTTATGACAGCTACTATGCTCACTGAGATAAAGAGAAAATAAAACACATTGAATTAATTTCAGTATTTAGGAGAACAAGCATGACCATATAACCATCTACATAGTCACTTGATACAGAATTAAAGAACAATGCAGAAAGGTTTGTAAAGAATTTTAAAGTGTGAACTCTTTCAATACATTTCCATCTCCTTTGCAATGTATGTTTCCTAAAAACTGTTTTCGTTTATCATAATGTAGTCTTTGTATTTATATTTATCTCATCAAATATTTATTCCACTAAATCTCCTTTTTTACTTATACATAATGCCGTTGTCTAGCTATTTCTTCTGAATTCAAACATTACCTCCCAGAAGGAGTAAGAGTTAGGAAGTAAATGAAGCTTACAAAGCTGGGAAAGTGGGATGATTCAGCAGACCTATGAACAAGATTATGGGAGCATTAAATGATTCCTAAGACAGATGATCTCTGACTAGACTGACTTCCTACAGACTACAAGAACTCCAGAGTTGCAGCTTTCATGAGTCATCATTCCTCCTGGGGTAGCATCCCATCCATGTTCTAGCTACCTTTTAGACACTCACTCTCCTGTGAGTTTTGACTCATTCACACTTCTCAAAATAAAAACAAACCAAGAGACTCAGTTCATTAAGCAATACTTGAGCACACTCATTTCTGTGGTCTGTCATCATTATTCTGTTGGAGATGAATTGATATTAGATTGTGCCAGAGCAGGAAAAGACAAGTACACAATACATGATGATTGTTTTATTTCTTAAAAAAGAAAAAAAAAATAAACACAAAATTCTCATACTTTTTATACACCATTTTCATTATATTTTCTTTCAAACACATATCTAGAAACAGTTACTTATATTAGAAAAATTCATACTTATTTTTGCTTCTATAAAAATTGTATTTTAAGTTTCAGTTACCTTCACATTCTGTGTTAAATATTATTGTTTTGGATGAGGGTTAGTTACATTTATTTCCTTTCCTTTATTTTTAATTGATGCATAAAATATAAGTTTTGCATACTATTATGATATTGAATGAATATTGTTTTACATGTGCACACACACACATAGAGAGTATAATGTTGAAATCAAGCTGGTCATAGTTGACTTAACATCTATCACTGATTTATGGTGAAAATATGTTGCTTGTAGCTTTTTGAGATCTGTAGTATCTAAATATCTATAGTTTTAGCATTCATAAGTTTTTTCCTAGTATAAAACTATAACTTAATAGGCATTTTCTTCATCTTTCCATTTTACCTTTTCTCCGTATTCTGTGAGAAACAGAATTCTAACCCAGATTCTATAAATGACTATTTTCGCGTTATGTGAGATAATGCAGAATTTGTATTTGGAAGTCTGGATTATTTCACTTAACATAATTATCTTGTGTTATATTAATGCTGCATAAATTCCAGTAATGGAATTTTCCCAGGGGTCTGTCCTGAGAAGATTCCTCCCAGAGTCCTGGGGAAGATGCTATGTCTGGTGTGGGGTTATCTGAGGGAAAAGAATCTATGTACGCCATGCTTTTTCATCTTTTCATTTCTCTATAACAAACTTCTGTCTACAGTTTCAGTTCTGTCTTGACACTCAATTCTCTCTGTCCCTCTTATATCTGTCCTCATAGTTTTAGTAAGGTCTTATGCTTTCGACCTTATCTTTGTCCTCTGGTCCTTTGTCCTCCATCTTTCCTTCCTTGCTATTTATCCTGATTCTCAGAAACTCTGCCTTCTTTTCTCTCCAGCACATGGTTCTGCTTATGGTCTACAGAAATTCTCCCTGTTCTCTTCTCTCTGGCCACGGTGCTTTGTCCACCTCTGGAATTCTGCTCCAGTCCTTACTGAACCTGGTTATACAAAAAGCCTGTTGTCCTGAATCAAAGGCTCTGCTATGCTATCAGGCCCCCAAGGCAAAGGCAAGGGATGTTCTGAGCTTCATTTGCACAAGAAACAAAGCTATGCATCTACAGCCCTCCTGTCTCCTAGGCCTTGCAGGGGTGTTAGTTACCTAGTGGATCACCAGTTGGTTTGAGAAGCTTAGCTGTTTGCCAGTATGGCATAGTAGTATATGGGCACACAAGAATTTTATACCAGAAGACAGCTGAAATATTAAAAACCAAATAACACCAAAATATTCCTTGATAAATGGCTTTCCTCAAGAAAAATTTCTTGACTTTTCTGGGTATAGCTTTAATATACAGCTGAATCTCTATAATATATTCTTGTGTCCCACTAGATTCCAGAATTCTTTTTGTTAAAGAATAGTATTCAAAAAGTAGTTGATCCTCATTTTTTCTACCATTCATTTGATGGGCACTCAGTTTATATTTGTGCTCTAAAAACAGTCCTATAAAAGGTAAATACATGCAAATGTTTCTTTGAAACATTGATTATTTTGTCTTTGTTTACATACCAAGGAATGGGCTTGCTGAATCATACAGTATGCTGATCATATGTTTTTATGGTTGTGTTTTTTAATTAAAAAAAATCTTGTTATATTCTTCAATTGTTTAATATTGGTCATTTCTACAAACAATGTTCCTGACAGTAAAGTTGATGAGTTCTTCACTTGTATGTCATCTTTAGAAAATAGGAGATCCAAAACCAGGTAAATTAAGTATTAATATATTTGTCTCTTCTTTGTTTGCTTGTTCTTATGAATTCAGTTCATATGTGGACATTAGCCTCTAGCATGATATAGTTCAAAAATATTTTTATTGTCTTATAAATTGCCTTTTTACTTTGTTGACTAAGTTCAGTTGAGTTTCCAATTGTTTATTTTGGTATCTTTATTTCTCTAGTTTTATATCCTTTCCCAAAATATCACCTTTCCAATGTCTTAAATACTACACTCATTATTTCTTCTAGTAATTTTAAAACCTTAGGCCATATATTTAACTCTATACTTGATTTTAAACTACTCTTTTTTAACTAGTGAGATATACAATTGAATTGTTTTGCACATTGTTATTCAGGTTTTCCCAGCATCATTCATTGTAGAATATTGATATGATATTTCAATATGCTTCATAGCATTTCCTTAAGATATTTAACATCTTTGTTTATCAAGGATATTATGGCTTATATGTAAAGCCAACCTCCCTCAGCACTGTAAACACAAGTGTAAGCCACTATGTCTGGTTACTTCAGTGTGACTATAGACTGCAAACTCTGGTCTTCATGTATGTAAGGAAAGTACTTAATGAAGCTTCCTCACCAGACCCCATATCAGTCATGTTAGATGTACAGTTATGTTCAGGTTTTTTAAATGTAATCTTGGTAAGATTACATTTATGATTTACTCTGACTTATAAAATTTGATGTCTGAACAAACACCTGAAAATCATTTGTATATCTGTGGTATCAGTTTCACTATCTCTAAGTATCTCATTCTATTAATTTGAAGATACTATGCATTATTTTATTGGTCAAAGGGTTTGTCAATTTTGTATTATACTTTTCAAACAAAAATTCCTATGTTGGCCTTGTTACTGATAACTAGTAATAATTTTTTGATATATTTTTAAATTATAATATAGGCATTGATTTCTGTCATCCTTCCTCTACATACTTCCTTAGAGGAAACCATTGGTTTAAGTACATTGTATCTCTATGATCATTTGTTTCCAAAATTATATTCTTAATTTCCTCCCTGATCTGTTGGTTCCTCAAGGGCAAGTTGCTCCATTTTAATATATTTATACATCTTGGAAATTTTCCCTTGTTATTAATTTAAAGTGTTATTGCATCATGAGTGGGGAGCATAACTATGTTGTTTTAACATGTGTAGACTGGCTCCAGGTTCACAGTTACACAACTGTGAAAGCGACAGTTGTAAGATTGATTGGCAGCCATCAAATATTCAATACATTTGACTGCATAGTCACACCTTCCAGGACAATTTTTACTCTCTTATCACACAAAATTGAACAAGATCCCATAAATTCTTGATGTTGGCAGCTCATTAATTTTATGGACAGGCCATTATGGTTGGACAAGACAATAAATGTCTAAATAAAACATTGAAACTGAATATTTCTCAGATTTTTGGTGAAGAAATCAGAATATACTAGGAGGTAAAGAAAAAGACTGAGGACATAAGCAATTAGGCATCTCTTAAGATCAAGGCCACCTTAAATGAAGGACATGTTGTAAATCTAGCTGAGACAGAAGGTAAATTAACAAACACATTTCTCTTAAAATGTCTGCTTCAGATCTTAGATATATCAATGCATTAGCTAGTGTTCTGTTAATGCATATAACATAAATTATTTTCAATGTTTTTCTTATTGTTTGAGATTCTTATAACTTGCTAACATAGTTTTCAACTTCCTTTTCCACTCTCTAAATCCTATCAAACAGTCCTTGTTCTTCTTCAAATTTAAGACCTCTGTTCTCCTTAAAAGGTTTTACATGCATATTTGTGTAATACATAGGTATTTGTTTGTGCATACCCTTTCCTGAACACACAAACACACACACACACACACACACACACACACACACACACACACACACACACACACATATGACCTGTTCTGAATGTATATTGTTTTATATAAATATTATCCATGTAGATATATGATATTGTATAATAGTTAGTGTGCTCTTCTCTGGGGAAGACTATTTTTTCTACTCTTATCATTCCTTTTGTGCATTTGGTTCTTTGGGTAGGATGGAGGTCTCCTGGGCATTCCCTACAATTGGTAGAGTTATTTGGGAAATAAAATGGCAAATGCAGCAAATAAGTGTTCTGCAACAATGTTAAGAATGATTTTATTTTACTTTTGAAATAAAGATTTTCTTAAAAAAAAAAAAAAACTTTGATTATTCTGTGCTTATTGCACAAAAGTTACAGTGCTAGGATTAAAATATCTTCATGTATTTAGTGTATTGGAAGAAGCAAAATATACACATTGAACTCTTCATAACAAGATAGTCAGTCTTTTTGTTGTTGTTGTTGTTGTTGTTTTTGTTTTTTTTAGACAGGGTTTCTCTGTGTAGCTTTGCACCTTTCCTGGAACTCACTTGGTAGCCCAGGCTGGCCTCAAATTCACAGAGATCCGCCTGGCTCTGCCTCCTGAGTGCTGGGATTAAAGGCATGCACCACTGCCAGGCGACAGACAGTCTTTGCATGAATTAAATTTCTTCAAGCAAGGGTCATTAAAATCATTGAATTCAATCAGATATTTTGAAGAAATTTCTTCAAAGGAGACCACAAAGACAGATATCATCAACTCTAACATCATCAGGTGAAATTGCCCTAGAAAATATCTTAGTAATTCTATCAACTTCTGTGGAGAAGTTGTAAATCTCCTTATGTGATATACAACTGACATTGTTGTAAACAGCTTTAAGTAGAATCAAAAGAGATTCCCTCTACTGTCAATCACAAATAATTGACCATCTCATGATCTGAGTTTTATTATTAGGTAGAATTTTCATTGGTGGATATATAAAAATATTTTCCAAAGAAGAATATTATACCAACAGAGACAAGCTATATTTGTCAAACATCAAAAATATTTTTTAAGCTTTGACAACTTGAAGGATTGTAGTGATATTATCTCTGATAGGGAACATCAGAGAAAAAATTGTATGGTGAAAAGAGTTGATGTATTTGGACATACTACTTCTGATGGGTTATGGACAAAATAGATGTCTAGAATTTAGTAGAAAATTTGTTGGTATGAATATTCTTATCTATATAGATAAGCAACAATAATTATTTATCTGAGAATCAATTGATCTATCATTTTTTCAATGTACCTACTTTTACTTAGAAGACTTTTCTAATTTCTTAAATTTTCATTTTTTTCTGAGTGTTTTATACAACATATTTTATCATATTCTATCATCTATTCTAACTCCATTTAGATTCCTCTACATTCATCTTTATACTTTTCCTGTCTTAAAAAAATAGACAAAAAAATGCAATAAAAGCAAATCTTAGTGTTTGGTTTTTGCTGGCCAAATACTCCTGGACACAAGATTTTTCATAGAGTGTTGATGATATATACCAACTGTCACTCCATTGTAGAAACTGACCTTCCCTCTCCCCTCAGCTATGAACTGTAAATTTTGTCTAGGCTGAAGTTGGAATTTGTATCCACTTATTCTTCTATATGCTTAATTTTATGTGACCTGAGAGCAGGTTTGTGCATGCTGTCACAGTGTCTGTGAGCTCATATATGCATCTACAATACCATGTTTGAAAAATAAAATTTTATTGAAGTCATCCACCACCTTTGGCCCTTAAATCTTCCTATCCCATGTTCCTCATGGGTCCCAGAAGCATGAGGTTATGGAAGTGAGGAAGATTTCAGACTGAATCGCAAAGTCCTTTCATTCTTTATGTTTTCTGTCTGTGGGTTTCTATTTTAATTACCAACAACTGCAAGAAGTTTCTCTGGTGAGCAATGCAATGATCAATGGGTATCTCAAAATGTTACTAGGAGTCTTTTAAATGCTATGTTCATTCATCAACTGATAGTAATAGGTTTTACCTTAAGGCCTGTTACCTTTCTAGTCTCAGGTTCATGGCCCCAGCTATAGGTATCACTTGATATGTCAGTACTTACATCCAATTCCAAGGTGCCTGTTTACTTCAGTAACATTTGTGACACTGTTTTACCAGTTGGTATCACATTCAGGAGCTCAGGATTTTGATTATAGTATGTGTAGCTGGGAGAGATTGATAATTTCTTCCCCTCTTGTTACCATGTATAAAGTAACTATCAACACTGTGAACACTAAACAATGAGGGTGAGGTGTCCAGTCGAGCATCAACTCGATTTCTTCATGTTCAAAGATACATGCATGAGGTGTCTTCAGCAATATGTTCTTTCTATCAGATTTGGAGGTAGCACATATCATTAATAATAGCCTGGAACTCTTCCTGGGCAGCAGGGGGGATTGCATTTGAAGTCTTTGGCCAAAACTCAAAAAAGATGTATGTTTTGTCTGGTAGATTATAATATATAGGTAAGGTATTGTCTTCTCCCATTATTGGTAATTCCATTTAGAATCATTTTATTTGTACATATATATGTAGAAAGTTCTACAGTGACGGGAATCCAAATGACATTTTAAAATGTCTTAATTATTAGTCATCTGTGCCCATATTTCTTTTTTCCTACTTTCTCATCTACCTCCATTTTTAATTCTCCTGTTATAATTTTCTTTTAACACGTTTTAACTCTGTTTTCTAGTTCTCATTACATAGAGCATCCTCTCCTCACTCCTCATCCATTACTATTTACTTAACCTATGAAGATATTCTAAATGAAATACTTACCTAAAAAATAAAAGCTAACATCTACTTATATAAGAAAACATGTGATGTCTGTCTGAGTCTATGGTTCTTCACCCAAAATACTTTTTTAATTCTTTTTTTTATTATATTTGTGTTTTAATTTTATACATCAGCCAGGGGTTCCCCTGTCCTCCCACATCCTGTCCCCGCCCCCACCTTCCCCCCAGCCCCTCCCCTTCATTCCCATCTTCTCCAGGGCCAAGACTCCCCTGGGGATTCATTTAAACCTGGTGGATTCAGTACGGGCAGGTCCTGTCCCCTCCTTCCAGGCTGAGCATGTGTCCCTGTGTAAGCCCAAGGTTGCAAACAGCCAGCTCATGCACTAAGGACACGTCCGGGTCCCACTGCCTGGATGCCTCCCAAACAGTTCAAGATATTCAATTGTCTCACTTATCCAGAGGGCCTGATCCAGCTGGGGGCTCCACAGCCTTTGGTTCATAATTCATGTGCTTCCATTCGTTTGGATATTTGTCCCTGTGCCTCTCCAATCTTGGTCTCAACAATTCATGCTCTTACAAAATATTTTTTTTAGTTCCATCCAAATAACTGTAAATTTCATTTTTGTGAGTTTATATCTAAGCTGATTTCAATATTTTGACATTTGGAAAGTAGTGCTGATGTACATAGATGAAGACCTGTCTCTGTACTAAGATGAAGAGTGCTTTGCATGTGTGATCAATAATGGCATATTTGTACCTTGTGTCTTTTTTTTTTTTTTTGTAAACCTGCATGCTGATTGTAAACCTGCATGCTGATCATCATAGCGGATCTACAAGTTTGTACTTACGTCAGCAGTTAATTAGTGTTCTCTCTTCCCCCATTTTTGCCAGCATTTACTGCCATATATTTGTCATTCATCATATATCAAATAACACATGTCATATGTTATTTGCTGTATTAATCTTTACCAACAGGACTGGGGTAAAATCTCAAAGTACTTTTAATTTGTAGTTCCCTGGCAGTTAAGGGTGTTGAACTTTTTTTTTTTTTAAGTGTTTGTAAGTCATTTATGTTTAGTATTTTGAAAATATTTAAATCTATACTGCAATTTTTTAAATTGAGCTATTTTTTAGTCTTAATATTTAGCTTTGTTTTAGTT
This sequence comes from Onychomys torridus, assembly GCF_903995425.1. Classification (NCBI taxonomy): domain Eukaryota; kingdom Metazoa; phylum Chordata; class Mammalia; order Rodentia; family Cricetidae; genus Onychomys; species Onychomys torridus. Next base: position 49,667,799 of record NC_050452.1, read on the forward strand.
CTTTGTATATTACACTTACTAATCCTTTGTCATATAGATTGTTTTTCCATAAACACTCAGCCTCTTTGCTCAAATGACAGCATCCTATGCTGTAAGAGGCTTCGTGGGACAATCTATTATTTGTTGGTCTTAATGTCTGTGGTATCAAGGTCCTGCTGAAAAAGTCATTTTCTGTGCCAATGACTTCAAGCCTATTTTCCACTTTCTTTTCTATCAGATTCAGAGTCCGGTCTTACACTGAGGTTCTTGATCCATTTGCAGTTTAGTCTTGTGCAGGGTGATCAATGTGGATCTATGTTAATTTTCCAGATACAACCATCCTGCTTGACCAGCACAAATTATATTTTTCTCTGTGAGTTTATTTGTTCTTTGTTGATTAATTACTATATTTATTTTCTCAAATTACAAACAATTTCTCAGCTTATCTTTCTGTGATACATTTTTTTTTGTATTTTTTAACTCTGAAATAAACATTCAAACATGAAGACCAAAGTAGAGCTTATTTCTGCCAATTAAACCCCAGAACTACTGTTGGTTCATACAGTTGCTTGCTTCATGACAAACTAGGAATGGTTTCTTGACAAGTTCAGCAGCAGGTTTGTAGAGATATTGATCTTATGGGTATTGAAGCCTTAAATTATATTATGAAGAATTATATTATATTATATTATATTATATATTAAATTATATTATGAGGATTCACAGCATTCTGCCTTTTCTTCTGGAAAAAAAAAAAACAACAAAAAAAACAATGATCCTTTGACATTTCTATAAATCTAGAATCCCCTTTCCCATGAGCATCCGGTTCACAGGTAATCAAGGTTTCCATTGCTGTTCACATTTCATGCACCTTTTCTTTTTTTCTATTTTGGTGAATTTTATAATGATAAGTTCTGTTTTACATTACAATTACATTGAATCTCAATAGAAGAGATTATAAACGCTAGTGGTGAACTGATGATTGAAGAAACAGTGTCCTTTAGAAATGATGAGCTGATTCACAACTGAACTAACTACTAGAGACTCTGACAACAGGCACAGGGGCTGCAAAAACCGGGGAAAAGTCAGCCCCCAAGCCTCCCACTAGCAGTCAGGAAGCTGCTTGCAGATGATTTATGTTGCAAGTGGAAAATCAGTTTCCTCCAACAGAATGAGCTACAAGCTCAAGAGTGTTTGGCAACATAAAACATAGTTCATATGTCTGTGCTTTCTCATTTCTGTAATTATTTTTCAATTAAAGTTATCTACAATATTGCCTTTTGTGGAAAAACCATGATATTTAATGGCCAATCTGAGTTTTCGGACAGAATTGTCTAAATATAGAAACAAATTTGTATGGGTGAAAAAAACTCATAAGAATATTAAAAATAATTTCTGCTTTATGTGAAAAGAAACAGAAAATCAAATAAAGAAAAATAGTAACCTTCCATTTAGGTGACAGGGGTGTGAGTGTTCAAAGGGCAGTAAATGGGGAACTAAGGAGGTAAATATGTTTAAAGTGCATGGTTTAAAGTCTCAAAGAATTAATGAAGTAGATGAAACACATTTTTATGTAAAGAAAAAACAATAATAATTCTGTAATGTACCCAGTAAGGTTCTAGAAAAGCACACAGGGTTCAGATTCTAGGAGGTAGAGTAAATGTCCTGATAGAGAAAACGAAATTTGTGATGCTGATTGGTAATTGTTTTTGTTTATTGGAGTTCCCTTGTATGATCAGTTTACAGGTCATTTCTCTTACAAATAACGACTATACTATTAGCACAAATCGTTTAGTTTGTACCAAAATAATACCAGAGTCAGTGCTTTTAAGCTTCATTTCAAAAAGTTTAAAAATCTTTCACAAGTGCTTGCATGAAAATGACTTGAGCACTTTCATATCCAAAGAAACTAAATGTCAGTGGGAATGGAAGGGTTGTTGGTCCTATTTATATTCCATCAACTCTTGTGCAATTTGTCAATGTCAAAATTGGCACATTGTATTCCTAGACAGCTCTGTGCCATTATGCTTCTAAAGATTACATTATATTACAGTGTATTCAATTCCCTCAAGCAAGAAATAGGATGGCTTCCTATAGGTAAAAAAATATTTAGTTCACATTGAAACTGATCATTTCTGCCTTCTCTCCTTGCCGTTAGCTGTTTTTCATTTGTGAATGTGATGTTAAGGAATGAGTCACAGTTTTAACTCAGCACATAAAGTGGGATGTGGATATGAGCAGAGTTGCTGAAATTTCATTGTTAATTGGGTCCTGAGATTTGATAGAATTTCAATAGTTTAACTTGGTCATCCTAAATACAAAAAAAACTAAATAATGAAAATGAACTCTCAAGGGGAAAAAAATAGGAAAGTATATAAAAGAAAGAGACATAATTTGGGGAACATTTGTAAAACATTCATTCCATAATAAAAAAATAAGATTTTTCTTTTTAGTATATGAAATGTAATCAAGTCCAGGATACAATTCAATGTTTTAAAGAAATATGTAGTCAGAATCCATAAGAAACTTACTTTCTGTCCTCAATCTTGCTGCACTTTCTGGAAAGCTTCTGGCTGGAAAGGAGGTATCATTTGTCAATGGATCCAATCTGAACTAATAATATCCCTCCTCCTACTTGAGGAGTAAGTGTTTTACTGACTGGATCAACCTTTGCCCTTATTCTGCTCTTCTCCATCTCTTATGCAATGATTAGGATTTATATCTACATGTTCCTGCTAAACAGCTTTTAGTGTCTCCTTTAAGACACATAGAATTTATTAGAGAATGAAATGCTGTACTTCAGCCCAGAAAACATTGTCACAGTCAACATTGTTGCCTTCTCCTTCTTCCTCTTCTTCTTTTCCACATTGTAATTGAGTATTTTTCCTCATTTGTTTTATTTTGATGTTTCTACAGATTCTGTTTAAATGGGGGTCTCAATTTCATTATGTAGTGAAAGATGAACCTTAATTTTTGCAAACTCCTTTACTCGTGTGCTAAAACTATAGACATGTACAGTCACACTCACCTATTCTTTATCATCATGGGTACTATTATTAATAATGTTCTTTATTACTTTTATGTTTCAACTACTAATTATAGATGAATATCAATTTTACAAGGATGCCATCTAATTAAACAAAAGTCTCGGAAATCTATGGTAATCTCCAATGAAATATGCTTTCCTATTAGTCCTCAAGAACATTTGAGATCCCAAATGTTACAAAAAATGTTTTTAAAATTATGTAGCAGCCAAATTGTCTCAGCAGATAAGTATGCTATTCTCAAGGTTTTATGGCCTGAGTATGATCTCCAGGATCAAATACTGGAAGGGAAGATTCCTGGAACTTGTCTTTTGACATCCGTATGTACTCTAGCACATGGCTATCCAACAAAACATGCTCATCCACAACCACGTACACCCAGAAATACAGAGATATATTATAAAGACATCCATATTCAATATACATATACATATTCACACATGCACACATAGATACATAGATACATAGATAGATAATAAATTAATAGACATAAAAAGAGAAAGGCATTTTTTGCAAAACTGTATGAAATTATTCATTTTTCAATAAAATAAAGAAATATTTCAGCAGATATAATAAAAGACACAATGACATAAACACTTCACTATGCATTAGTTGACTTAAGACTCCAAAGGTTCAATACATTACTATGATGGCCTGAGCCTCACTATCATATTTGTTATATGAGATAGACAAAATAAAATAAAATAATAAAATAAAATGAAAGCTGGGGGTAAAGGGAAACCATGAGATGTTCCCAGCAGGCATGTGACACTGTTTCAGTTGAATGTTTAGCTATTTTTAAAGACATTAACTCCACTAAAATTTTTCTACTGATGCTCTGTGACAATATGAAAGGAATTCTGACGGCAAAACCACATTCTCCATACCACAGTTATTCGAGATTATCTAGAGCAGGAGAAACAAGAGAATGGATTATATATCTACGAGTTATAATATAGGTAAAGATTGATCTTTTCAATGTCTGTGAGGAATTTCCTTGGTCAGGTTATTCGGAGTGGTGAGATATATCACCAATGTGGGTGGTAATCCAGACAAAGTGGGATTTCAGAGACAAGTGTCGCAGTGTATCTAAACTGCTGCTGTCACTATACCTATTGCTGACATGCATTTGCACCACAGTGACACTAGAACCGAGTTTCTGTGAGCTTACAATGTACACTGGAGACCAGAAACTTTCCATGATTCTTCTCTTACTTCAAACCAGATTGGGCCATCTGAGAGATCCAAATTCATGGTCTGAGCAACTATATAGTCCTCAGCCTTGCCAATGTAAAGCTATGGTATCTAAGACTGTATAGTGTAAGCTAGACTTTTAATATACATCTTTCTAACTTCTCTGCCACTACCATAATAAACCATCAAAGGTTTCTTTTCAGTGCCTAAATAATAATCCACCCAATGATCCAATGCTTGTAATATTGTATACTGTAACTTTGGAACCCTAAACAGAAACAAAAGCTGTAAAATTACTTCTCCTTGTAGAATCTATTTCCAGAAATGTTTGCTATGATGTTTTTACAAAGTAAAAAACAATCAATATGCTTAGGTCAAAAATTCTTTCATTGTTTAAAGTAGGGATTGTACTATGGTCTCAGCCATAGGTAAGATTAAATTTAGTAACTGCTTTGTTAATTAATATAACAACTGCCTTTTGAACTTTGAGGAATTGTCACATCATAAGACATAAATAGTTTGAAAATTCCTTCCTACTACTTGTTGTCAATATATTTTCTGGAATATATAAATGAAAAAATTCCTGTAATATAAGCTTTTGAGTCAGATTTAATAAGATTTCTAGGAATCAATTGTCAGTTCACAACAATGTGTACTTTAAATGTACTTTGCTTCAATTGGGTCATATTATATAGCACAGAGTCAAATGAACAATTCAAAGATTTTGGTTTCTGGATAAAAGAAAGGTTTAATTATAAGTGAGTGCTTTCACAGATACAAAACACATTTACTCTAATTCAGTAAATCTGTGTATTAAGTGAGCAGCTTAAAGTCAATAATACAAAGAAGTCCACATATTGACATATTATTTGCTCCTATATCCATTGAGTAAGCAATGAAGAACTAATAAAGACGGCATAAAGTATAACTTTACTTCTTATCGACTAGATTATAGTTAAATGTCATAATAAAGTTACATGTTTAGATGCAAATATAGTAGTGTTGCAGAAACTTTTATGAAAATCCTTTAATCATTCTTCAGAGGTGTGTGTAATACTGATGGACAGTATTTCTGGAAATGATATTCAGAACAGTATAAAAATTGGCTGAAAATGTAATAGATGCTTCAATAGTAATTGAAATGTGAATGTTAATAATTGTAGTCACAATTTGGATTACTGGTCTAAACAAGTTCAGGCACCCTCTCCAATATTGCTGGGGTCATCTTTGTGGGTTCTTGGGAACTTCCCTAGAACTCAGTTTCTCCCTATCCCCATGAAGTCTCCCTGTATCATGGTATGCTTTTCATTGCTCTCCCACTCCTTCACTCCTCCAGATTGACTACCCCATTTCCTTATGTCTTCATCCTTTACCCTCTATTCCCTCCCATCCCCAATTTACTCATGGAGATCTCATTTATTTCTGCTTCTCGGGGTGATCCGTGCATCCCTCTTAGGGTCCTCTTTGTTAGCTAGCTTCTCTGGAGCTGTGGGTTGTAGTCTGGTTCTCCTTTGCTTTATATCTAATATCAACTTATGAGTGAGTACATACCATGTTTGTCCTTCTGAGTCTGGGTTACCTAACTCAGGATGATGTTTTCTAATTCCATCTATATGCCTGCAAATTTCATGATGTCATGTGTATGTGTCATATTTTCTTTTCCATTCTTCAATTGAGGGACAGCTAGGTTGTTTACAAGTTCTGGCTATTGTGAGTAATAAATAATATTGCTATGAACATATTTGAGTGTCCTTGTGGTATGATTGAGCATTCCTTGGTATATGTCCAAGAATGATATAGCTGACTCTTGAGGTAAATTGATTCCCAATTTTCTGGGAAACCACAATACTGATTTCCAAAGTAGCTGTACAAGTTTGCACTCCCAGCAATGTTGGAAAAGTGTTTCCCTTGCTCCAAATCCTCTCCAACATAAGCTATTATTAATTATTTTTATCTGAGCCATTCTGCCAGATATAAAATGGTATCTCAAAGTCGTTTTGATTTGTATTTCCCTAATGACTAAGGATTTTGAGCAATTCCTTAAATGTCTTTTGGACATCAGAAATTCTGTTGAAAATTCTCTTTTCAGCTCTGTAGCCCATTTTTTAATTGGATTGCTTCAGACGTGGATGAAAGCAAGCTAATTCTACTCAAAGACTGTCCATTTCTATTATATAGTTTACTTATTTTTTTGTTTTAAAACACTCACTTCTATTACTAAGGTGAGGGCATTGTGTACTAATGATTTCTATGCCTTCATCAGAAAATAAGTTTTTGTAGACTTTAACTTTAAATGTTTTCCTCTGTCATTAACCATTCATTTCTTCTATATATACTAATGATTTTCTACAGATTTATGCTTAGACATTTATTAATTATCTCAAAATTAAAAGTCTACTAAAACATCTGAATATAGATCTGACACATAATCTGGGTGTCCCACTCCTATTCATATACCCCAGAGACACTACTGCTGTGGATATCAATCTGTATGCTGTGAATGTGTTGCACTGATTGGCTAATAAATAAAATGCTGATTGACTAGTAGCCAGACAGGAAGTACAGGTGTGATAAACAGACAAAGAGTTCCCTTTTCTGGGAACAGGGAAGCTGAGTGAGGAAATGATGCTAGCTGCCACCAGGAGAAGCAAGATGTAAAAGTACCAGTAAGCCAAAAGCCATGTGGTAAAGTATAGATTTATAGAAATAGGTTAGTTTAAGATATGAGAGATAGCTAGTGAGGACACTGAGCCATTAGGCCATATTATTTGTAAATAATGTAAGCCTCTGAGTGTTTATTTGGGTCCAAGCAGCTGCAGTACTGATGGGTGAGAGAGATTTGTCCTGACTGCGGCCCAGGTGGGACACAGGAAAACTTCAGCTACACACTTTCTCCCACTACATAGATACTTGTTTATCTGTGTTTATACATGCTCTATTCACAATGGGCAGGGAATGGAATCAACCTACCTGCCCACCAATTGATGAATGGATAATGAAAGTATGTGCACAAAGCAAATTTATTCAACTGTAAAGAAAAGTGAAATTAAGAAATATTCAGGGAAACAGATGGAGCTGGAAGCAATCAGAGTTGGGTAAGCCAGACACAGAAACACAAACACAGTATGTTCTCTTTCAGATGTTGGCACTAGCTTCGAATTTTTAGATATTCAGTCTTTAATCGTCATACCAATATAGAATTCAGAAATGATTAACAAGGCATATGGTAGATCTCAAGGGATTGATGGGAAAATAATATAGATCATAAAAATGTCAGGGGAAAAACGGTTAAGTGGAGGGGCAGATAGTGTGGCAGGGGAGAGGAAGCAGTATAGAGAGTAATTACTAACCCCTTTGAAAACACCTTTGAAGTGATAATACATTTGAAAAAGACAAATGGAAATCTACTACTGTAGAATCTTTCTAAAATATGTACATATACACATATGCATGCAATACATATACATGTGTAATGGAGTTTAAATATAGTTAACCTATAATTTGGAGACAATACCTATCCCAGACTCAAAAGACTATCAAAATGTAGGTCCAGTTCTAGGTAAGGACTTATAACTTTACAGACTATTGCCATTGCTCATGGTTATTATATTTACTACTAAAAAATAAATAAGGAAATAAACAAAAAACAACAACAAAAAACATTACTAAGGTAACCTATAGAAGAAGGAAGGTTTGTTTGCATTGATAGTTCTATAGTGATAAGATTTACACTTGCAGGGAGGAATAGCACTGAGTGGCATGCATGGTGGGAAGTGAAGGAAGCTGAAAGATCAGGTCTTTAAAGACAAACATGAAGCACTAAGACTGTAGTAAGGAAAGTGGAAATGAGGCAAGGCTGCAGACTCTCCAAGTCTGCTGCCAGCGATAATCTACCTCAAGCCAGACTGCATCATACCCCCCTCCACCAAAAAAAAAAAAAATTACACAAAGTGGGAACCAATGGTTCTAATACCTGAGTCTTGGGGATAGGGGAACTTCTCATTCAAACCAGCACAGTTACTCTCCAAAATTTGGTGGCAATCTTCTGTGCTAAAGACATCCCATACTTGAGTCATAGAACATCAAGAAATCAAACTCTTACCAACTGTGCATGCTACTTTGTGAGAAGAGTCAAATGCTTTTATTGTATATTTTAAGATTTATTCATTTTTTTCTAAACATTATTTTATGTGCTGCTATTTTGACTGCATGTATGAATGTACAACTTGTGTAGGCAGTGTCCGTGGAAGCCAGAATAGGGTGTTGGGTCCCTGGAAAGTGGAATTACAGATCATTGTTAGTCCCCATATAGGTCCTATGATTTGAACCTCCATTCTCTGGAGAAGCAGGCAGTGCTCTTTTAATTAGTGAGCCATCTCTATAGCCCAATATTTATTTTTATTTTGTGAGTAAAAGTGTTTTCCTCCATGTATCATGCCTGCACAGGCCAGACAAAGGCACATTATCTCCTGAACCTGGAGTTATAGAAGGTGGCTTCTTTGAACTATGGAACTTGTCTGAAAGCATAGCAAGTACTCTTGATCACTTATCCATCTCTCCAGGCTCTCAAGCGCTCTTTTAAAATCATATTCATGTGCTTATGTTGCATAACCTTTTCATAAACCTGGAGAACTTTGTCCAACTTCTGAAAATGGAGTTATAAGAGCAAATAAGATTAACTGATTGGTTACAACTTTCACAGATCATAGGAGAATAAGTTTATTTCTGTTTTGAAATATTCTGAAAATATAGTTTACTGTGTATGCATAAAAACAACAAACGAGTTTTATACCTCCAAGTATCATAAATAAAGCAGAATATATAAGACAGATTCTTAGAAGAATTGGTTTTAAATTATATCATGAAATTGGATCTCCAAGAGGAATGCAATTTAAATTAAATAAGTTTCAGCTTAATAAAGTTTGTTTTCCTAAAATTACTTTCTGTCCACCCTTAGAGCTTCACAATATTCTATTAGGAATATTAGCTTACATGTTTTCTCTCCTTTCAGGACATAGAAAGAATCCTTTACTGGCAAAACTCCATTTTACTAATAGCTGTACTCTTGAATTTCAACACTCTGGTGCTGCAATGTTTTATTGGACTTTTGAAGACAATAACAAATGGTCTGGATAAATCTCAAAATGGCTCATAGGGTAAGGGCTCTTGATGCTCTTGCATAAGATTCAGGTGTGATCCCTAGCACTCAGAATTTACTTTATTATCCCTAACACCAGTTTCAAGGGATATAATTAACTCTTCCAATTTCCATAAGCATCAGGAATGCATGTGGCACAAATAATCCATGCACAAGCAAAATACTAACACAAAATAAAAATGAATAAATCTAATATAATTTACTAAAGAAACAACAAACTAGTGTACAGTAGAAGTTGAAACATATAATATAATATATGCAATATAACAGTGATGATGTAAGATACCCGATTCTGGGATTATTTTACAATTTTGTGTCATGTCATTTGTTATTTTGTCATGTATAGAGTTGGACTGGGGCAAAGACACAGTGGGTAAAGTGTTTTGTGCACAAATAGTTACCTGAATTTTAATCCCCATTGCTTACACAAAAACCTCATCGTAAAGGCTTCACCCAGCACCTGATAGGAGCAGATGCAGAGACCCACAGCTGGGTTCTACCCTCTTCCCATTAAGTGGAGCTCAGGGAATTATGCGGAAGAGGGTGAGGAAGGATTGTAAAAGCCAGAATGGTCAAGGACAGCACAATAAAACACACAGGATCAAATAACTGGGGCTCAGAGGGGTTCACAGAGACTGCACCCAAAACCAGGGAACTGGCAGAGGTTTGCTCTAGGTGCCCTGCATGTATGTAATGGTTGCATAGCTTGGTGTTCTAGAAGGACTCCTAAAAGTGGGTATAGGAACTATCTCTGACTCTTGTGTAGTTAGAGTTTTCCTTCCTGGCCCACAGTCAGGACTAATCTCTCTCACCCGCCAGACGCTCAGACCCAACCAAGTAAACACACAGAAACTTACATTGCTTACGAACTGTATGGCCGTGGCAGGCTTCTTGCTATCTAGTACTTATATCTTAAATTAACCCATTTCTGTTTGTTTATACTTTGCCACATGGCTTGTGGCTTACCAGTGTCTTTACATGTTGCTTCTCATGGCGGCGGCTGGTGGTGTCTCTTTCCACACAGCCTTCCACCTCCCAGAATTCTCTTCTCTCTTGTCCCGCCTATACTTCCTGCCTGGCCACAGGCCAATCAGAACTTTATTTACACAGAGCAATATCCACAGGACTCTTGTCTGCTTTGAAGACTCCTTTCTTACACTGGGTTGCCTCATCCAGCCTTAATATGAGGTGATGTGCCTAGTCTTATTGTAACCTGTTGTGCCATGTTTTATTGATAGCCCAGGGAGGCCTTCCCTTTTCTGAGGGAAAAGAAGGATGAGTGAATCAGGGGAGAGGAGATGTGGTGGGAAGACTGACTGGAAGGAGAGAAGGGAGGGGAAACTGCAGTCAGATATAATATATGAGAGAATGAATAAAAATAAAAATAAAAATTCCTCATAAATGTCTATGAAACCAGTGTTGGTGTGGGTAAAGACAGGGGAATCTTTGGAACTTGCTGATGAGCCAATATTCCTGAATTGAGTACCTGGAGCTTCAGTGAGAGATTGTGTCTGAAAAATCAAAGTGGCATCCATTCTGACACATAGAGATATGTACCCCCCCACACACATACAAACATATGTAAACACACAATAATGCATACACATATACAGCACATATAAACATAATAAAAATTATATATAGATCAAATGCATTTTAATGTCTTTCAAAATTATTCTTTATAGAAAATCAGAAAACTTCTAGCTGCATGTCCCTCCTATAGCTTTAAACATATATTTTGTGTACTTACAAAGTTTTCATAATTATTACCTAAATATCTTACTTGATCCTAAGACAAGGCTCCAATGAAAATTTATTGTAAGTGTATGAGACTGAAAATCATCATACAAACTTAGTTTATGACAAAAGTTGAAGAAAACATTATTTTCTTATTTTACATTTTTTGCATGTACAGTACCTTTATTTCTCCTATTTGGTAGTATTATAAAATAAATATCTATTGTTTAAAGCAATTTAAATTTCTATATATTGACCATAGTCTTTTATTATACATAATGTATCATTATTTTAAGTAGGCATACAATCAATACATTGTTATTGACATATATACATAGTGATGGTTTTCATAGACATTATGCTGGTTGGTTTTCTCAACTCCTGAATCATGATTGATAATAAATAAATATTAAATAAATATAGGATAAATAAATGTGAAGATAAATAGACATTTTGGGAAACTGACAAAGTAATGGTTTGAATGTGAATATTTGAAAGTCTGATGACAGTGACTGGTCTGATATAAAATTATTTAACCATTTTGTACAGAAATCAATGTAATACTGGCTTCATTAAGTAGGGTGGGTCATAGTCCTATTTTTCCTTTAGAGTTTGAAAATATTGGTGTTATCTCCTTGTTTATATTTGGTATAGCTCATCAGTAAATTCATAATGTCCTAGAATTTTCTATTCTGGTAGACGTTGTCGTTGGTTGTCTTCACTGGTTTACTTCTTTGGCTCTTTGGTCTTTTGCATGCCTTTCACACAGCCACCAAGTAAAACACACATGGATGCTTATTCTTTCTTATGCACGCCAGGTCTTAGCTTATTTCCTGACAGCTTTTTTTTAAAGACAGCTTTTATAACTTAAATTATCCCACCTACCTTTTCCCTATGGACTTTTTCCTTTTCTTACTTCTGTACATGTTACTTTACTTCATACTCCATGGCTGGCCTGGTATCCTCTTCTCCTTTTTCTGTTGCTCTTTTTCTTTTCTCTTTCCAGATTTCTCCTTGTATTTATTCTCACTGCCTGCCAGCCCTGCCTATCCTTTCTCCTGCCTCACTATTGGCCATTTAGCTCTTTATCAGACCATCAGATGTTTTAGGGAAAGTATCATAGCTTCAGAGAATTAAACAAATGCAATACATCTTTTGATCATTAGAACAAATGTTCCACATCATAAACAAATGTAACAGATCTTAAAATATTATTCTGCAAGACTTTTAAGTGATACTTTAGTCTCATTATTTATTGAATATGTATAGAAGTTGTTTATACGTTCTTGATATAATTTTCTTAGTTCATATTTACCAAAGAATTTCTGCTTCTTCTAGAATTTTTGGGGTTTTGTTGTTGTTCTTGCTGCTGTTCTGTTTTTTTATTTGTTTGTTTCTAGTTTTTTTTTGTGTATAATTTTCAAGAAGTAAAATATTCATTATTGATTGAAAATTGAAAGAAAAAATTAAGATAGAGTAGGTATATAAACTATTTCCTATTTCTCTTACCAAAACACATTATAGAAAATATTCTCTGAAGAAAGATTGAGCTCATGGTTTCAGGATTCACTGCATCTTGGCAAAGAAAGCATGACAAATTTTCATCAGTTAAAATGTGTTCAGGAATCTTTGCAAGGAGGTAAACTATGGCAGAACTTTAGGCTAGAACCAGGGGCCAGACTTTCAGCTTTCCAAAGGCTGCTGTTTGCGTCCTACTTCTTCCTGGCATTCTCAAACTCCTGAAGGTTTCGCGACCCTCTGAAAAGTACCGCTAAGGTGGAACAGTGTTCAAGACATGAACATTTGAAGATATTTGAGATTAAAATATCAATATGCATCCAGATTTTATTTAAATTATTTGCTCAACAAATATTTACATCTTTACATGGACAGAACTATGCAATGCCACACATTAGAGACAGCCAAGCTTAAATATAGGCTTGAAGAGTTGGTATTCAATACCAATTTGAGAAATGTGCATCACTCCGAAATTAATTATTTTAAAATGAGTGTCAGTGGTATTATCCATTCTTAAAAAGAGCATAAGGGTGGATATTATTAGCTAACATTACTGCCAGTGGGTCTAAAAAGTTCCTGAAAATGCAACCAAATGACTTCATTGAAAAGTGAAAAATATAGGCTGTTGTAGCACAAACCTTAACAGGTCTTATTAATGGAAGCAAACTTGGAGCCAGGTATTGGGGTGAATGCTGAAAGATCAGAGAAACAGAACAAGCCACAGCCCCCTCACCTTGCCAATTCCTCAGCTGATCCTGTTTTCTCAGACTAGAAACCTCTGAGTCCTCATCTGAACGGATCTCAACTGAACTGCTGCTAAAAGCCTAAAAGCTTAAAAGGACTCTAGTTCCTGTTCTTCACGCATTATGTACCTTTCTACTTCCTGCCATCACTTCCTGGGGTTAAAGTTGTGTGTCACCATACCTGGCTATTTCCAATATAGCTTTGAACTCACAGAGATCCACTTCTGGAATGCTAGGATTAAAGGTGTGTGTGCCACCATTTTCTGGCCTCTATATCTATCTAGTGGCTGTTCTGTTCTCTTACCCCAGATAAGTTTTTTAGAGTACACAATATATCGGGGTACCCAATATCACCACAGGCTGGAGAGCACAATATAGAACAGCAAAGCTAAAGGAGAAGGTACATGGAGGAAAAGGTTTAGTCTGTGGTGTGAACATTGCTACATTGACTTTGAAGTTCCTTAAAAGTATCTTATTCCACTCCATGAATAGAACAGGTTACAAAGTTTTTTAAGCATTTTTAAGTCAGGGCAATATTTTAAAGTCAAAGATAAATTTATTTTTGTATTTTGCTTAAGAAATACCATACTCAGTAAGTATCAACTATTTTGAAGTAACAAAGGATATCTACACATAATTATGGCATGTTGTGCTGCTCATCCAAGACTTAGTTAGCCTTTGTATATATAGCACAAAATAAGACAATAATCACAAGTAAATTGGTTGATCTTTGAAATTGTGTTTGCAACCCATGTAATTGCTATTAATAGCAAAGAATTACATATGTTTTTATCTGCCTAATATTAGGCAAGTGTGTCAGTTGTCTTATTTCTCCATTTGAAGAAATTTCACAACTTAGGATATCAAAAGACAAGACAGATGACAGAAGTTAATAGATGTCACATTGCAGAAACACCATGGAAAAAGTGTACAAAACAGCCTCCCAGCAAAGATCCAGATGGAGAAGTTGTTACTTATGGAATGTAAAAGATACAGGGGAAGGTTGCAAATTAAAAGGGCATTATGTAATATGCTACTGCAGTTTATATTACTTCCACAGGACTGTGAGACAACACATTTTTAAGGAGGAAAGCAATAGGACAGGCCCAGTGAGATAATTCAACAAGTTAAACACTTGCTGTCAAATACATTGACCCCAGCTCCTTTCCCAAGACCTACATGGTAGACAGAAGTGACTCTTGCAATTTACCCTTTGGACTTCATATGTGTTCCATAGTAAACACAGACCACATATGCACACACTAAATAATAAATTAATACATAAAATATGATATAAAGTATAAAAATAAGAAAGTTGTACATTGGCTCATACTTTTAGAGGTTTAACTCTACAGTTGGATGACCTTATGGCTTTCAGGGCAATGTTGAAATGCCATGTCATGTTGGGGATCAGAGGGGAAGCCTTTTTACCTTATTTTGGAGTGTGAAAAAGAGACATGAAAGGAGAATGTGATCCCAATATTCCACTAGAGATATTTGCCCTAATAGTCTCTGATTCTCACTATTACTATTAACTACACAGTTAATATTTATTCAATATCCCAATAATGTCCCATGCTAGAACAGGAATTTAATACATGAATCTCTGGTAGATATTCTAAATGTAAGCTCTAGTGAAAAAATAAACAGTTGTATTAAGGGTTTCGCAAGTGAGAATGTTTATAAGATACCACAGAATTGACTCACGTTATAGCAAGAAAACATGTGGGCTAGGGAGGATTTTGACCACTGAATAGCATTATGTGACCTGTCTTTAAAAGATTCATCTGGAAACTCAGTTATTATAATTATGAACTAAAGGAAGAGCATTTTGAGAAAATATAATGAAAATGAAATGGACAGAAAAATAGATGATTGGCAGCAACTACAGTAACAGTCCAGGGAATAGGAGCTGAGTTAGGGGAGGATAATAATAATAATAGTATTTGAGGATACATTGTATGTGGAGACTTGTGGTGATATTTTATTTGTGCTGAAATGTGATTTTATTTGTATGTTAATAAATAAAGTTGCCTGGGGGTCAGAGCTAAGAGCAAACCATAGCAGAAGCCAGGCAGTGGTAGCACATGTCTTTAATCTGATCATATGGCAGGCAGAGTCTGTGTGTTCAGGGACATAGCCAGCTTGGAGATACATGCTTTTAATCTCAATACCAACCATAGAGACCTGGAGGTCTTTATACACAGGCAGTGACTAGGAGGTCATGTGGTTGGGTTTATAACCAATGAGAAGGCAGAACAGGAAGTCAATAAAAAGACAGACACGCAGGAAGTAGGTCTTTTTCTTAGGGGAAGGATGGCAGAGTCAGCAAGTGGTAAGAAGGTGGTTTTAGTCTCAGCTCTTAGCTACTGCTCTGACGTCTTGGGCTCTTAACTCTGCATTTGGCTAGGTGTTTACTTAATAAGACTGTTACATCTACAGAGATTGAATATAAGAGAAGACAATAGGGTAATTGAAATACTTTAGGCATTTTTAGAAAAATAAATTTACATAAGTGTACAGTTAAGCAAAGTAGTATAGGAACAGACTTAGGAAAGTATATCAGTCAGAAAGGCCTAATTTACACCATAATAACAAGAGCTCCAAACATCTCAAAAAATAAAAATAATTCATGTGCTTCCATTAGTTTGGGTATTTGTCCCTGTGCCTCTCCAATCTTAGTCTCAACAATTCACACTCTTACAGTCCCTCCTCTTTCTCGACAATTGGACTCCTAGAGCTCCACCTAGGGCCTGGCTGAGGATTGAATAACTTGAACTGTTTGGGAGACATCCAGGCTGTGGGACCCGGACCTGTCCTTAGTGGATGAGCTGGCAGTTTGGAACCTTGGGCTTACACAGGGACACTTTGCTCAGCCTGAAAAGAGAGGACTGGACCTGCCTGTGCTGAATCTACCAGGTTTAAATGAATCCCCAGGGGAGTCTTGGCCCTGGAGGAGATGGGAATGGAGAGGAGGGGATGGGGGAAAGGTGGGGGTGGGGGCAGGAGGGGGGGAGGTCAGGGGATCCCATGGCTGATGTGTAAAATTAAAACACAAATATAATAAAAAAAAAGTTAAAAAAATAAAAAAAATAAAAATAGTGCAGAAAAAAGTCATTTATGTGTATGGCACATGACCAAAAATCAACTGAAATCCAGAGATTTGTTTTCATTGTGAAATCTCTCATCAGGTTGACAAGATTTTTCAGTAAATGAAAAAAAAATGTACACATTAGCTAGTGGACAATAATAGAGGCTACCAGCCAGAAACCACCAAGCAGAACAGTAGAGATCCACTCTTTCCCTGCAAAAGGTATCTTCCAAACTCTGAGAGCTGCTCCTAGTTTCTAATTCATGGTTCATATTCTTTACCAGTTTCCATGGCCCTATAAATTTCTGGTGTTATAATGTAAGTTAACCAGCAAGTCTCACCTGCCCAAGAACTAGGTTACTTCCTGAGATTCTGGGAGTTGCAGTTCTTGAAATAGCAACAAATCCTTATGGAAAATGGCATCGACCTATGAGTTTCGTCTTTACAAGCCTCAAAAACATGTGTCTCATGGCCACTGAGCTGCAAAGTTTCCAGTGGTCCTGACCAAATTCCATCTTTGTCAGCATATACAATTTTAATAAAGCTTTCTTTAATTCAACCCAAAATAATGAAACCAGTTTTTCTCTGGCAAATGGCAGGATTAATAGTTGACATACATACATACATACATACATACATACATACATACATACACACATACACACACACACAGACTTAGACGGAATAAGATCTAGTTTACTCTAAAGTCATTTTGAGTGGTCATGATTGTGGAACATAGAGTTTGGTTACCCAAAATTCCATTTTCCAATGTAGAAGCAGTTTCACAAAGTTCTTTTATAATTTTACAGAACATAGAATGTCATAGATCAAGGCTAGTTTAAAATACATTGGTGAGTACGTCAGAGAGGCAGGTACATTGAGATAAGAGAAGGTTTTATGCTGTGGAGAAACCCCTTTCCACAATATGTATTACTCTTATTGGTTAATAAAAAGCTGACAGGCTGTTAGCTGGGCAGGGAGTTAGGTTAAAAAGACAAACTGAAAATGCTGGGAAGGAAGGCAGTGTCAGGAGTCACCAACAAGACACAGAGGAAGCAATGTGAGAATGTAGTACTGAGAAAAGGTACCAAGCCACGTGGCTAAACAGATAAGAATAGTGGGTTAATTTAACTGTAAGAGCTAGTTAGTAATGAGCCTGAGCTACTCGCCAAGCATTTATAGTTAATATAAGCCTCTGAGTGATTATTTGGAAGTGAATGTGGAACTGGGTGAAACAGAGAAAAGCCTTCATTTACAGTTTTCTATTGGCCTCAAATGGTATCTGATGACAGAACAGTCTACTCAGAGACTGTCATTTCCCCTCATCCTTGAGCAGACTGTGGATCTTCTGACACTTGTAAACTGATGTCTGAGCACATTTCCTTTTTCACCATGGTTTTTACATTTCTGTTGACTTTCTTAGCTTTTGCATTGGTAGAAGCTAGTTGCCATAATGACTACATAGATTTGCAAAGGGTTTTATCTATTGTCACAAGATATTAGTTCCAACACAGAGAAGAACAAAGAATGGCTGTTTTAGAGGACCAGAATTTACCTCAAGATAAGGCAATTAGTCTCTGACCCTACAAAATTCCAACCTCTCAACAGTACTGAAGTTCTAATCAGCAAGTCAGTCTTTGCAAACACAGAATCCTTTCAGTTTTCCTTCACAGAAAGATGCAGCTTCTTTTCAGGTGTTTTCATTCACAAGTTCCTGTACTAGTCCATCCAAGTTGTCTTATCATTACATATACCTGTACCTCATTACAGCTTTTAAGTTCTCCTTTTTTGTTGATATATTCTAAATACTTTCTTCATCAAAGTCTTTACAGTTGAATTTTTGGTGCAATTCACTGTGCTTGAAATAGGCAGTCTTGTTATTGTTAAATGTTTACTTATTTTCTAAGTGTTTTTTTTTCCCCTGTATGTATGTCTGTGTACCAACTGATTGCCTGGTATCAGTAGAAGCTAGAAAGGGTATGAGATTGCATGGAACTGGAATTACTGATGGTTGTGAGCTACCATGTGGGTTCTGAAAACCATAGCTAGGTCCTATGCAAGAACAACCAGTGTTCTTAAGCACTGAACAATCTACCCAACATGGAGTAATGTATCCTTAAACATTCAATGGGACACATCTGACATTTTATGTTTACAATATACTCTATCACTCTTTGTTCTGTTACTCATTTCATTAACGGTGGCCAAGAACAAATACTTCAAACTGGCCCTCTTCCAGTTGGTAGTGTCAACTTGCTGCAGGCTAGAGTTATCTAAGTAAACCTCCATTTAAGAATTACCTAGATCAGATTGGCTTATAAACATGGCTTTGAGGGATCGTCTTAATAATTAAGTGATGAAAGAGACCATAGCCCACTGTTGGTAGTCCCATCCCTAGGCAGTACATTCTGGGCAATTAGAAAGCTAGTTAATCATAAGCTTGTGAGTGTGCCAGAGCACAAGACAGAGAGTTAGTCAATCAACAAGGAGTGTCCAGCATGGTTGCTGCCCTGAGTTTCCTCATTGATGGACTATAACCTGTAAGATAAAATAAAGGCTTTCTTCTTTTAAATTGCTTTTGGTCAGAGTATTTTATCACAGCAACAGCATCAAACCAGAAGAAGGTACCTATATCCTCTGGCATCTTGTCATCAGTTTTGAGTTTTCTTATCTCTTCAGAAAGTAATGCAATTCTGTCTGGCTATGCTTTGAGTTTTAGCTAATCCCAAGGTTGGTCATTTTTCTCAGGAGCCTGTTTTGAACTAAAGTGTAGAACACTGGAAAAGGAGCAAATTCTCAGTGTGAAGAGAGTAGCTCACACTCTGGTGACAAGACACTCCAGAATCTCAAGGACTGTAATAACAAAGTTTGCTCCTTACAACAAGAATCTTTCTGACTACACAAGAGTCCTTATTCAAAAGGGGTTGCTTAACATTTCCACTTGTTAACAGGGCTCCTGTTAGCCACTTTTGATCTCATGGCTGAAGGGGTTCAGGAAAAACAGTACCTATTGCCACCTGTTGTGAAGAATCATAGACTAAGTCACCTCTAGGTTGATTCTCCTTATGTTTCTGAAATATACACATTTAGGGAATTAGTCACCTTTTTACAGCTGTTTCATGGTTATTTATTTTGCTTTATAAAACATAAAATTATGTTTGTTACTTTTGAGTTTCTTAGATTGTTTTGGTCATTTTTAGTATATTAGAGTTATTTGTTCTATTTTATATAGGAATAGGGTTCATATATGCTAAAATCTTTTTTATGAAAATACTGTTTGTCCTGTATAATCTGCCTTTATAGAATAAAATGTGCTTTTGTAAATTAAAGGTGAGCTCTAGATTCTTAAAGGATACTTCTGGGAAATACATTTTGACTTATTGATAGAAATTTGAGTAACAATGAAAATGATTTATTTAAGTAATTATAATTCTAAATAAATAAGACACATGTATTAGTAGTATTTCAAAGGCAATGACATGAAAAATTATTTAAAATAGCTCAGTATAATAAAGACACATTAGATTTCTATTGGCATGTGACAATTTATCAAGAACTTAGCAATTTAAAATACTTAGGCTCTCAAAATTCTGTAGATCAGAGGTCCAACATCCTATGACTGAGTTTTCTTCTCTCCACCTCTGTCATCAGGCAATTATCAAGCTGTCATTCAGGTTGACCTCTTATCTGGATCTTCTTGGGATAACTCTCAATAAAAACACTTACTTGGCAAAATTGAATTCTCAAAGTGAGAAAACTGTGTGGTCATCATTCCCTTCCTGCCATTCAGCAAGGCATTCTTAGCACTGAAGCTGCCTGCATTTTTTTTGCAACATATTACTTCAAGTCAGCAAAGGCATTTCAAATCATTCTTGTACTTTGAATTTCCATGTTTTTCTACCTTGGAAACCTTGCAGGCAAATTTAAAGGTCAACCACACCCACATAATCCCTTCAGCCTGAGGTCAACCAATTTGAGACATGAATTATGTTTTCAAATTCTTTTGTCAATGTTTGGGTTCTATCTTAGTCTGTTCATGCTACTGCAGCCAAGGTACATAGGCAGGGTGGATTGTAAACATAGCTTGCAGGTAATAAGAATTTGCTTCTCCCTGCTCATGTCCCTACCCAGAGATGTTCATGATCTAGATGTCAGCAGGTTTGATGTCTTAGGAGCTAATTCTTCCTTGCATACAACTGATCCACTTGAATACATCATCTTCCAAGCTGGTGAGAGTAAAATCTTCTTAGGAGACAGAATTTCAATAAATGAATTTTAAAGTGATGAAAACATAAATTTTATAGTAGTAACATCATCATGGGAGTAATATTTTGTAATCTATAGATTATATTCACAAAGAAAAGAGAGCACAAAATGGTCCAGTTACCTTAGAAATCATCTTGTGAAACTAAATTTTTTTTCATATGATCCATGTATGGTGTTTCATACCTTTAATCTCAGATCTGAGGAGGCTGAGTTATGAGAATTGAGGTCAGGCTGGGGGCCAGACTTTGTCCAAAAGGACAAAAGAACAAGAATATCACCCCCCAAATTGCAACACCATTAAATCATCCTTTTACCCTAATTAAAATAAATGTAGAATATACAAGAAGTGATTATTTAGACATGAGTAAGAAAGTTTTTTACCCTGAGGTTGAAAATTCATGTAAATGCTCCTAAACCTCTGGAAGGAAGATAAGACATTAAGAAGGAAAATGCATGAAACAGGGCAATTCTAAATCAAAAACTGATAACCACAAAATAGGCATAGTTATATGAAAAGCCATTCAAATCAAAGTAAGAAGTCCTGGGTTGATTGTCAAAATGAAGAAACAAGATTGGAGCTCAGTAGCTTATTAATTAATCAAAGTCTATTGTATCTCAAAAGATTATAATTGAATTGTTTTCCAGTTTGAATTTTAAGAGATCTTTCCCATTAAAGATTAGAAGACAAGGCCTTCATTTAAAGGAAAATATCTAGAATTTTGATTGGATCAAGAGAGTGCCTCTGATAATAGTTTTAAGGGTAATGGAAGTTCCCACCTGCTTTGCTGTCCCTGTTACCAGTAGCTACTTGACAATGATAGGGTTGGCCTAGAATAGAGCAAAAGGAAATTAAATATATAAGTGCCACAGATTTGTGGTTGCAAGAGGCCAATCTGAACCTTTATAAATCTTCAGTGTGAGGTTGTGCTGCTGTTCTGGGAAATTTCTTAGGTCAAAATTGAACATTGTAGCTGCTATAAATATTCTCAGATTACTTATCTCCTTATTACTTGTGTGCTCATTTCTTACCCTCAAAATGGGAATAGCATGCCCTCACATCTGATGCCTCCCTGAATGGCCGGAAGCTTCAGCCCTGTGAACAGAAACCACAAGAAGCAAACATCCCGTTAACCACTCAATCTGATTATTAACCTCTAAAAATAAACACAAGTGGGAAAGTTGATTTCCTCCTAAGAAAGGAGAAAGAAATCAATAATGACATAGATTCTATTTGAGAACCAAAATGCTCCAGCTACTGAATAAAATGTGTAAAGCACTTATTGGAAAGGATTACAAAATGAACAAGCCTTGCATTTGATGGACTTTGGCATTCTTGAGACAATAAACATCAGCAAGAAACTGAAGTAAAAATAACATGGAAAAGAAGAAAATGTTTTCTCAATAGCTAGCTATTAAATATAGCTAAAAACTCTGCTCCATTATCTTATATCTTATGTTTTTTTACATGGTAGAATACGTGTGTGTGTGTGTGTGTGTGTGTGTGTGTGTGTGTATAAATATATATATGTATATGTACATGTATTCTCTTATACAGTATATAAATACTAAGTTTAAGTTCCTTTTTATGTACCTATTTGAATGAATGAAATACTTTTTATGACTATCTTTTACTTTGTCTGTTAAATAGAGAGGGTACTAATTATTTTAGATCATTAAAAAGATAATGAATGAGATAATACAGATGAAGCATGCATAACCATCAAATAGTGGAACTTATATTGGTGAAAAATAACAGCTGTTTAATTGTATTTAAGATCCAATCAATAGTTAGGAATTACTTCCAGGTATGATAGACCTAGTGAACGATCCATGGCAGAAAAGGTCCTAGATATTTTAGTGTACTAAATAAATGTGTACATGTATATTCTAAATGTATGTATATACTAAATAAAATATACATATATGTGTACAGAACACAATACATATTCATTAAGAGACACTGGAATGTAATCTTCTTTCTACATGTTATTACGTCATTAAGAGACACTGTAATGTAATCTGCTTATTACATATTATTAAGTGATTATAAAATAGGAATATATGCATTTCAAAAAAGCCAGCAATGTTTACTTTCAAATTTTTGTATGCAGTTTTCCTTAAGGTCCATTAAACATTTACAACTGAGAGGATTATTTAATGTAATATGCCCAAATTTCTAACATTGTCTTCTACCTATTGTTATAGAGAAGATATGGACACTTGACATTTCTACCCATTACTGTATGAGGAGCTACAGAGTATTTTTAGTCCTTGAAAAAACAATTTTGAATTTAGTTTCTGTATTTTTTGTCTTTATAGCCTATTGCTTGTCATTGTTATTTTATTCACTTCACTCTCCCAATTAGTATATAATCTAGGAAGGAAAAAAATTGATTTCATTGCTCCTTTCTGAGCTTATTATCTCGATAATTGCCATCACTTCAAAACATAACAGATCATATATCCTGACATCCAACATTTTAAAATATTCTAAGCCAAAATATTCGGAGTTGAAATCAGGAGAAAGTAAATGTATCTGAAATATTAAATTTGCTTCTTTTCATCTATAAAATGTTATTTCTTGAAGTAAATTCAGTTAGAATGCAACTTTTATGTACATATTTGGGAACTGATTAGTTATTGCCTATAGGAAGTTTGAAGCAATGTCAGTTGTACTTAGTATTATTTACCACATATCTTATATTACAACATCTGAAGTGATGCAAAAATATTAAGAGATTAAAAGCTCTTCAGAGGTGTCATTGGTATTTAGGAATTTAAATGCTTTTTTTGTGTGTGGTTTAAAAATTATTTTACAAAACAGGAACTAAATTAACCAAACCAGTTAGAATGATGGGACTCTAACAATGTGAATACAATTCACCTGCCACACTTATGTAATTTAATTATTTCATGTCTTTTTATTTTGGGAGGATTTAGTACTTTCTAACAAGAGGATGATATTTTCTTGTTTGAGCTTTCTTTGACAGTTTTCTTCTTGTAAGAAATGCTTACTATAGGAAATCTATTTATAATCTGCATGTACACAGGGTACCTTCTTAATAAAACTACTATATAAGATTATAATTTTATTTCTTTTCAAAATCTTAAATGATTTTCTGAGACTGATGTGTAGTTGCCATAGATGTGTATTTGCCATAGTAAGTATCAAAATGATTTAGAAGAAAGATAGACATAATATAAATGTATACTGATTTCTTATCTGATAGACTGTGAGGAGCTAAATATATATTTTAAATTATTAAGTATGATAAAATTGTTATTAAACATTATAGACCTAATAAATGTGAGAGCCAAAATTAATGATGTACTTATTAAAATATTTAATATCCAGTGTGATATATTACAAAATATATGGAAGGGAAAACAGAATATAAGGTGTCATACCTATGAAACTCACTTGTTTTAATCTCTAATAAACAGTGAGCAATGAGACAGCTAAACCAATAAGGTGAGATTTATATATCTGAAGATATTATGATTCAGATCTGTTGCAATGCCATGAGTTGATTTATGCACATCTTTGGTCCCAAATGCGTATGTTGCAACCTAACTCTCAGTAAATCCAAATATAACTATCTTCAGACATAGAGTCATAATTAGTAGTGATATTGGAGTTAGGACAACCATCAATCAAGGAAATAAAGATGAGCACAAACACAAATATAAGACAACAGGCCAACAAAGACAGAGATGCAGCTGCAAAGGAAGGCATGCCAAAGATGGCAGAAAACCAGCTGAGCATGGACTGGAAGAGGAAGGATTCCCTACAGAGTTTCAAAGGGTGAGTAACCCTTCTCATATATTGATTTCTAGCAGCAAAACTGTGAGAATTAATTTCTATTCTTTAAAACCTTCCAGTCTGAAGTTATTTCATACTGCAGTTACAGGAACCCGAGGTACAGGACATTGGAGAAAGAATGCCTGTATTCAGATCCAGACTTTAATATACTAAAGCCCAGAACCTTGGCCTAGCTTTTGAATCTCATTTATTACATGATGCTTTTCATTTACAAAGTAATAAAGAGAGGAGCATGATGTTTTCAAGCAAAATAGTATTCCCTCTCCACCAGTGGTCTCATAATTTGTTGACTCAATCAACAACCAAATTTAAAGAAGAAAGATGTCCAGTGGTTTTCTATAATGGTCACCCATTTGCATCTATTGCAAAGAGAAGCTTCATTGGTAATAGTTGATGATGACACAAATCTGTGGGTATAAGAACAAATTTTCAGAGTGTAGTATGGGACTATGCTGGTTTTTTAAATTGCTGGTTTGTGGATTCTACCCCAAGATTTGTGATGTCACTAGCACTGTCTAGTTGGTTAGGTTTCCAGTACAAAGCATGATTTCCCTCTTGAACAAATACTACGTCTAATTAGAGATCTGTTCCTCACTGGCAATATACGTATGATACTACAGCACTCTGTGGGTTACTATGCCATACTTACTAGTTATGGTTGTGATCCACAGGTATTATAGCTGAGTAGGACTCTTTTTTGCTTCCCTGCTTTTGAAGTTTCCATGATGCCATCTGGTAGCATGAAAACTCGTCCTCAGGAGGAGGCATTCAGATCAGTTTCATTCAAGGGACTCAGGTCCCTATGTATGAAGTGATTGGATATGTTACTTCTACTTCTAGAAGACAACCAAAGGCACTAACTGTATCCTGGAATGTTTGGGAGTCTCCTAGATAACTCAGATAAATAACTTAAAAGGGAAATGGCTATTCATGCTTGGTGTTGGTGTGTTCTTAGACAGCCTTTGACTCTGAGGCAACAGTGTCATCTCCAATGAGAAATTTTCATTTATACTATATATGTAGAAAGGGTTTAAAAAGTAGACAGAAACTTACATCTTAAGTATAAATTTAGCATGAGACAGTTTTACTTGTCACTATACCACACAACTGTTTACAGAGAATTTGTGATGTATCAGGTATGAAAAATAAACTAGGGTTGATTCAGTATATAGAAAACATTAGACAGAGATAATATGGAAAAAAGACCAATTCTCATAAAATGTATGTAAGCATCCAATGATTTTGCTACTAGTATTGGTACATGGGTACCCATGGATGATTGGATTTCCTTATCAGTCTTATATCCTTGTGCATCGTTGTTGCACATTTCTGTTTTCTTCTTCTTCCGGAGGTTCCTCAAACTCAAGTGCTCTGAAGGCAAAAATCATCTATGCCAGGAAATGTTTCCTGGTTTCAAAAGGTACATTTTCTCTAATTTGAGGCATGTGATTTGTTCAGGTTTTGCTTCATTGTTCAAACTGTAACAAGGACGCATTCAGACTTTGTAATTAAAATTTTCTATTGCAGAAGTCAATGAGACAATTCAGATGAAATCATAGAATGGTGCTCTGTGCACTTCAGTCATATCAGACCTGTGAAACACAGTGAGTGCTCACTTTGAAACTCAGTGCTGTCATGAAACATAAGTTTCTAAGAAGGCAGGCACAATTCTTTTACAGTGAGTCTAAGGATGTGGCCACATTGGTCTCTGCCACAAGACAACTTAAGTTTTACTGTTATTACGTCTACTCTAGATGGATCTGTGTGGGTTAGCTTCTCAGAGGATGTTAATTTCTCTGGCAATGTGCTGTTTTGCAACAGCAATAAGAACTTCCAAAAGCCTACCATGGAAAATAGAAACTACACCACACTTTCTGATCCTTGCCTAGGACGTCAATCTGCCCTTATTGTAATTCACTACACATCTTATTTGATAGACCAGTCTCACCTCAGCAGGAAGAAAATGGCAAAACTAATGCTGACACTCTTCCAGATGCTAAGTGCGCACAACATTCTGCTAACTGCGACGTTCTGCTAACTGCGTGGTTCAGGCAAAAAGAGTGAAGACCAAAAGAGAGGGCTGACAAAAGGTACTTACTATACAGACACAATAAGTTATGGCTTCAAAAGAGAGAGAGAGAGAGGAGAAGGGTTAGGAATACATTGGTGGCTGTCGGGCTCACCTTGCCTGAGGCATTCTAAAAAGCAGGGGGATTTCTGATCAAAGATATCCAGGATGAAGGTAACCTGTAAGAGAGAGGCATAGACTGTGCTAGTGTAGGCAACAAGCTCTGTCTCTGGACACTGAAGTCTTTGTGTGAATGCCACATGGAAAGGATTACAGAAGAAAGATAGTTTTATAGTCTATAGCAGTACTCTGCAATTATCGCCACCTCAGGGAATATGTCCTTGGGCCAAGGTTACTGAAAAATCTTTACAGGTAATGTAGATGAAGTTAACTTAAGCTACACACATTTAATTTACTGTTGAAAGAATACAGTGTGGTATTCTGTGTAAAATCAATTTTTCTAATTTTGGTAAAACATTATTTGACATAAATAATACTTGACAAAAGAAAGTGAAAAATAAAATAGAAACTTCATAGGAAGTTTAAAGTAGAAATTAGACTAAAGGTAAAAACCAATGAAGTACACATTCCTTTGTAGTATTTTGTAGTAATGAATATATTTATATTTATAAGCAATGAAAACATCCATAGTATAACACTGTTATTTTCAATAACAAATTACAAAATACTCTTAATTTTATTAAAGTTTTATTTTTTGTTTCAATTTCTCTCTAAAAATTTACAGAAAATTATCTCATTATTGTGTCTTTGGTCATTGTCTTCAGGTACATATGTTTTGCCTTTCCATGACTCCAATCTGCTTATTCTTTCCATATATAAAAGGTCTAAAAGAAATTGCCATAATTCTAGTTTCTGAGCTAATCACAGAACAGAATATAAACTTTATTTTAGGTCATTTTAAAATCATATCTCCCATAATCTTATAATATACTTATCATATAATACAAATAGTGCACAGAGAGAGGAGCAGATCCTTAAGGATGGTCACAGAATTAATAGACCCTCATACTAGCACACAGATTAAAAAACAGCATTTACATATGGTTCCTATTGAGGGGAAGAGAGTTATCAAGTTCTATTCTTTTACAGATAGATAACTAGTTTCCTTGGCACCATTTGTCAAAGATTCTGTCTCATTTCCAATGTGTACTTTTGTTAGCTTCTTCAAAAATCAGTTGGCTGTAGATACACAGAAACATTACCACAGGATTTTTGTTGTTTAAGGGTCTCAGAGCTTGTTTGGAGGTTCTAGCAAGAAGTGTAGCTACTCATATACCATTGGGGTGGGGTGGGGAGCTGACGGGGAGCAGGAGGAAGGATCAGCTGGGATCCGTGATTAGCACATAAAATGAATAAAACATTTTCTTAAATAGAAAAATAAAATTAGGGAAAAAAAAAAAAAAAAAAACAGTCCTTGAGAGCTTTGGAGAACTAAAGCAAAAAAAAAAAAAAAAAGTAAAATTGAAGAGAAGTTGACAGAAATGATGGAATTTTGTAAAAAGAGAATAAAAAGAGAAAGAAATGAGAGAGAGAGAGAGGGGGGGGGAATATTTCAGTTAAAAATGAACTGTGCTTCATTATGGTATTCTGAGGAAATGAAATATTTGTTACTTAATTATCTTTGTAATAGTGTTTTACACTAAAATTTTGTGGAAATTCTAGCTAATGAGGTTGGCTTCAGAGCTGGGATGAGTCATAGGAGCAAACATATAAAAATAAAAAAGAAACATATGCAGCAAACCCCTAAACATGTGGACAATTCTTAATTTCTCTATAAGATGCAGCTCCAGATTCTGGACAAATAAAGTAAAAGCAGAAAATCACTAAAAAGGTTTATACAGAACCCTAAACCTAACACACTTTATATATATATAAAAACATTCACAAACTGTTTATTACTGTATTTACAAAGCTTAGCAATGTTATATTCACAAAGCTTGTCTTACAATATTACTGTAATAGCATTATTAGCTTCTTATAAAATAATGGAATATGCCCTTTAAAAGACCACCTATACCAATAAATATTAAGTTTGATTTAACATATAAAATGGAAAATGAAATTTAAATGATTATTAAAAATTTTAAAACAAGGTTTCTTCCTTTGTAGAATTGTGATATATTACTAAAACAGTGCTAGTCAGCTTCATGAGCCAAAGGAGGATGTCAAAGTTACTACATATTATAGTTAGGTGTAATATCTACAAAAAATATCTGATGGTATCATTATGAAATATGAAATGGTATTTGTTAGAAAACAATTTTTTGTACATACAATGTGATTGGTTTCATTAAATGTGATTCATACCACCCCAATTAAATGTGGCCCTTTTTATTTAGGAGAGAGGCAGACACTAGTGAAGGATGCTTCCAACTAGTCCGAATAGTTTTCTTGTCACTGGCCAGTGTTATTAATCTAAAAACTCCATACTGTTTTGAACGTGACTTGAATGCTTGTTGTATTGTGCATATCTTCATTAAGTCAATTTTTTTATGGTGCCAAAATGCTTCTAGATTTTAGTAAATTAATAGACTCAGTGCTGCCCGGACTCCCCTGGACATTGATTTCCACATCCATGCTGCAGCTGCAATTGGAATTATAAAAGGGAAATATTCTATGAGGCTTTCTTGTACTCCAAGGAGCAATATGTCATGTGTATAATATGTTTATCTGATAGTGAAAGAAGAAAATGATTCAAAGACTTCACAGATTTATATCAGCATATGGTCATGTAAGTGAGGAACACAATGCCTGTAGCACACACACACACACACACACACACACACACACACACACACAATTTATATATAAATTAACTCTAAGTACCTCACTTTTCTTTGGTATTTTGAGTACCATATGATTTGTTAATTAACTAAATACTATTATTTCCGTAAAAAGATTTTCTTCTGTGTAGGTAAAAGTAGCTTTCTTTCGGTGTGTTCAGCTTTTTATAACTCACATATATAAAATAAATTGACTATAGAAATATTAAAAGGAAAACATACATTTAAACTCCAAAGAATATGTGAGCTCATAGGCACTATGTAAAATCACAAGCTCAAAACAGTAAGATAGTTGTTTGAATACTGTCTCCACAAGGATCGGAAGTCAGAACATAGACAAGTTTAAAGAGACAATAAAGGATCCTTAGGGAAGATGAATGGGGAAGAACAAACAGAGCCTGGGACAAAGATTCACCAGGATATAGTTGTGATATCTGACTTTCAATCCCCTGTGATATGTTTATCCTTCCATGGTGATGACATTTTAATAGCAAGAAATAGATAAAATTGTGCTGTCTTTGGGCAGCACTGGTTCTTAGGTAGATAAGAAACACACAGAGTAAAGACCTTGACTATATTTGCTGTTCTCAGTATTCCTTGTTTTGAACTCCAAGGAATCATATTTGGGTTTATCAATTTTGTTTTTCATCTTTACATCAACATATAAATTATAGAATAAAAATGATTACTTATGCTACATGTCTTAGGCATACATGTGTACATGGCAAGAATGATTGCTGACATAAAGCTGAGGTGTTTGAAGGAACAGAGAATGAGCTTGTAATTCCTACAGAGAGGTCAATAGAATGCACATGATTTTCCACAGCTCCTCAACAGCATAACCATTGTAATTCTTGGAAATAAAGAGTACCTCCCATTCCAATACAGCAAACACAGATCAGAGTTGTCTGGTTGATAAAGAATACATAACTCATAACACAGTTATGTAACATGGGATATGTGTTCTGTTAGGGTTAGAAACAAATTCCTAAGTTGTTGAAATTTAAGATATTGGCTATTGGTATGGAAACATAACTGACTAAAATGAACCCTTGTAAACGTTGATTTTAATTAAGCATAGATATTAAGGATCGCCTGGCATCAGTCTAATTGCTTGGATCTAATAAACTGGTAAAATGGTGGTACTACACGAAAATGGAGAAATTAGTGGACAAGTAAGAAATAAAGAAAGGTGACTCATAGTGTATGGGCTTTAGTATTTTAATACTGGGAGCCTTAATTTGTCTTAAAGATGAGAGCTGTTATATATAAATGAAATATGGAATATTTTCTGGTTTATTTTGTTTGGATGTGTGTGCCTATGTGTAGCTCTGTGTGTGTGTGTGTGTGTGTGTGTGTGTGTGTGTGTTGAGAAATAAATCTTTTTTTAATTTTTTCTCCTTTTTATTTATTATATATGTGTTTTAATTTTACACATCAGCTATGGGTTCTCCTGTCCTCCTACCCCCCCCCCCATTTTTCCCCCAGCCCCTCCCCTCCATTCCCATCTCCTCCAAGGCCAAGACTCCCCTTGGGATTCAATTCAACCTGGTGGATTCAGTACAGGCAGGACCATTCCATTCCTTCCAGGCTGAGCAAAGTGTCCTTGTGTAAGCCCAAGGTTCCAAATAGGCAGCTCATGCACTAAGGCTTATTCGTGATAAGCACATACTTGTTAAGCACAGTAAATGCCTTGTATACCCTATATATCCAGAATCTAGGATATTGTCATCTTTATTCCATATGTATCTTCAAGTTCACCATAGTTAGCATATGCTAGCATAATTATTACCATATATTTCCAAATAAAAGAGCCAAAGATGATCATCACACATTAAGTTAAACTTCTCTGGCTAATGTGCTCACTGATACTAAAATATTTAATGCCTGTACATTTTCTTCAAGTAATTCTTAACCATGAAAGAAAAACAGGTTAAAAAGAAAAAAAGCTTGGAGAGAGATACACTGGCCATTTATTTTTGGAAAGTATCCAAGTGGAGTTTCTGCTCTCTGTCTTGGAGAAGGGTATGTAACTGTAATTTTCTTAATTACGTGAGTTGCCACAAGTAAAAAGGCAGCAGTTTGGTTCCATCCCAGTGGGAATCTCAGCATCTGTGAGAGTTCACAAGATTCTTGAATTAGTAAGCTTCACAACAGGGGGCAGAGAGGCTTGTTATACTATTTTGGATCTGAGAGAATGTTTCACATTTACCAGTGGCATTCTGAAAGCGCCTTACCAATCACCTAAGCATTGTTATGTAATTTTGAGATGCCTAAAGAAATGATGGCAAGATAAATTTGAGAAAAACGGCTTTGCAGGGGAATTCAAAATTCTTTTTATTCTTCATAATACAATTGTTTTATGAAAGCCCGTGCAAGGACATTTGTGGTTAACTTCATACATGCCTCTTGCAAGGATCATTTGGAAGCTATATGCATTTTTAAAAATAAAATTTAATAGTAAGTATAACGAAAAAGTATAAAGAATGGTAAGTATGAAGTATAAAGAAAAGTATAAAGAAAAAGTAACTATAAAAAAATTACATTGCTCTGTAATGCAAGGATCTGTGTTAGTCCTGTGTGAAGCAAGGTGTCCACTGGGTCTTTCCCCAACACTTTCAGTCTAGAGACAAGGAAGGACAAAGCTGCACCTGTACCCCTGCTGGGTTATTCTGGGTGGAGGGGATTCAAAAATTCTTCAGAGACTTCCAGGCCATGTTTATAAGCATAGCCTTGGAAAGAAGAGTTAATAACAGTGTGAAAGGTGAGTGTGAAGAGGAGCTTGGCACAATTAGGATCACATTTACACAGTGAAAATTCTGCTAGCAAGAAGAAGGAATCATGGGAAGAACATCAAATCTCTACTAGACATAGTCTATTGGAACAGATACAAACAATTGAGTGAGATTTTCCTCTGAGGGAGCAAGTAAGCACACATAGAAATACAAATGCTGCTCAAGTTATCAGTGAAAGAAGAACCTAAAATTTTAAATTGTTTATTTTATATACATAGATACTTTGCTTTCATGTGTAACTGCACAGTGACCATGGAGGCCTGAAGAAGCCATAGGATCCTTAGAATTGGAGTTACAAACTGTTGTGATCCCCTAGGTAGGTACTGCGTATCAAACCTGGGGCCTTTGGAGAAGCAGTTAATACTTTTAACCACTGGCATCACTTCAATTTACATTAATGTAAATGTGATAGAAGTTATTAAAGGAAGACTTGAACAAAGAGTCAGGAAAATGTTCATTCAGTTTTGTTTGGAATAATTGTATGAAACTTAGTTCTTAAAGTTAATCTATGATCATTTAAGTGAAGACAGTTGATTTTTTATTCAGTTACACAGACATTAGAGTTTAAAAAACATGTCCCCTCCTACAGCACTAGACATTCTCCATCCATGTGGAAAAAACAAACCTTTCAAATACATTACTAAGAAGAGTGTAGTACTGATTTACTGCAAATGATGTAATTTCTGTGCAGTTTGACAATGCAACTGGTATTTAATGGTAGTTCTTTACTGTGAAAACTGCCTATCTTTTCCATTGTGGAAAGTTAACACCATGCCCATATTGTAGGCAATATACTGGCCTATAAACACTGAGTTTTCACATCTATATTTTATAACAAATAAAACCATTTCAGAGAAGGTGAAAGTGCCTGAATTAAGTATTGAGGACCAATTATTAAGTATTAATTTATACATACACTTTCATACATGTATTAGATACTACTAAACCAGTAGCAAGGGGAATCACCCCAAATGGTGAAAATCCCTAGAACTTCTAAGTCTGAAAACTGATTTACTTATTCAGAATATTAACTTAAAGACATCTTCATACAGTTCCTATCATTTAAGTCAGAGAACACTAATAAACCAGTAATTACTCTCTCAAACATTTCCTAAAACATCTAGGCAACTTCAGTCTACAGTCAGATCAAATGCACTGTTTTTTTGACTTCCTGATAAAATATTGTCCATTAAATTCTTCTTTCTCTACTTCCCATATTTATCTTGTTCACGTGTAATAGAAGATAGAATAAAAGATTGAAATCAAATGGGAAGTATTAAAATGTGGTTATGCCATTAGATGATACTCTGATAAGGCCATTATCATTTCCAAGCCTCAGCCACCACATTTATCAATTGGGTTTTATTCAAATACTTTCATCAAGAATGATTTTGAAAAACAAAAGTGTATAAGATGATTGATATATTGAAATTACAAAAAGTAGTACCTTTTATTTCTAAAGATTGTAATAAAGCAAAAAAATAGTTCATAAGCTTTGTTAGAAATTCTTACAGATTCATTCAAAATATAACATGATAGAATTTACTTTGGCAAGCCATTCAATTCAATAGCATAAAACACTATTAAATATTAATATTATCCACACTTCACACATTAATTTTGAGGTGTGTAGTTTTTGTTTGTGTCTATATGTATTATTTATATATATTTCTAGAAGATAGAATTAGCAGATTATAAATACTTGATGTTAAAAAAATTTAAGTGCAAGTATTAAATCTGCATAGCTAGAATTTCAGTGTCAGAATTCTGCCCATTGCTTTCTGTCTTGGTGCAGCAACAAACATGATCCCTCAACATACTTGAAGCTCAAGTACTCTCAATTAGTCATTATTCGGGGCTGTTTATCCTTTGAGGAAAGTCACAAGGCACAAAAAAACCCACTCTAAGAGTTTATTAGGACAAGGGAGGGTCAGGAAAGAATGTGCTCAGGCCTACTGAAAGACTGGTGCAGGAAGAGGGGAGAGGGTATGAGGGATCTGCCTTTCATGGACTCCCTTGTGCATGCACATATGGACTTACATAGCTACATCACACATGCACATAGATTATGTGATCATGCTGCGTGCAAACTACGTGACCACAATGCACATGGATTAGGTAGAACATGAGGTGCCCAGAAATGACTAAGCATCTCACCAATGCATGCATGGTCATGGGGGCATGACTAGAAACCCTATCACTCTCTCTGGATGTGTGCATAGTTGGTTAACTGTAGGGACATAATTAAAATAGTGGTGTCTGAAATCCACACCCCCCCCAAAATAAAAACAGTCCTATAGCTGAAAAAGATTTTCCTGAACATTTCAGCCTGTTTACCTTTATTTCTCATTCCTTCCTACTTCCAGTCATGAGAAGGAGGTATTTCATCTAGTAAGGTAGCTTACCTTACAAACTTGACAAAATATTGCTCTTTAGCCATCTGCTTTACCACTTACAACAAATGCAAACTTAATATTTTGGCATAAACAGCCATCTTAGGAGAGAGCTATTTGCATCATCAAATGTTCTTCTCTTATGACAGACTCCAAGTTATCTTTCTCTAAAGATGGACACATTATAGATAATATGCCATAATTGTCTCCATCGTCAAGAGTCCCTTACTATTTGCCAGCTGATAAGATACAGTTTAACTTTTCCCAGTTGGAACTGTCAGTCAGCATTTGCTCTAGCATTCTGGGAGCTCCATAATGACTTTCTATTAAAGACAGACAATTTTGAGGTCAGCTTGCAAGTGAATTGTTATCTTCACTTTTTAAAAAGCTAACTACATAGCTGTTTGCAAGAATCAGTGGTGGAACCAGCATTTTCAGTTGTTAAAAAAAGTGTCTATAATTATTCCACTTATCTCAGATAATAAGCTATTTCCTCTAGTTGTCTTTAGCACCTGTATTCAAAGCATTATGTTCTTTCTGGGCATTACATAAATAATATTCACAGAGCTAAAGAGACTGCTTCTGCAGAGCAGGCAGATGGTTTCGGAAGGGAATCACACAGTAGCCCTTTGGTTTCCTCTCTGAGGCATTGTCATATTCACTTCAGCAGGCAATACCTGCATATAATGTGTCCAAGTGTTCTTTCTTATTTTTTCCTATATCAAGTCCAAGGCCAATGCTGATGTTAGACTTATTTTGTTTTTGTTTTGTTTATAACTTATCCTTACCCTATACTTACAAATGCCTGTTTTCAGTGCTAATCTCTTTGCTTTGAATCACAAGATTTGGCTTCCAGTATATCTGCTTCTGGATTCTGCATAACAGCAAGCTTTCACTGGTTTCCTCCTTACATTGTCTCCTTCTTGTAGATGTATCCTGCTTGTTAAATAAGAAACACAGAGCCAGTTGCAGAGTTAAAAACCACGAGGTCAGAGCCAAAGCAGAAAACCTTACCCTTCACTGCTTCTGCGGTTCCTCCTCTCCGCAAGAGACCTACTTCTGTGCGTCCTGTCTATTTAAAGACTTTCTGTTCTCCTCCCTCATTGGTTGTAACCCAGCCACATGACCTCCTCGTCACTGCCTGTTTGTACAGACCTCCAGGTCTTCTATGGTTGGTATTGAAATTAAAGGCGTGTGTCTGTTATGCTGGCTGTGTCCTTGAACACACAGAGATCCGCCTAGCTCTGCCTCCCAAGTGCTGGGATTAAGGGCGTGCCCCACTACTGCTCGGCTTCTGCTCTGGCTTGCTCTGACCTC
Organism: Onychomys torridus; assembly: GCF_903995425.1. Classification (NCBI taxonomy): domain Eukaryota; kingdom Metazoa; phylum Chordata; class Mammalia; order Rodentia; family Cricetidae; genus Onychomys; species Onychomys torridus. Next base: position 49,703,729 of record NC_050452.1, read on the forward strand.
AAGGCAACTTTATTGACATACAAATAAAATCACATTTCAATACAAATAAAATATCACTATACGTTCTCATCATGTTGCCCTCTTAACTGCTAGGGTCTATGCTCTTAGATCAAGTCTATATTCTATTAATGAACAACTGGATGCACTGATCATTTAAGTCTATTCCACAAGATAGATTCCTGTTCTGACTTCAAGTCATTTGGATAGATCCCTGCTCTCCCTGTGCATGTAAACAAAACCAAATTGAGCTCTTAGTAAAGTCTCTAAAGCAACTATGTTTAAAAAGAGTACTCAGATTTATTTCATGTACTACCACTTCATATTAAAGATATTATCCTCATAGCTGGATCAAGTTCTCCTGCAGACAGAATCAGAGGAATACTAGCTGGCTATGCAGTTTAACATTTTAATTTTGTTCAAGCCTCCTGAGTTGCTATCTCTGTGGAAGTTACTGTTATTTAATTCACCGTTTGGAATTATCAATATACAATAGCCATGCTGGTAGCAGCATCCTTACCAGAGAACATTTATTCCTAACAAGAAAAATAGCCTGCAGTCCCAATGCAGTGAAACTCAGGGGCTTGAGTGTAGTACTCCATGACAAGTCTTTCAGGTGATTCTGAAACAAGCTGAAGTTTCAGAACTGCCCTACAGTGAATTATGTGTATTTACTTTAGAATTTTATACTACAGCATTTTCTATGTAATACAGTACATATAACACATATTTTAGAATTTTTATTTATACTTGAATTATTCACAGGTTTTATCTTTGAACACACACACACACACACACACACATACACACACACACACACACACACAATTGCATCAAATGAATGAGTGAATACTGACACCATATCACTATGCCCTTGCTCCTGTACTGTCTTCTTACCATACTGCCCTCCTATTGTGGCATCAGTGATTTAGTCTAGGTCAGTACTCCTCATATATAATCTGTATTCTTTAAATCTCACTAGTTTCCTTCTACAACTCAAACTCTAATAAGACATTTATTATTTGGCTGTAGAAAATAAATTTATATAATTTATGATAATATACCATATACAATTTGAATTTGTCTAGTTGAATGTGAACTTTTTTCTTTTCATTACATAGAAGGTATTTGATAGTCTGGTTATTTTGTTAACACCTAGAGTTTCCCACAGTATATACCAGAGTCAATTCTCCCTCATTTTTTTTATTAATTTATTTCATTCAGTTATTTTACATCCTGACTGAAGTGTCACCTCCCAGTCCCTCCTCCAAGTTCCTCTTCCCTCACCCTCAGCTCTCTCTAATCCATTGCTCCTCTGCTTCTCTTCAGAAAGAGGCAGGACTTCCATGAATATCAACAAAGCATGGCATATCAAGTTGAGGTAGGACTAATTCCTCCACTTGTATTAAGCCTGGGCAACACAGCCTGGTATGAGGATACATGGCATGTACTCATAATATATAAGTGCATATTAGTAAAGTAAAGGATAACTATGCTACAATACACAGACCCAGAGAGCCTAGGTTACAAAGAGGTCCCAGAGAAAGAAGAATGCTCTGGTTTGAAAGAAAATGGTCCCCAAAGGAGTGGCATTATTAGGAGGTGTGGCTTTGTTGGAAGAAGTGTGTCACTGTGGGGGCAAGCTTTGAAGTTTCTTTTGCTCAGGCTTTCTGCAGTGTGACTTTTAAACAACTTCCTGTTGCCTGCAAGATGTAGAATTTTGGGCTATTTTTTTTTTTCAGCATCACATCTGCCTGCATGCCACCATGTTCCCTGCCATGGTGATAATGGCCAGAACTTCTAACATTCTAAGGGAGTGACCCCAGTTAAATGTTTTACTTTATAAGAGTTGCTGTGATCATGGTGTCTCTCAATAGCAATAAAAACCTTAACTAAGACAGAAGTAAACAAATAGAAGAGCTCTCCTAGATAGACTGAAGGCTGTCAGGGATGGGAACATGAGGGACTGCACTGGGGAAGAGGTTGGAAGGGGAAGAGTAAAAAAAGAGATGCCTTGATGGGGGGGGGGTATTTGGTGGTCAGGTAGAAACCTGATGCGAGGGAAACTCTCAGCAATCTGAGGGTATGACCCCAGCTAACACTTCTAGCAATAGTGGATAAGTAGCCTGAACAGGTTGGTCATCTCTTGTAATTAGATTGGTAACTACCTCAATTTTTCATCTGAGAGCCTTCATCCAGTGACTGATGGAAACAGATACAGAGATCCACAACCAAGCACTGGGCTGAGCTTAGTTCAAAATCCTGTTGAAGAGAGGGAGGAAAGATTGTATGAGCCAGTAGGGTCAAGGTCATCACAAGGGAACCCGCAGAAACAACTAACCAGGGATCACAAGAGATCACAGGCTCTGGACTGACAACTAAATATATATGACAGTTGTGTAGCTTGATGTGCTTGTGGGACTCCAACTGGTGGAAACAGTCAATTCTCAGGGCTAAAATTGTGGAGTTGCATTTATAGAGTGGATATCAAGTTTGTGTAATACTTGAATGTTGCACAAATTAACCATAAAATATTAGTAGTAGATCAATTGGTTAATATTCATCATAGTTTGGTTTCAATCACAAGGACTGAAAAATACTTAAGTAAAAGGAAAGAAAAATAATCATGATTGTTGGCAGAATACCCAGAATAACGCAAAGAATGAGAAAGTTCTCATGTTCTACAAGGATCCAGGTTCAATAATGAGAAGGCCATTCTCACGGAGCCGATCTATCAGTAGTGGTCAACGTGGGCTTACGTGGTATTTACAGATGGGTGTTTAGTCTTTTCCACTGGAGTGAGAAAGAATCGAAACCAGGCCTTGAGCTGCCTATTTCTACAGCAAACCGAGGATTAATGTCGTCACTGTAACTCTCTTCCCAGTTTTCCAGATTGCAGAATCTGGTTACTGCTTCAGTTAGGGGTTCACTCCTCATCAAACAAAGCTTGTTTGAAGTTCATGAGAATGAATGGGGAAAGGCAGACAAAAAAAGAGGGTAGGGGAATAATGAAAACAAAGAGAAAATTAGTTATGAGTGCACGTGAATGTATGTGATATAAAATGTTATTATTTCAGATAAAATGTTTTACAACAATTATTATTAGATTCACTCCATAATCACTGAAATAAATGTAAATTTGTTCTATAATTTTGGTATACATATATGTGTTTTTCATTATTGAGTTAAAGTTTAAAAGTCTTTACAAGTTTTCATTTAGAGTACTATGCAGTATTTGAAAATTTCTAGTAATCAATAATATTAAATGTGAGGCATATATTTATGTTGGTTAAAAATAAGTAAAATATATTTTCCTTTTTCTATATATAATAATATCAATTTATGAAAAATTTCCCCCCATATCCTCTTATTAATGACAAATTATTCTACCAGAGTTCCAGGTACAGAGAAATTAGGTTTTTAATTATTTTACTTCACACACATAGTTTTCATTTGGTTAGAGCAGAGTGGAACTAAAGAGGAAATTTATAAACCCTGGTATATTCCTAAGTTCCAATGGTAATATCATGCTGACAGCCTCCCTAACGTGAAGAGTAGGGCCAAGTAAAACATTCTGAAATGTGCTTCAACTGATAGATTATTTCCCAGATACATTACCTCATCAATATAATTGAATTCTTTTGTAAAAATTAAATACTTACTAGCCTTCTTATTGGTAAATATGACTTGCACCATACCATCTAAGTAAACAAAATTAAATATATACATAAGACTAGCGTGTGTTGCTGGAATAGTCTCTCGTCTCAGATGATCTAGATTTACTTACAATCCCCATCAGCCTGAGGAACTTCATTGTCATTTCAACTCCAATAATGCCTAGTCCAGTGTTGGTAGGCCGCATGTCCTTACTGGATGCCACTTGAGTGGAGTCATCTATGTTTTCCATGGATTTGCAGTTCCAAAATTAAAGGCATAAAATACATTTCTTCAATTCAAGAAGCAGTACAATTTAGTGCTCCTCTTACAATAGGATTAAAAATCAGTTGTCTCTGTGTTCTCACGCCCTAAAAGAGAAAATGATCAAATAGTGATAGAACACTCATTTGCCAGTTTTTTCGCAGTTTCTGAGATAATTTAGGACTAATGCAGTTGTTTTCTTTCCCTTAAGATGCTGATGTCTGTAATACGATTTATAGAAACAATTTAAGATCCTATAATAGGGAAAGACTCTCTTGAAGTCTATTTGAAGTTTTTTTGCTTTCTCTCACTCTTTGATGTATTTCAAGCAACGTTGCACTTAAAAGGTGCATTGTATCCAGAACCACATACTTCCCCCATTTGCCTTGTCAAAAGAAAGTGAGGATGGGATGGGGAGAGGCAAGTGTGAAGTTGATATATTTAGTTCTTATTTCTCTTTTTTTTTTTTATATACCTTTTCACATCTCCCTGATGTAGTCACTCATCCATCTCACACGTACTAGGACTTTGAAAATTGTTCTCACTCCAGCAAAACCACTGACAAAACATGCTTCACAGCCTGCTGCACTCTGAGCATGTAAGGGAACCTTATTCACTCATTAATTTTCCAGCAGGAAATGCGATGTAAGTGAGGTACTCCCTTGTAAAATGAGAAATGAAGGCATTCACTGTTGGCATGTGTGTGAGGGACAGGTCCCAGAGGGCAACATAGATTAAAATGGTATACTATATATTTATCATTCTGACTAATTAAAATATAGATGTCATTCCTAACCAAGCAATACACTTGATTTGTTAGAAGGTGAAATAACCACCTGGAGTCTTACATAACCTCTCTAAACACAGAGTCAAAGGCTCTTTTAATATCTCAAATTATATACATATTTGAGTATTCATGGCATGTGTTGCCTTAATATACATTTTCTTCCATCTACCAATATTCAGTTCTCTTCCATTGGCCGATTCCTATTTGTACCTTTACTTCTCTTGCTGTTTTCACATTCAGCTAGTATATTAGCTGTGTTATCTTTGAACATCTCTATTTTTACATTTAGCCTTTCTACCCATACCAGGAACTGCTTTCCAACTTTTCCTTTGCTTTAATGTCTCCAACTATGATACTGGCAAACTTTTCTAGATATGCATTACATTTGCCCAACTAGTTAAGAATAGCTATGGCAGACAAAAATGAACATTAAAAAAAAAAATTTCAAAACTTAGCTGTAAGAAGAAAGTATGAGGCACTACATTTGTATTTGTTAATATAGGAAGAATTAGAAATATAAGAGTTAGTGCTTTTAGTAACATATTACCACTCAGTTTAGCATAAGCACAGAATAAGTTCTTTAGTTCAAGTCGTGTTAAAATCCAAGATGCTGGTGATGGTGGTGTACACCATTAATTCCAGCACTGAGGAGGCAAAGGCAGGCAGATATCTATCTGTAAGTTTCAGGACAGTTCAGTCTATAGAGACAGTTCCAGAACAACCAGGGCTACACAGACAAACCCTGTCTAGGAAAAAAAAAAAAAAGACTAACAAAATATACAAAGATCCCTGGTTCCCAGGTGTTGCTGGTTTCAAGGCTCAAGTGACAACTTTCAACCTTCTTTGCTTTCAGTGACACAAGCTATTGTCTATTGGTGCACGTGGATGAGGAGTGGTTACTTCCAACTTGTCTTTAGTAGGAAAAAAATTGAGGGTTTAGAAACACTCCCTCCTCTACCCCAAATATAAAGCATATATATTCATGAACAGAATATTGTAACAGAATGATGAGTTAACATGATTTGTTAGGTAAGCAGATAAGATACATGCTTGTTTCTTCAAGCAGAGTGACACATTTTCCAAAGAAAATAACAGTATCCCGTGGAAGAACATAGCCATAGGTATGCATAGGCAAAATAAATTGTAGCCTTATAGGAATTTTAGAGATGAGTAAACAAAGACTTAGATCTGTATAACTAAAGAGACTGACATCAGTTCTTAGTAAATAAAAACAAAATAAACAAACAAGAAAAAAAAAGAAACCTCCAAAGGAGCTGAGGTTCTCACTTATAAAAACACACTTTTACATTTTCTCAATTCAAATCATATTTCTATTCATGACTGAACCAATATATTTTGTATATTATATACTCAACAATTCAGGTTAGTTGTAATTTTTGGTTAATAAAGGGTGCATTGAGAATAATGAGAAAATGTACCTGTGTCTAACAGAGACAAGTGAAATATTTAAGGAAACACAGCATATACAATTTATCCATTATGATAGTTTAGCTTTTAGGGTGATATATTTATGTCCTTTATATGTCGAATTTAATACATTTTCCCATATTATTGTAGTCTGGCAATATTTTTAGCCATGTGTTAATGATAACAATAGGAAGGTTTTTTTTATTTGTTTGTTTGTTTGTTTTTTAATATGTCCTAAAAATCTTTGGAATTGACCTAGCTGAGACAGTGAGGTAATAAAGAACAAACACACACGGAAGGAAGGCCAGACAAACCTACAGAAAGGCTGGCATTGGGGTGGTCATGCCTGCTCTGATGGAGGACACTTGCTGTTTATTTTACAGCACAAGGCAGGTTAACTAATCTCTATAAAGGAGTAATCTTAGCTTGCAGCCACCATAGAGGAGGAAGCTGCAGTAGCTAGTTATTGCACACATTGTCAACAACTGCATAGGGACCTGGGGAAAGCTTTGTGAATGCCCTGAGCTTGATCTTGGGAAATGGCTGACGGTTCCTATGGGTGTGAAACATTGGAATTCTTGACATATCTGTGCTCATGCCAATGATACACATTCATTCAAGACGCCCTCCATGTATCTCTTTTGTTTTCTATTTCTCATCTGCTACTGTAATAACAAGTGGTGGTATTGCATATCAAAATCGAAGAATTTGGAGTATATTGCGTCATATTTTCAGGTCCTCAGAATGAATGCTAATGAAAGGCATTTATTTCTTACTACCTGTCCTGACTGTTTTGCTGTGGTCATTTATATTTCCTGTGAAGACTGGAATAGCACCTCCCCCATTCCAGCAGCCAACATCCTATCTTGACATATGAGTGTCTGTCTCTGTAGACCTCTTTCTCAATGAAACAGTCTTCTATAAGTTCCTACATTTACATAATCTGAGAATAATTTATATATTTATATAATAATATTATACATTATTTTATAGTACCCATGCAGTGTTTTGTCTTATAGGAATGCTACTGCTCCCTTGATTTTTTTTCTACACATAGTAAGCATTTAATTTTATGTACTATATTTTAATTATTATTATTAAGAAATGTTCTATTCATTTTACATACCAACCACAGATCCCCCTCTCCTCTCTCTTCTCGCCTTCCCCGCCTCCTCTCCAACCCACCTCCCATTCCCACCTCCTCCAAGGCAAGGTCTCCCATGGGGAGTCAGCAGAGCCTGGTACATTCAGTTGTAGCAGGTCCAGGCCCCTCCTCCTTGCATCAAGGCTGTGCAAGGTGTCCCACTATAGGCACTGAGCTTCAAAAAGCCAGCTCATGCACCAGGGATGGATCCTAATCCCACTGCCTGTGGGTACCCTAAACATGTCAAATTAAACACCTGTCTCACCTATCCAGAAGTCCACTACCATGGGGGCTCCACAGCTATTAATCCACAGTTCATGCATTTCTGCTAGCTTGGCTGGCCTTCTCTGTACATTTCTCATAATGATCTTGATGCCCCTTGCTCATAGAATCCCTCCTCTCTCTCATCAGTTGTACTCCTGGAGCTCAACCTGGCACCTGGGCATGGATATCTGCATCTGATTCTGTCAGTTACTGGATGAAGGCACTATGATGACAGTTAGGGTAATTACCCATCTGATCACTGGAGTAGGCCAGTTCAGGCATCCACTCGACTGTTGCCAGTAGTCCAAGGTGGGGTTATCCTTGTGCATTCCTGGGAACTTCTCTAGCACCTTGTTTCTCCCTATTCCCATGATGTCTTCATTTAACATGATATATCTTTCCTTGGTCTCCCACTCTGTCCCTGTTCCAGCTTGAACCTCCTGTTCCCCTATGTTCTCATCCCCCATCCCTTGCCATCCATTACCCCCACACCCCCAGTTTGCTCATGTTGATCTCATCTATTTCTCCTTTGTCTGGTTACACAGGCATGCCTCCTAGGATTCTTCCTGCTAGCTAGACTCCCTGGAGTTGTGGGGAGAAGTCTGGTTATCCTTTATGCACTAAGTTTTGATCTGTCCTATTTTGCACCTTTGGGGGTCTAATTTTTTATAGACATATTGTATATCCTAAATAATTAATAGAATCTCCTCTTTGTGTTTTTTTTTTTCACGAGCAATTTATAATCCCCAACAATGGACATTTTTCTTTAATTCTTCCAACATTCTTTCTAAAATATCTACATTTGAATCAGCTAGCAAAATGTCATCCATGTAATGGTAAATTATGGATGGAGGAAATTTCTTATGTATCACTTCCAATAGCTGACTTACAAAATAGTGGTACAGGGTAGGGCCATTTAAGAGTCCCTGTGGAACAACCTTCCATTGGTATCTCTTAACTGAGATATTATTATAAGTAGGTACCATGAAGGCATTTTTTTCTGTCTCTTTCTTTAGAGGTATAGTGGAAAAACAGTCTTTTAAATCAATAACTATAAGAGGCCATCCTTTATGTAACAGAGAATGCAAAGGAATTCCAGACTGTAGAGAGCTCATTGGCTAAATTACCTTATTAATAGCTCTTGGATCTGTTATGATTCTCTAATTTCCAAATTTCTTTTTAATAACAAATACAAGAGAATTTTGAGGGCTAGTTGATTCTTCCATACACTGAGCATTTAACTGCTCCTGTACCAGCTGTTCTAAGGCCTGCAGTTTCTTTGTTGTTAAAGGCCATTGCTGAACCCATGTAGGATTTTCTGTTAATGATTTTAAAGTTAAGGCTGTTGGCACCTTGGAAAGATCACCAGCAGATGTGCATTGTATTTGTACAACCCCAAATGGCTGGTGACTATTCTTTATAATAGTTGATATACCAAAGACACTCTAGTATATCCAGTCAAATCATGGTTATATTTGCTGTAACTTACATGACGTTGGAACCACTGATTATCTAGGATATTTTTCTGTTGCAATGTATTTGATTTGTAATATGGTTCTCCAACAATTGAAAAAAAATCTTTTATTTGTTTTCAAGTTCCAAAGATGATATTTCGATATGAAATATGCCTTTCAAATGTTCCCCAGGAAAGTCATTTACTTCCCAATGACTTACTTTACACTGTAAGGCTGGAATAGTTGTATTCCTAATTCTTTCTTTCTTCATGTACCAATCCAAGTTCCCCCACCTCTCTGCTTCTCTACCCCACCTCCCCTCATCCCACCCCCCAACCACTCCTCAGAGAGGGTAAGGCCTCCCTTGGGGAATCAACCAAGTCTGTCATACTAAGTTGAGGCAGGACCAAGCCCCTCCCCACTGAGTCAAGGCTGAATGCAGTATCCCACCCTAGGGAATGTGTTCCAAAAAGTCATTTCATGCACCTTGGTAAGTGTAAGTCCCACTTATTCCTAATTCTTAAGTTCTCATCTTTCCTTTAGCAAGGTGGTTTTTCTGTGTGGATAAGTAGTCAGAATTAGATAACACAGTCAAAATATCACATGATGAATCTGTGTCAGATGCTATGGATATTCTGTTATTTCCTTTGAATCCAAGTTACATGTGTTTCAGGATTTGGTATCCATAATGACAACTTATTTTCAGGAAACATATGTAATGATACTTCATAATGAATAATTACTTAGGCCTATAATATGTTGTATATTATATGTTCTGTTTTAGTTTATGAAATAGAGCAAAAATAAACATGTTGGTCAAATTCAGTGGTAATTGACCAAATAACATGCTTTTAAAATCTGTGTTAGACTCTTATAGTTTTTTTGTTTTTCTCCTGTCTCTATTTTTTTATTCTTGCAAGAGGTATGCATAGTGATTTATATAGTCAATAATAAAATTCATTTTTATCCCAGAATTTCATATATACTGTTGAGAGGGGTTGGTATGGAAAAATGCATAATACCTTAGCTAAAAACTAGACACTTAGGATATAAATGGGTATATGTGTTTTATATATATATGCATATGTATATATGTGTGTATATATATATATGCATATGTATATATATATATATGCATATGTATATATATATATATATATATATATATATATATATATGTATATATATGTGTGTGTGTGTGTGTGTGTGTATCTTATGGCTACACAAAGTTTAAATTTGTTATAGTTATAGAAAATCTGAAAAGTAAAACTTAAGAATGCTCATAAGTTATAGAGAAGTTGCTACAATTGGCTTCAGATAGGTGATAAACTAAAAACTGAATCTTTAAGAGCTGCCAAAATCTATGTTGTGAGTTTTGCCTATAACTGTATATAATGCATATTTGTATTGCAATTATAGATTTTTACAGTGTTCTGTTATATTAAAATGTCTTCAAAAAGATGAAAGTGAATCTCATTAGTACTCTAAGGATACAGTCACTTGATACAATTCCATAATTTTATATTTACAACATAATTAATAAATAATAAATTAAATTAAAATAATAAAGACTCACTCATCTGAGCCAACTATTATGTTTCCCAGTAGGTCTGGCCATATTTGTGTTTTGCCACTACATTTTCTTGCTAAATACCTTTCTATAGTTTCAGTCAAAAGATTTTGAGTATTTTTGGCAAAAGCAGAGGACTACAGTAGTGATCATCCAGTAGTATGAACACATATCACCCAAGTCCGCAGGAAGGGGTAGTACTAAAAAGGCTAGCACAGATAAGATTTCATATATTGTGTTGGCCAGTGATTTCATTTGTTTGCTTCTTCCATGTATAATGTAGACAAGGGTGCTAACTAGCCTATCCAAACATATGCATACATGACACAGGAGTTTCCTTCAAAATTTTGATCATTAATTTTAAAGATCAACATGATGCTTCCTAGATGTCAATCCAACATCAAGGGATATATTTTTGTGAAAGCATTTGTTAGATGTGATTGACATCTCAATCCTTAGACTATTTTTCATAGTATAGGTGAACTACATTAAATTCACTGAAGATCTCAAGAGGAAAGTTTGAAGTCTCTACAGACAGCCTTCAGACTAGAATAAATTTCTATCTATCTATCTATCTATCTATCTATCTATCTATCTATCTATCTCTGTCTCCATGAGTTGTCTCCTTTCCTCTCTCTCCTTCTCTGTTTCTCACCCTATACCTTTTAGATATGTTGGTAAATATAAACATTTGTGTTCTGGGGAAACATAACTTTTACTGATACAATGGCCCTTTAGAACTATGTGTTAAAATATGTAACAGAAGAGGCATAGGTTTACTACTTCTTTGCTAATGTTAACAACTGTAGTCGATTTATTAATTTCAATTGTTAGGCACAATTTTTCACTTTCATGTGCAAGTATCCATGCCTAACTTACCTCTTTAGTAAGTATTTTCTATCATCCCTGCATACAGAGGTGATTATCAATGAGTCATATCCTTGTATAATCCATTCATGGAGACAAATAAAATTAATTTGCACAATCAAAGAAACAAGATAATCATAATCATGACTACATGTTTTTGTAGGATTATTTCTTAGCAGAGTGTGGTTAGAATTTTTCTACTAGCTTTTAAGAAGTGGATGTAATTGTGGCCACGATACATAAAACTGAGAATGGCCTCTAGGAGTCCAGAGTAGACTTCAAACCGTGGGTAACACAAAAGTGAAACCTGAAAATTTGTTAAGTAAACCAAACTGATGTCAGCTACAGAAGACTACAGACCAGTGGTTCTCTTTGGGGATTGAATGACCCTCTCACAGGAGTTGCATATCAGATATGAGGCATATCAGATATTTACATTTTGATTCACAACAGTAGCAAAATTACACTTGTGAAGTAACAACCAAACTTATTTTATGGTTAGGGGTCCCCACAACATGAGCAACTATGTGAACAGGTCACAGTATTACAAAGGCTGAGAGCCACTACTATAGAAGAATGTCATTCTCCAGTGTACTACATCCTGGACACACTCAAACTGCATCCTTTTGACATACTAACTGTAGAACCCATTTCAGAACCACCCAGACTGCAGTCTCAGGAATTTGAAGTGGTAATGCTAAAATGCCTTAATTTGTGGTGAATCTTGTCAAACAATAGAAAACTAATTCAAAAGAAGTCCATAAAGAGAAGATAAATAGGCACTTTGTTACAGTACATTGTGCCATTTTATATACTGATACATTATTATTGAACAATAATTTGAGTAAAAACATGAATTAAAAACATATATCTATTACTTATACTACAAAAAGAAAAGGAGTGCTATATCTTATGTATAATTTGTGTTTCTTTAGTAAATTTGATTCAAATTACTAACTTTCTTAAAGACTTACTATAATAGTTTAAATGATAATGCACCTCAGAGGAGCTTAGCATCAAGTTCTGAAGGGTAATCAAGAAATAGCAGTAGCCTGTGATATTTATGGGTATCTATGGTAATAGACCAACTTCATGAAAAGAGCTAATCCATGCTTAATACTGAGCTTTTATTTGCTAGTCAATATTACTGGGTAACTTTATCTATAATCCATATATACTTACATATAGATTTTAATGTGTGTATATATTAAAGCTTCTACAGTAAGAGGATTTCATATGGCATTTTCTAGCAGTATGTCAATCTGTCCATCAGCTATTGGTAGACATGGAGTTTCATCTTTACGTACTTTCTTCCACAATTAGATTAGCCCTCTTTAATGTTCTGGGTGATGTGTCTTAGAACAATTGACACTGCCAGGCCACCATTTGAAAAGAGTTATTCTCCTCTCTTTTCTTCCCTTCAGACAGTAATATTCTCTTTTTATTTTTTTCCTTTTTAAAAATTTATTATATTTATGTTTTAATTTTACACATCAGCCATGGGTTCCACTGTCCTCCCCCCTCCCACCCCTGCCCTCACCTTCCCCCCAGCCCCTCCCCTACATTGCCATCTCCTCCAGGGCCAAGACTCCCCTGGGGATTCATTTAAACCTGGTGGATTCAGTACAGGCAGGTCCAGTCCCCTCTTTCCAGCCTGAGCAAAGTGTCCCTGTGTAAGCCCAAGGTTCCAAAGAGCCAGCTCATTCACTAAGAACAGGTCCGGGTCCCACTGCCTGGGTGCCTTCCAAACAGTTCAAGCTATTCAATTGTCTCACTTATCCAGAGGGCCTGTTCCAGCTGGGGGCTCCACAGACTTTGGTTCATAATTCATGTGCTTCCATTTGTTTGGCTATTTGTCCCTGTGCTTTTCCAATCTTGGTCTCAACAATTCTTGCTCTTACACTCCCTCCTCTTTCTGAAAAATTGGACTCCTGGAGCTCCACCTGGGGCATGGTTGAGGATCTCTGCATCCACTTCCATCAGTTATTGGATGAGAGTTCCAGCACACCCCTTAGGGTGTTTGGCCATCTGATCACCAGACTAAGTCATATCAGGCTTTCTCTCAACCATTTCCAGCAGTCTACAGAGGATGTATCATTGTGGATTTCTGGGGACCTCTCCAGCACTCTGCCTACTCTTGTTCTCATGTAGTCTTCATTTATCATGGTCTGTTATTCCTTGTTCTCCCCATGGAGTATTACTCAGCAGAGAAAAACAATGACATCATGAGGTTTGCAGGCAAATGGATGGATCTTGAAAAAATCATCCTGAGTGAGGTAACCCAGACTCAGAAGGACAAACATGGTATGTACTCACTCATAGGAGGATAGTAGATGTAAAAAAAAAGATGACTAGACTGCTACTCACAACTCCAGGGAGGCTACCTAGAAAACGGGACCCTAGGAAAGACACAGGGATCGCCCAATGACAGAGAAATGGATGAGATCTACATGAACAACCTGGATGACAGTGGGAGTAATGAAGGGCAAGTTTTGAGGGAAAGAGAGCATAGGGGAGCAGGAGATCCCAGCTGGATCAAGAACAGTAATATTCTCTTGTGAAATCTTGTCAAAGTATTTTTCCCTGCTTGGGGTAATTTTCAGGATGGGAGTCTAAGAAATACTATGGTTCTTCCATGCTAATCAAAGACATTGTGGTAAGGTTTGAAATATACTCACCTCCCAGGCCTTCCCTTTTATAAGCATTGCCAGAAACAGTCACAATATTAAAAATGTGACTTAGAATTTGAGTAGCTCTCAGTGTTTATACACACCATTTTTAGTACACTGAAGAAGACCCAACAAAAAATCCATGTCTATCCAGAATCAATGCATGTCAGCATATGAAGACATAATGTCTTTGTAGATATAATTGAATTAAGATGACTTTATAGTGGCTTAGTTTGCATACTATTCCAACATTTTGGCGTTCATTAGTAGTGAGAAGTATGAAGTGACGTTACACAGAGAATACCAGAATGAATGACTAAATGAAGAAATAATTTTATAAAATGTGTTTTCTACATAACTATCCTATTCCTGGGAAGTTAAGTTTTCAGTTCATGAATTTATCATAAAATTACAGATAGAGAGTAAAACATAGTAAATATTTTATGGCAAACATTTTTTCTTATATTTTTTCCTAGTAAGGTATGTGGCATTCCCTGAGCAATGTCTTTTAATTGTATCCTTTGAGGCACAATCCTAACTCCTGTAATGCTTGTTTCTTTGAGGTTGATGGCACTCATATGCTGTTCCCTTGATTATGCTATATCTTAACATTAATCACTACTGAGAAATCAAACAGAAACTATATGATGAAACTCAGCAAGTGAGATTGGTGAGTTCCTCCAGTTATGCTAACCAAAGAGAGAATGAAAGCCAAGGTGATATATATACTAAGTATTAATTTGATCATTTCTCTAGTCCTACAGTTCTAACATTTGCCCCTAATGCTTTAAAGTTTTTTCTTAATAGCAGTATACATTTTAGAGCAAGCTCAACAGCTTGACAGCCTAAGTCTTTGGGTTATGAATAGAATGAGGGTCACGTATCTGAGTCAGAAGTCCAATGCCAAGTGTGTAGAAAGCAACCCAAGCCTTGGTGTTGCATCCTCCATTGTTCTTGTGCCATGGAGAGTACACAGTGTATTCTTAAACTACACTTAAAAAGGGTGATAAATGTGAGATTTACTTTGTGAAGGTAATCAGGCTGGCTCAGGGTATGAAAGATTCTAAGAATATTTAATGTGGCGAGCCCCGGCCAGCGGGGAAGAAAGCCACGACACAGGGATTCTTCTCCAATCACAGTTTACTGAAGCGCTGCTTGGTTGAGAGAGAGCTGGGGGTGAGGGGCCCCCAACCACGGCAGTTGACGGGCTTTTATGCAGGATGTGGGCGTGCTCTGCTGGCCTGATACACTAGGCGGATTGGGATTGGTGCATTGCTGTTACTGGGCGGAGTTGAACGGGAGAGCCGAAGTGGTAAACAACCCAGGGCTCCGCCCTGGGAGGAAGTCAGCGCCATCTTGTGATGGCGGATGGAGTTTCGGGAAACCGGCCGTCACAATTGAATATAAATAGTACATATCAGAATGAAATATCAGTTGGACTTTATAGTTCATCTTTTTATTTCCTGTTCTTAAAGGGATGAAGCAGGAACACCATAAATGCAAGACCACAGATATCAGATTATAGGTATTTTCTCTAAGACAGAAAGTTTTTTATATATGATAATGCCACAAATCAATCTTTTATGTGTAAGTCTATGTCAGTAGGTATGAAACTTGACATTATAAGTTCACGAGCATGTCTCTATGTATAAGGATAGATGAATAGGTAAATGGTAGATTAACACTAAACATATATGTTTAAGACATTAGTTCATTTAAATGCTAACAGCACAGGCCAGAAATTTGCTTCTTTGTGATTTATCAAGGACTAAGATATAAATGCACAAGTTTTATATCACAATTCCAGAGATGGTTGGGTGAATTTTTCTGTGTACAGAATACAGTGAGTTATTTTCCTTTGGATGGATAAATAGACATTTCTCACTCTAATGTTTACTGTTAAATTAAATTTGGCCCATGAAAACTGCAATTAAATGCAACCTGTAACCTATCTGGAAATATATTCTCAATTTTTTAGTTCCTGTTTAATTTTTATTCAGGTGTGTGTCCGTGTGTGTGTGTGTGTGTGTGTGTGTGTGTGTGTGTACACACTTACACGCACACACGTGAGAGACAGAGAGAGGCAGAGAGAGAGACAGAGAGAGAGAGAGAGAGAGAGAGAGAGAGAGAGAGAGAGAGAGAGGAGAGAGAGAGAGGGAGTTTGTATATACATGAATGTATTACTGTGCATGCCTAGAAAACAGAAGAGAAGATCATAACCCTAGAGATGTATTTGCAGGCATTTTCAGGAAACTAGCTTCTTATGTACATGCTGTCATCTCCAGGTCTTGTGATTACACAGCAAGAACTCAATTGCTGATTACTGATCTATCTCTCCAACCTCAAGAATATATTCTTATGATTAGTGTTTTTCTTAGTTAGGATTATTATCCTGTGATGAAACATCGTGACTAAAAGCAACTTGGGAAGAATGGGGTTTATCTTACTCACAATTCCATATACTAGTTCATCATAAAAGCAGTAAGGTCAGGAACATGGAGGCAGGAGCTGATGCACAGGCCATGGAATGGTGCTGCTTACTGGCTTACTTCTCATGGCTTCCTTAGCCTGCTTTCTTATAGGACCTAGGGTGAACAATCTATGTGTTACACTGTCCAAGATGAGCTGGTTTGCTAATCTCTTCCTTTTCAATCACCAGTTAAGGAAATGTCCTACTACTCTGACTACAGCCTGACCTTATGGTGGATATTCTTAATTGAAATTCCTACTCTCAGAAGACTGTAGCTTGTATCAAGTTGACATTAAACTACCCAGCACAGTGGTTGATTGACAGGCTTTCAATCAGTCATAAGTTGCAAACAGCTTAGATGTGATCAAAAGGCAAACTCTAAGATATAACCAAAGAAGTGATTTCTGTGTATCAATTCTTATTGCAATTCTTTCTACAAATATCACCAGCAGCAGCTTTCTGTACTTTTAGTGGTTTGAGGTGCAATATATTCTTGAATCTATTTTTACAAATATACTAAATTTAATGATCTAAAGTTTTTCAAAACCATAAACCTGATACGCTCTAAAGAAATAATTTAGATGTCTTGCTTGGAAGATCTTATTTGTTAAACAAGGAAAAATAAGGTAGTTGGCTAAATCTTTTTAATAAAAAGGTGATTGGAATTATTCTATCCTGATAGTCGTAATGATCCAGTGGTTGCCAAAGTTGTGGTTTATCTTTTTGTATTAATTGTCAGACAGAATGATGCAAATACAATCCTTCAGGGTCCAGGAAAAACAGACACAGCTGCCACACATATTCCAAAATAAGGAAGAAAAGAAAATAAGCACAAGAAAATTACAGCAGTTGAAATCCTCAAATAATACTGTCTAAAAGGGCCTGTGAAATATAGAGCAGAAAAGAAACAAAAAAAGTAGAACTGACACCCACATTACATGGCATCCAAGCAAATTATGCTATATTTGACAGGCTGCTTCTAGACGATATCTGTTTTCTCTGCTTGGGTTCTAAATTTTGATGTAAAAAACGATAATGATAAATTCTGCTTGTAACTGGTATAATACATACTGGAAGATGTGCCTCTATATAGTAACCAAGCAGAGTGACAGATGATGAACTACAGAACAAGTACATGATCCCATTTGTGTCTAAAGTACATGCCTAGAGTTCAGTATCTCCATATGTGTTATGGTATAGCTGTAAAGTGTCCACCATAGGTTCTTGTGTTTGTATATCTATATGTAAAGTTTCACTATCCTTTGCTTTTCAGAACAGATCAAGGAGTGAAAAGGGTTTGCTTTCTTTTGATACTATTAGTGCTATTAGTGTCTTCAAGAATTTCAGGTTTTTAGTTTTCTTTTCTTTTTTTTTTAACCTTTGTTTTCTGGTGAAGGTTTGCATGTGGGGTTTTAGACTCTATGAGAATAAAATACCAACATTTCTACAGATTTCTCTCTCACACTCCTCAACAGTTATTTTTATAAATCAATAAGAACAATGTTTAAAATGACAGGGCTGTAAGAGTTAAACACCTTCTAAGTCAGGCTGAAGGTAATTCTAGACTAATTCATGGCAATTATTTTAGAACACAGATATCCATGTACTTCCCATGGGATTACAAATTAATCAACCTGTCATAAATTAAAAATTTGATGTTACATATTCGGCTAATATATTTATCCCATTGAAAACCATTGCTTAGCAAAACAGTTCAAACAATTGGTTGTTTTGAGTTCTTGACACCTTTGGTATCTGGGAGCTGTAGCTGTTCATTGACACTGCCTGACATTCCAAGACATTAGCTTACCTCATGTCACTCTCCCAGTAACAGATTAAAATTCAAATTGCAATTATTACTGGATTCATAATACTTTTACTTCACTGCAATGTTGAAATGGAAAAATAATTTTAAATCAATTACTATTTGTAAAGAATATCAAACAGCATGTGTTCTCACCTGAGACTCTTTTCTAGATTTCCAGGTCCATAGGCAAAGTCTTACTCAACCCTATATAGCTTGTGTGTAACACTGTTTTGAAGTATGAGACATTTAACTGTGCAAAGAATGCCTTATTGCTTTCTAAAAACTTCTTATAACTCTATACTTAATTTAATTTATTGATTCTATAAAAAATGTTGACTGAATGAATGCATAAACACATAAGAGGTGACTCTGAGGCTTCATGAGTTTAGACGCTTTGAGTCTTTTTACTTGAGGCTATCATTGTTATTATAGAGTAAGTACTTTGAGGTGTACCATAGTGGTGTGAGCACAGTACTATGAAGGAACCGATTCCCAAATAAGACAGCCGATAGCCGATGTCACTTTAATATATATATATATATATATATATATATATATATATATATATATATTACATGGGCACTTTACAAAGAACAATGTAGTTGTTTCATAAGTTTTATTAAGCACACAGGATTAAGTTAATTATTACCAGGAAATATTTACCAAATTGTGCTGTCTTAAAATATGCCTTATACCTAAAATAAATTTGGGTCGTACTCTTAAAGTTTGAAGCAATATTGGCTACTTTGTTGAGTTGAACTGAACCACCCTCTTTTCTTTTCCAGAACAGTGTTCTGCTGGGTATGGTGGTCTCAGAGAATTCAGACACTTCCAACACACAATGCCACAAAATATGCAGTGCCATTCCAAAAGGAAGAAATCAGAGCATATGGAGAAAATACAGAACCAATGCAAGATTGAAACGACAAGATGAAACCCAAATCCTGTAGGTAATATCAGATATTAAAGACCTTAAATGACTCTACCATCTGGCTTTGCTTACTACAAAGTTCCATCCCTAGGGCTGCTTCTACTTCCTGAGTGTAGCTCTCATTGACAGACATTCTGACATCTCTCAAATATTGGAGTCTCCAGTGCAATCTGGACTTCATTATCATAGCTTCCTGCAACAGCCTTCCAGAGTCTTTATGAAGGGAATGACCAGCCACACTTTGCCTGGCTTCAACTTGTCTCTTTAACTATGGAGGAAAATTCCACATCCCCATTACACAAGTGTCCTTCATTACTCAGAAATACACAGATGACACTGCGAAGTCCAGCTATCTGCTTGGAATGAAACACGTTCAATTTGGCATGTAGAACTGCTTTCCTTTGTTGTTGCTTTTTAGGATCAGAAAATTCCTGAAACTTCCTTTCACAAGTTATCACCTTAGCTGAGTAGAGTCTTTCCCTAAGGGCAACCCTCCTTCATTTTGTTCCATTTCCGATCTAGCTTCCCTATCATCTCCGTATCTCTTTCATCCCATGTCTGGACTCCAATATCACATTTTCTAGTACTCTTTTTCAAACTGTCCTATTTTTTTTTCTTTTCGTCCAACTTGCTTTTTTTTTTTTTTCATTGTATACTTCTATCAGAGTGATTAATAATAATGCGAATGAGTTAATACTGGACAGTTTTGAAATCTCATCTGCCAAAGGACTAGTCTACCACTTTTCAGTTCTTCCTCAGGCAAATTCACAGGACATGAACATGAGGAAAAGCACATTTTTTTTTTTGCCAAAGAATCTCAAGCATAATCTCTATCCCAGTTGTTAAGATTTTTTCCCCTTGAAACCTCTTGGTATAGGCCTCCATAGTCCACATGGCTCTCAGCATTATTGCCTTCCCAGTTCCTAGGAGAAGTGCCCATGAAGCCAAACTCAGAGTGTTCGAGCTTGTTTGTAGTCCAGTCTCCTCCATTCCTCCAAAGCAACGCCATCAGCTCTGTTGCAGCCATATCCTTCTCTGTTGTCAAATCTTACATTAATGACGTTTCTATTTCTGTCACAGAACACCATGAGTATGGCAACTCATATAAGAAATCAATTCATTGACCTACTGCTGTCAGAGTGTTAAAGACCGTGATGGCACAGAAAAGCCGTGGAGGCAGAAATAGCTGAGCTCAAATCACTGGGCTGTTTTGTTTCTTTGCTTTTTATATTTTTATTATTTCCCCTCCTCCTCCTCCTCCTCCTCCTCTTCCTCTCCCTCCTCCTTCTTCTTCTCTTTTCCTTTTTCTTTGTTTTTCCTTTTTTTTTTTTTTTTAGACAGTGTTTCTCTCTGTAGCTTTGCACCTTTCCTGGAACTCATTTTGTAGACCAGGCTGCCCTCGAACTCACAGAGATTAAAGGCGTGCGCCACCACTGCCCGGCTTATATTTTTATTACTTCAACACAGCTTTGAATATAAATATATTTGGATCATATTCTTTCCCTCCCTAAAGTCCTTCCAAATCTTCTCACACTCCCTACTCACCCAACTTTAAGTTCTGTCTTAAAAATCGAATAAAAACTTAATACAACAGCAACCCCCTAACCAAGAAAACAAAATAAAACCATGCTTCCCCCCAGAAAGATATTCCCACCAAATTGTAACCAAATAAATGCACACAAAGCACTGTGGAGTCCATTTTGTGTTGGAAAACTACTCCTGAAAATGAGCCTTATGCTCATGTTGATACACCAAGTGTTGTTGAATTAGAGAAAATAGATTTTTCTTCTCCCAGTGGGTATAACAGTTCAGTTAACATTTAGCCTAGTGGCTAGATTTTAATTTGTTTGTTTTTTGAAAATATAGCAAAATAAAATATATTAACATAAAGGAAATATTATCACTTTAGAGTTGGACAAGACAAACCAGCAGAAAGGAAAGAGCCAAGAAAAAGGCATAAGAATTATTTACTCACTCAGGAATCCCATAAAAAAAAATAAAAAAAAAATAAAAACTATACTGGGAGCCATAATATATACACAGAAAATTCATTACAGACCTGTGCAGGCCCTTTGCATGATACTTCAGTGAAAGATCAAATCTTGATACCTAAGTAGGACACACACACACACACACACACACACACACACACACACACACACACACACTCTTAAAGAGAAACAGCGAATTTTGAGAGACGTTTGATACTTCAAACCCATTGATAGTGAAACACTTCCTCTAAAGAGCTACATCTAATCTTTAGCAAACTGTATTCAAACCTAGTAATTAATGGGGAAGATTCCCACTCAAACACCACAGTGTTATTTGGGAAAACGGGGAGTGGATATGGTCTTGTTTCCTTGTATTCATGCATGAAATTCTGAAAAAAAAAAAAAAAGAAATAAAAAGTATCTACCATTTTAAAAAAATGTTTTGGGTGTAAGAAAAGAAAGTAAAATCTAAATTGATCATCCATATCTATAGGCTTTGATGTAACTTTAAGACAATAAATTAAGGTAAATTTTGGTACTATACCTTATGAACAAAAAGAATAAAATATTTGTCAGGACATGAATTTGAGATAAAGAATAAAATTACTGTCAGACCACAAATTTTAAAGTGAGCAAGAACATGGGATATGAAGAGTTGGAAAGAGGAAAGAGGAGAGAAATAAAGCAATTTTATTTTTTTAATAATGAGAATAAACATGTAAATGTAATCTGGATTTATGCATCAATATAATCATAGATGTGTTAACTATGTATATCAGTGTAACACAGTACTATAGAAACTGGCAGATAAAGCTGAAAATACTTGGATATCACATTTCCTTCGGATGAGGAATCCAGGTGCAACTTGGCTGGCTGCTGCAACATTTTGTTCTCAACAGCCTGTTAGTCTGCTAGAAAAGACTTCTCTTCATTAAGATTCTCCAGAGAAATTAAAAAGCAAACATCAACAATTGTGTGGGAGGGTGGGGGAATAAATGGGTGTTTTTGTTGTCTTTGGTATCTATTTGGAACTATTTCCAAATCTCTTCCAAATTTACTAATTTGTATGGTTGTATATTGTGTTCTCTTTACATATACCATAAAGGCATCCTACAGTTATCACTTCTAGAGTACTTTTCACATGCCAACTTGAAATGTAAATGCTTGGTAGGTAATTGATATATTAATTATAGGATTAATGAGATGAAAACTTGCACCTGTTCACTACTGAACTTTATCTCAGACAGAAGTTCAAGCAGGAATCATGTGTTCACCACTGGAGAAACATTGTGGGTCTGATTGTATTTTTTATTCGAGGTTCTTAGAATATACAGGTATGGTGGGTCAACCATATGTGTAGTCATGTAAACAGAAAGAGAGACTTTGATTGGTTGAAATGTACAAACATGAGTTAACTTACTTAGCAATTTCAAATTCTGTAGGAATCCCTTCTTATTTCAAGAAAACAGAATTTATTCTTCTAAGGGCTTTTACCAAAAGACTGAGTAATCTGCTTTTCTCATAGTTGATTTAAATGTTAACATGTTTTTTTTAAGGTACCAAATAAACAAAACAAAGAGGGGGAGGGTAATCATTCTCAGAAATATCCAGGACACTGTTTGGCTACAACTAGGCATCATGGATGAATTAAACCAACACATGAAATTAACCCTCACAGTGCTAGAGCCATTCCAGTTGTGTCCTGTTGGGGAAATGGCCACTGCCAAGTAACCCATCCACATGTTCTGGCAAAGCAAATCTTTGTGAACTTTTATCTGGAGATATAGTTCTCATATACAGGCTTCTCTCTAGTATGTATCAACAGTTAATTTTCAGCTGGGGATATAGTTTCACCACACAGGCCTCTCTCTAGTCTCTGTGTATAAAGCATGGCAGCTGGTTTCCAACAAATCACAGAAAGACAACAGAAAAGATCTACAACAGAACCCATTGTCCTTTTCCTTGTATCCCACTGTCAAAATTGGCATCCAATCTTTTTGTGCTTTTATGTGGTTTGGAAAGGAATCAATAAAATCAGTCCACATTTCAAGTAAGTGGATCATCACTGAACTTAAAGGTTGGGCTGCAAATTTTCATTGAGGACAATGTTAGAGATTGTACACTTTAGGATGTATAAAAATCTTTACAACATTTATTATATATTTCAAATCAGAACTCATAAAGACCTACAACAAAATATGTTCTTTGCTATTTTCAATATGGAAAAATTAAAATGAAAACTGATGTATTCCTAATATCTCAATTCCTCTACGTTGTCACTCTGAGCATGCTCATATTAAGCTATTTGCAGCTTCTTAGTGAAGAATTATTGGAGTGTGGCCCTAGGGCTCCTTCACCACCCATCTATTCATATACAGCCTAGGGATTTGAATATTAGAGTTTAAAGGAAATAAGGCAAATAAAAACCAAACAAAAAAGACTAAGTACTTGAAAATGACTGTATGTAACCTACAAAGCTTATAATATTTACTTTTTAGTCTTTCAGAGAAAAATTGCCCACTCTAATCTGATTCATTTTTTTCTCCTATATTCTTTATTTACCCTTTTCTCATACAATATATCCTGACTGTAGCCTCCCACCCCTCCACTTTCAGTCAAATCTCATCAGATCTGTTTTTTGTTTTGTTTCGTTTTGTTTTGTTTTGGTTTGGTTTTTCGAGAAATAGTTTCTCTGTGTAGCCTTGCACCTTTTCTGGACCTCACTCTGTAGCCCAGACTGGCCTCGAACTCACAGAGATCCGCCAGCCTCTGCCTCCAGAGTGAAGGCATGCACCACCACCACCCCGCTGATTTCTTTAGGAGAAGAAACAAAAGTAAAATGTAAGTGCATGTTTAATGAAATACTAGAAATCAATTTAACACAAATGGTAATTTATCATATTTCATCACAAACATTAATTTCAGAACATATAAGAAAAACTACCATTTTTGTCTATTACAATTTTATTCCAGGGGACACAAATTAAAAAATAACAATAATCCATCCATTTTCCCTTACATTTTAAATTTTCTAACAGCATACATAAATTAATAAGAATCACAGGAGACAATAAACTCTCTGTAATTTGGTATCTGTGTGCAGGGAACACGAAGGACAGAGAACTAATCCACAGAAATCTTAGGGTAAATAACAGCATTTGATATTTGGACTGTTGTAAGAAAAACGTGAATCCACACATGCATTTCTGCAGGTTCTTCAGCTTTTTGTACAACGCGGTTGGCAAAGTCTTTGAAATGGAAGAACTCAAACCTGTGGGTTTCTGAGAGCAAGCTTCAAGGAGCCCTTGCATTTTATTCATGGGAGGGAGAAGAAAGAGGGAAAGTTAACAGTTTACTGATGGTTTAATATTTACTGAGGAGTTGCAATAGTCAGGGACTTGAGATACATTTGAACAAGCATTGTATTTAATAAAAAGATTTTGGAATCCCACTCCAAATTCTGCCTCCTGTTTCAGACCCTTGTGAAGCACATCAAACATAGCAAATAAGAACTCTGTTAAGTGTTTCTTCCTTTGCCAAGGTCTTACGAGGAAAGGACAGAGATCCCTTGACTACAAATTATTTGGAATTAAAAAAAATGATATGTCTTACAAAAATATAAATATTAGTATGTTTATTGAATTTACTTTAGTTATTTAAGCAGGGTGTTCTTTGGCAGGTACAATTCACTTCTAGGGAATTCACTTCTGTTCACTGTGGCCTTTAGTTGCATTGAGATGTCTCTGATCTTATGGTAGAGACTACCAATAATTCTGTTGTAAAATGGAAGTAAAGTAAGTTGAAAATACCCTGAATTCATCCAAGCTATGGAGCCCTCCAAGCAGTGCCACACACTATACACCATTTTTTTTTCTCCTGTGACTGATGGGAAGCTATGGTTTACTGTTGCACCCATAAATTCCTAACAGAAGACTGAACTGCACATCACTCATCTATGGGGAGATCAAAATTCAATTCAATATTCAAGAGTTAGATGTGATTGTAGTTTCAGCGCACAGAAAGTTAAAGCAGGCAAATCTGTAATTTGAGGCCAACCTGGACTAACAAGATGATGTCATAAAATATTGATCAAAATTTGAAATATAGCCTTTATTGAATAACAAATAACTTTACAAAATATTATCTATTTATTACAAATAGGGACCCTCAGAATTTATCAACTTACAAAACTATCATGTAATTCTCGTATCCATAGACTTTTTTAAATTAAGTTGATTTTGATTTTTCTCTTACATTTTAAAATACAGTAATATATTATTGTTTGGAACAGAATCAGAAACTGCTATACCTTCTCCAGAAATACAAACTGATTTTTGAACTATATACTAAACTATTATGTCACTCCTATTTATTTTTAGAGAAAAAGTACCTGTTCTTGGATTTACTTACTGCTTCAAAATTTACTTGTAGTATGTTTTTTGAAATTTCATTGTTATTTTTAAATGAATATAGATGCATGTATGGGCTAGAGATTTATTTCAAGAATCTTTTCCCATCACTCTTCACCTTATTTTTGAAACATGGCCTCCCATTGAATGGGGAGCTCACTAATTTGGTTAAGTTGACTAATCTGAAATCACTATAATGCTTTCCCAATACTATAAAAGTGGGTACACTTTTCCATGCTCAATGTTTTACATGCAAATTAAAATCCAAACTTAAGTCCTCATGATTAAGTTGTGAACACTTTACTTTTCGATCCATTTCCATGAGAAAGCTCTTTTTAGTTTGAAGGTGTTTACTCCCATGGCTTGTCTTATGTTGATGGATACATACATAGGTTAGGCATTTGGTAAATAACTCAAAATAAAAGTCATGTGACAAATATTGTAGAGATATAAGCAGAGACTAAATGATGAGAGAATATACTTAATAAATTTGGTAATATGGACTTTATCTTGTGCTCTGAAATCCAAATGAACTGATGTGTCATTAGCATGTGAGAGGTTTCTCAGACTTGGCAAGGCTGGTATTTTGAATTTGATAATTTTTTGTTTTGAGAAATGTCCTTTAAACTGAGAATTTTTTCACTATATATCTGGCCTATACATATTAAATCACAGCTAGCTTTTCCTTAATGCATGTGAAAATGAAAATATACCAATATGCTGTCCAACCTCCTTCTAAAGGCAAAACACTACTGTGTTGAAAATCAAATAAAGTGTTGAATAAGCAATAATGAGTGACTGTCATGACCATGATTGATCTTATATATTGTCAACTGATGAGAGATAATTTTACTAGTACTTATAAGAGTATCCTAGGTTATAGCTCTAAAACTGTTGTGGAAGGGGAATACATATTATGGAATTACTGCCATGGAATGATGGTACTTTTTTCTCACTAAAGTTTATAGAAGTTCAATATATCCCATATTGAAAGTTTTATCCCAGACATATGTGACAGATTATAATTATCATACAAATAATGATTGATCAAAAATATAAAAATAATATTATACTCTGAATTTTACAGAAAACTTTCCATATGCACTACATATGATTACTCCACAAGGAACTGGATTTTGATATATGAAAAATCCCTGAAGAGAATCAAATAATTATCTTCTTTAAGAAACAGATTTTCCTCAAACTCTTTATGTTCATGTATTTGTGACCAAGACCTAAGAATGGTAACTCTGTAAAATAGTCTTGCATCTATACTATCTTATTTTAAGATTTTATCCTTTGTTTCATCATAATCATTCATTTACTAAAACTAACAGCAATATTTCCTGTGAGATTATTTTATATATTAAGATAATGTTAAGATTGATAGAATCATGCCAAATGAACTTAATTGCAATATCTCTGGGGTAACAGATTTTCAAAAACAATTTAACATCATATTTAAGTCTTGAAAGAAAGTATAACTGAATTTTTCTAAGTTTAAGTTATAATCAAAAATATATAAATAGATATGCTGCAAATAATACATGCATTTTTATCTTCATATGTGTGCTATATATAATACTACATATGATATATGTATATAATATGATATGTATCATATGATACAGCAACTGTATGAGGACAAGTTATCACTTTTAGACATGGAATAACTAGGATCAAGACAGAAGAAAATGTACCAAAAAATTAAGGCATATAATATGGAATAATTAATTCATACAGAAAGGAACAAACTCAAAATATATTTATTGAACAAATACCACTGAGCCTGTGTTGAGGGAGACACACATTCATGCATGAGTGTCTACATGTTCATAGATATTTACTGTTATTTTCAATGTGAAGATCCACAATTAAACCCTTTATTTATGTTACTTTTCTCATTTCTGTGATACAATAATTGACAAAGCAACATAAAAAGGGGGATTATTTTATCTTACAGTTTCAAGGGACAAGAGTCCATCATGGCAAGAAATACATGGCAGTTAGAATAGAAGGTGGCTGATGAAATGCATTTGCAGTTAGAAAGCAGAAAACAATAAATGACTATGTCCAGAGTGCTATTTGTTTTTCTTCTGTCCCAAACTCATGCTATAGCATTGTCCAGATTCAAAATGCATCCTTCTATAGCAACTAATACAATCAAGATAATCATCCCTCATAGATTCCCCCAGTGATTCCTTTCCATAGTGATTTAATGTCATCAAGATGACAATCATGATTAACTATCACTCCAATTAACCCAAGAACTTTCAGAAAATGTGGTTATTAAGATCAATCCATATGAGTCTATTAAATGGGCAAAATAATTTTTTAAGATATAAACTGATGAAATGCATCATGATTACAGAAGGGAGTAGACAGCAGAAGTTGTCCTCTGGAGCAAATCGACCTCACAAGCAGGAGCAGGGAGAGAAGGGGCATGTGACCCTTCTCCAACTCCTTATCACAGACACTGACAATGGCAGGAAGCACCACCTCCTTTGAGCTGTGTAGCCCAAGGTCATGGGTAGAATAAATACCACGACATTTTCCCTTTTTGTCTAAATAAGAAAGTTGTAATCTTAATGAAAACTATAGACAATAAGAATAATTATCAAGTGTTGTCCAGGAAAAACAAAGGGTAATAACATAAACAAAAATGGAACTACAACCAACAAGAGTACCATCAAACAAGAAAGACACACTAAATGTCCAGAAATATCCAGGACATTGGTAAATGGAAAATTACCAGGATTACTGCAATAGCTGTCCTATCTTGTATATTTTGACTCTAGTACTCATACCCTAGCTAAGATATGAGAAGATTGTAACTGTAACTATCTAGTCATCAATTCTGTCAAAGACCTGAGAAGAAACATAATAATACCTGAGAAAACAGGAGTTGAACACAAGCAACTTTTGGGAATCTTAAGAGAGTAGACAGAGATAGCTGGCATCCTGGACAGTCAGCTAAAGTTTCTCAGCATCATTGGTGCATTCAAATTGGCTATAAGCCTAGAATATTAAGAGACCATTTTCAGAAGTAGGAATTTTGAAAGACTACCTTATCCTGTCTTGGTAGAGTTCAGTAGTCACTTTTTCTTGTGTCATGCTCTTTCAGAAGGGACAGTATTCTTACTATCAGCAGGGGAGGCAAGTGCAGTTCTTTGCCCAGTAGGACATTTTGTTCCAACAAGAAGACTCACTTCTAAAGAGAAATTTCTCAGAAGCCCAATATGCTCTTGGGATCAGATAAATGCTACCAGGAGCAATCGTGTCTCACAGCAACAGAATTCTAAGTTATCAAAACATTTAAATGCCATATTCTCTAGGTCTGTGAAGTGTTTGAAGATTACCTATTTATCTGACATATGTTTCTGTAAGTCTGAAGAACCTAACTAACATAACTATAGAAATGACAAGCATGAGTGACTATAGCTCAGTAAGTCTTCTCTACTGAAATAACTTAAGGACTAAGGCTTCACATTAACAAGATAAACAGTCTGTAAGCAGATGTAACATATAAGGACAATGATCTGAAAATTGTGACAAAACACAAAATAGCTTAAGCAGAGGTAGAAATGTATAGTGCAATATGCAAAATGATAATAATCCTAAATATATATCAATATATAAAATGTCCTAAACAGAGGTAGAACATACATACAGGAGGACAAATATAATTTTACATTCATATCTATATATAAAATATTTCAAATATTTCAAATAGGAGTAGGAATATGTGTAGAATACAACAAATATAGTTTTGTATTTGTATCAATATACAAATAATATTGAATAGGAATATAAAAATGTAGCTGGAAAGTTTTCCTGTGTCCTACTTGGTCTGCAGCCACTCAGACCCAGGTAAACATACAGAGGCTTATATTAATTATAACTGCTTGGCCATTAGCTCAGGCCTACCCTTGACTATCTCTTACACTTAAACTCAGCCCATTTTTGTCATTCTATATGTTGCCACGGGTTCTGTGGCTTTACCTGTATACCTGTATGTCATTACATGCTGTTCCCTGGATGGCACGCTGGCATCTCCTGACTCAGCCTTCCTCTTCTCAGAATTCTCTTTGTCTGCTTATCCTGCCTATACTTTCTGCCTGGCTATTGGCCAATCAGTGTTTTATTAAACCAGTATACAAAAGCATTATCCCACAGTATAAGAATAGTTTACATTTGTATCAATATTCAAGAATCCATATCAATGCAACTTATCTAAGGCTGATACTTTACTGGATTACTTTACTAGTATATACAAGAATCTACTTTAATATCCTATACCTATACACTCCCCTTTTTATTTTCTAAAAAAACCAAAGAATACTAAGACCAAATTTTATTGTTTCACCCCCAACTCTACAATCATAACCCTGAGAAAAATGAACATTTTGGAGAGGGGCATCATTTTCTTATAATTACTTCTTGCTATTTAGGGGGAGAGAGTATCTCTGTGGGGTCCTATAAGAAAGCTTAGATTGTTAGATCTCAATAGGGCTAGCCATAGCTTTTACAGTCTCAGAAGTGAATAAGATTGCCTGAGATTCAGGCTAGAAGTGTCTTATGATGGATCCTATCATCTTAGAATTGTCCTGAAGAGTTTTCATTCTGAAGCTGATCATTGAGTAACATTCTTAGGTACCATGGTATAATTCTGGGCTGGGTGGAGTTGTTGTGGGGTCCCACCATCCTTCTGGAGACTTTAGAGATTGCTATTGGGAAGACTTGTTTTCACTGTGGAAAACTTGAACATTATTAATATCAAAATGGAAAACTTGGATTTAAAGATGACATGATGTATAAGAAAGGATTCTGAGAAGTCAAGAATAAGCATAAAGAGAAATAGAATCTTGATGACACAAAACTCAAGAAATTCTCCCAACAAATAGATATATCTGCCATTCAACATATTAAAAGACATTAAGAGATTTTTTGAACTATGTTTTTAGAACCACTTCAAAACAAAAGTAATAAACAATTTCTCAAAGCAAACTCATTGGATGTATGGTCAGACTTTGAAGCCCATTTGGGAAACTTCCTCTAATATTTTGGCTCCTTGGTGCTTAATTCAAATAGATATATATATCATTCCTAATGGTTCCTCATTTCCAAAGACTCCAAAAACATTGTATCATTCTTTCTGATGGGGATATCCCCCTTTCCCATTTTTCTATCAATGTGATTTTAGAGTGCAATAGAAATTGCTAAATGCCCTGCACATGTCCTTTTGATGCTAATGGCCCAGTGGATTATAGATTGACAATTTAAATATAAGAGTAAACTCTCATCCTCAGAAACTCTGTGAAATGGGGTAGGGGAAAGGTAACAAAATGTAAATATAGTCTGAAAAGCTCACTAATGATGTTTACTTTGCTACATAGCTGCTATTAGAGAGATTGGATCAATCAAAAATAGAATTTCTGTTCAGCTTTAATGATAGTCTTTGTGTTCCTTAGTTTATTGTAGGCATGGTACAAGAGTGGCAATTTCACAGTAAGCAGCTGGACTGATGCTATTCATTAGCAGTAGTACAGCATATCATAGGAGAATGCAGTGCTCCCTTTAAGCATGGGTTTCCAAGTATTAAATTCTACACTGAATGGTGCCCTTGAATGCTATGTGAACATTACCATCTTATTTTTATTATTCAAATAAGAGCAAAGATTTAAATAAGTTTAATAATTAGAATACACTTTTAAAAATATAGTTGTAGGATATGCTGTGTGTTTTGTTCATAGCTAGCCAGGAAAATAACAAAACTACATACACACACAAAAATCCTCCTTGTTAGCTAAATTTCAGATTTGCCCAGCTGGGCCATTCCAATGATCTAGGGAGTTGAGGTGATCATGAGCCAATGATTATTCATTTGTATGAGGTGCCAGTATAACCTGCCAGTAATGGTTACCCACATTCAGCATCTGTGTATAGATTCTGATAGGAGTAACTGTGATGGCAGCCAAAATGGAAAATCCCAGCATGTCCCATGCTTAAAAACATAGTTATTTGAAAGCAAGAATATTTTCAAATTTCCTGAACTGGGATAATTCCAAAGCAACACTAAGGTATATAGTTGTGAATAGATTATGGTTACAAAATTACTTCAGGATATATTCAAATTGGAAATAAAAAGATAATAAAATGTAGATATGAAAATGAATGCATTTTTGACATGTAATCAGCCGATAAAGTCTCTGCTTATGGTGGAAGTGAGTGTTGGTTCATTTTGTTATAAACTGTAAAGCTCTGTTTTTTTCTTGTTTGTTTTATTTATTTGTGTGTGTGTGTGTGTGTGTGTGTGTGTGTGTGTGTGTGTGTGTGTTATGGAGTGATCCCTTAATGTTTGATTCTTGAGTTTAAAGCTTTAGACTACCGTAGAGCATGGATTGTCTATGTATATTTAGTCGATTATGTTTTTATTGTCTTTGAGATATTGACCTTTATCCCTTCATTTTCTAAATAAAAAATCATGATTACGTTGAATAATGATTGTAGGTTTATTCAATGATAACTGACCATTTTCAGTTCCTAAGTACCTGTTTTTACTAGATATCTTCTACTATACATTTTTAACACAGTGGTTTAAGAAAGTATCTTCCTGAAACCTTGCTCACTTTATTTTAGTAGATTTAATTCAAAAGTTTGTAATATTGTCTGGATCTCTATATTTTTACAATAATTACCATTATATATTTGACAAATTCAAAGATGACAATAATAGGTTTCACACCACCCTTTTCTATTCCCATCCAACCCTGTCAGTACTCACCCTTCCCTACATGTGCCTTTTCACATTCATGTATTTTTACTTTATTTTGTGGCTGAGTTTAATCCCTGCCATCCATCTGTGTGACATCATTTATAACTCTCTATAGGAGCCTGTTGGGCTCAATTATAGATATAGAACTGAAGGCAGTAATTGGGACGTCTTCAGAATCTTCCAGTAACAAAAATTTACTGGAGAAAAATAGGGCCCTGTGAGCCTACCCCTGATCCATGAGTAACTGTTGACAGGCCAAGTCTTATGCAGGCCCCATGTAAGCAATATCAGCTCTGGGATCATGATCACAATGGTTGGACTATAGTCAGAAAAATTGTATTTTGCATCTTTTCTCCATATTTTCTAGTTTTTAAGGTTTCCTCTTATATACTATCCCTGAGCCATAATGGTGGTGTATACATGTTCTGTTTAAGCTTAAGCAATTAATTGTCATTTATTACCAGCACCTAGAACAGCCATAAGTCTATTGAATCACTGAATTTTATTGCAAGGAGAATTTATCTGATTAATTCTAAGAGAATAATTTGTCTGTGGGTGTACATATACATATTTAGAATATAATTTGAGACCATTGTAATTACCTACAAAACAATAGTAAGTTCTTTCTTAAGTACTCCTCAGCTATGACTTTGGTTTTTTTTGTTTGTTTGTTTCTGTTGGTTTTGAAGTATCAGGCCTGAATTCCCTCATATAGTAATCAACAGATCTAATCAGATTCCAGTTGGTTTTCCCAGTAGCAACCATGTCACCAGTGAATCAGTGGACACATCATGGTTAACATTACATGTCACAGTATCCACAACAGGACAAGGTCATTGATATCTTTTCTTTTCCAGTAGCCTGTATAGCATCTTCTGGAACTGTGAAGGCTAGCCATAGGAGAACACATTTCTAGCTCAGTTCCAGGTTGATTTCTCTCTACCTTTCAGTGAAAATTTATAAGGTCTTCAGCAATAGAGTCTTATCAGCTACTTCTGATGAAAACACACACACACACACACACACACACACACATGCATGCATGCACACACGCACACACACGCACATGCACACACACACAAGAAGAATTCTTGTTTAATTATTTAATATCAACTAAACACAACCCAGATTCACCTGGGAAGAGAGAAGCACAACTGAAGAATTGACTCAATCAGATTGGCCTTTGGTCAGCTGGGCCCATTGTCTTGATTGCACACTGACATAGGAGGACCCTGTCCACTAAGGGCAGGGCCATCCCCAGGAAAGTGGTCCTGGAGTGTATAAGAAAGCCTGTTGAACATCAGATGATGCGCAAGTCACTAAGCAGCATTTCTTAGTGGTTTCTGTTTCAATTCTGTTTGACTTCCTTCTCTGTGTCTCTTCTCTCAATGATTGATTGTGAACTGGAAGCATGAGCCAAATAAGTCCTGTCCTCTCCTGCGTTTCTTTCTTTTGTTTCAGAGTTTTATCACAACAGAAATGAAACTAGAGTGAGTAGTGAAAGACTCTTCTGTTCTGGCTGCCTTTGGGGATTTCATGACCAACAACTCAGAAGCAGGTTTTCCAGGCTCTGACTGAAATTTTTATTGTTTGGTGTTTTGGAAACTGAGACTATCTGGTCTTTGGCTTTGAACATATTGCATGGCTGTGGTTGCCCCTGGAGCATCTAATCCTACTATATCCCCCTGCTAAATGTTCATCATGCAGGTAGGTCAGCATACCAAGCAAACCTTAACTCATAAAAACATCTACTCCAAAGTCACTTTTTAAATTTATAGTTTTTGCATCAGGGTCAAACCCAAGGACTTTCTCATACTAAGCAAGTGTTTTAATATTAAGATGCATCCTTAGAATTCTCAGATATGTATTTTTTCTAAACAGAATAATGGTGATAGGGTTATCTGGAGACGACTTCATGAAAACCTTGGAGCTCGCTTTTTCTTTCTTTTTAAAAGTGTATGGGTGTTTTGGCTGCATATATGTCTGTGAATCATAAGACTACTTGGGGCCTGCTGAGGCCAGAAGAAGACACTGGATCTGCTGGAACTTGAGTTGCAGAGGGTTGTGAGCTGCCTTGTGGGATCTAGGAATCCATGGGAGTCCTCTAGAAGAACAGCAAGTACTCTAAACTGCTAATCCATCTCTCCAGCCCACAAGCTCAAAATTATTATGATTTGATGTTTCCCACCCAAAATATATCTTAAAACTCTAAGACCAATTTGGTACTATTAAGAACTAGGAATTAATAAGAAATGATTGTGCCTTGAAAATGTTGTTTTCATGTATAGATCGGTGGCTTAAATCACATATTAGAGAGAATTAGTTTAATTTCCTATGGTTTTCTGCCTTGATAAGACATTCATTTCAGATGACCTTGAAAGCAGTTACTGTGTTGTCTTCATTTAATAAATCTACTTGTACCTTAAAGTTGGCCTTGTTAGCTCCCAGCACTGTGAGAAAACAAATTTCCTTTTTAAATAAATTGCCCGCTCTCAGAATTTCCCTTACAGAAGCACAAGCAACCAGTTAAAGTATTAGTTTATATATATATATATATATATATATATATATATATATATATATATATGTATTCCAGAGAAAGATACTAAAAGAAAGAGAAATAAAAATGACTAACTATAACCTTCTTCAGCATTAGAAATGGAATGGAGCATTCCTATTGCTATGGTGCTCTTCTTCCTGTAGGAGCTTACATAGGTCTATTTAGTATATCAGCAAATTTAATGTTTTGTTTCCCCATAATTTCATTCAAAAATTGACTACATGCTATGGAATATATATATATATATATATATATATATATATATATATATATATATATATTTCTTTTTAAATATACTCTTATAAATCCATAGTTGCAATGCTTGATTGTTCAGAATGATTGTCTGTGCTTCTAGTGCATTTATCTCAGTGAGACACACAAAATTCTTTTGTACAATATTAAAGATGCATAGCGCAGGCTCTTCTATAGAGAGTTTGAGAGCCGCTTCATGTAGGATCCAGACTGCTAGTTCATATTGTGTAAAAGGGGTATCCTATATTTAGCCAAATTCTTTCATTAATGCAATTGATAAAAAGGAGTTATGAATCATATTAATTGTTTCATAATTGATTAGAAGTGTTATTTAAGTTTTCACATAAGAATTGGATAGAAATAATATTGCCTCAGAAGGGAGGAACATATTAAAGAAAAAATAATCCATATATAAAGGAGGAAGACATACAAGGGCATGGTTTGCAAGAGCAGACTATAAAATAAACCCTGTGTCTGATGTTAGCCAGTGGCTGATATTTCAGGAGTTATTAACATAGAACATTGCTGAAGCTGAACTGTGAGGAACCTTGGAGAACAATAGGGACTCTGGAAGGTTTTCTACTTTTTTAAAGGTTAGGTTTTCTCCCATGTAGAAGTAAAGCAAGATGGAAGAAGAAGACTATCCTAACAAGTCTTTTATTACAGGCATATTTAATGACAATTACAATGAAAATTTACCACCTGTCACTGTGTCTATTTGATAATAGATTCAAAACTAATACATTGTCCTATTGAAAAACTAAATAAAATCATTAGTTATTTTATTGTTTGAATAGATATCTTAAATATCTCTAAATCAGAAGAGATACTGTTAATGTTAACTATATTCTCCACTGTATAATTTTAGTTGCAATATTATATACCCTATATTAGATATTTCCTATATTTTGGGGTAATACAATCTTTGCCTTAAATGTCAATTTTAAAGTTTCTCTAGCAATAGGAAGGAAAAACCAGGACATGGTAGCCATTCCTGTTTTTCCAACCACTTCTTTCACAAATCTGGGGCTGACTGGGCATTACTTCTCGTTCAGAAATTTTATGTTCTAGCTGGGATATTTGCCTTTCTTATTGGACAAGAAGGAACTTCTATGTGAAAGTTACTATGCCTTACTTCTACAACTTAACCTCAGTTTGAGGTTGGTGTACAGATGCTGAGCTAAAGAGTGTGCTCTGCAGTCAACTCTGGAAGGATGACTTTTAGCTTATTAGAAGTTCCTTTGGCTTTTGTGAGGCACTCAGACTTGAACCTCTTGTGTTTTTTCCTCTGCCCTTCCTCCAACACAGCTAACTAAGAACATCAAGATACATTTGTGATACAGGACACCTAAGGAAGAGTGGTAAGATTGAATAGTTATTTAACCGTTTTATAAAAAGTAGCTAGAAGTGTTGACCATTAGTTTCCTTATAACCAAGAAAACAAATGTTGGTAAGGGTGTGACAAAAAGGAATGAACCCATAAATATGGTTGCAGGGAGTGTAAGATAGTGAAGTCATTATGGGAATCATAGTGGAGGCTTACCGATAAAACTAAAATCACAGTAATCATGTGACTCATGTACAACATTTTTGGGCATGAACCTAAAGGCTTGCCATCCACAACTGAAACACTTCCACAGTGTTTGCTATTTTGGCACACTGCCTATGTGTTAAAGATTTGAACTGATAATAAAATTATGGTATTATACAATGACAATTGTATTCTCCCATAAGGAAAAGAAAATCATGAACATTTCAAAAGAATGGTTGGTTTTGGAAATATTTTAAGCCAGATGACCTAGAATCCAATAGAAAAGGAAATGTATATTATCTCTAATACATAGATCCTAACTCTAATGATTAGGTATATAAATATACCTAATATATATGAGATAATATATAGCTAAAGACAGGGAAATTAGAAATGAGTTCATGTGACTTGAAAGAAAAGAGTCTCTCAGACAGGAGGGTGGAAAAGACAGTAGGAAAGATGAAAGGGAAGAATGTGAGATGTGAATGGTACAGCAAAGAAAGAGAGGCAGGGAAGTAAGTGCAAGTAGGTTTGGTCAAACAAATAAAATGTATTTGGAAGCCTTTGGATGCTAACATAAAATAATTAAAAAGTTCGAAGTATCTAGACAAGGCTAAAGAGTGAGTGTCCATCCACAAACAATATGTGCCATAAGAGCTTATTTCTACACAGGCAGCCTTCCATTTTGTTCTACAGGGGATTTGTTCCTCAATCCAGACAAAGAAGATACTTCTGACTAGATCACTGCTGTCACAGCAGAGAACTTTTGGAAGTCACATCCTTACTCTGAAGGTCTACTTGTAGGAACACCCCACATATGCAAAGCCAGCCACAAGTCCAAATGTGTGGCCCAAGACAAGCTGCCAATATCTGTGAAAATTAAAACATTATAAAATTAACTATCTATGAATATTCATTAATTATAAAATGGAGTGTTACAGAATTAACACTAGAGCAACAGGTTTATATTACAGATTTAATCAGCACATACATTCTAAAAAACACATCAAAATTTGTTTTCTGAAGTAGAAAATTATGTCCCATTTTGTATTTTACAAACAATATGCCAATATCTATTTATATTTTATTCCTTTTCATACTTAATATTTAAGGAAGAAACTATATATTTTGTTTTGTTCTAGAAATTTTCCATTTGTTTTATTATTATGTCTTCTAATAATCCACTTAAAACATCAACTTGTCTAAAGTAATCTCCAAAGAAACTGGCAAGGCAATTTTTTGTATATGGGTCTGTTGATTTATTGTATCACTGTGTTTTCTTCTATTAGGTGTAACATTAACACTGTTTAAGTTAAGCACAATTTTGTTGGACTTTCCTTCACACACACGCACACACACACACAATTATTTCCATTTGAATGAAGACCAACTTTAAACTACAGATGCCTCTTTTAATAAATTGCTTTTAATTTATTTTAAATGTTATTTATTATATGAGTCCATTACAAATTAGCATTTTCATGGCTGAAGAGGCAGTTCAGTCAATAAAGTTGTTTCTGTAAGAACTTGAGTTCCATCTCCAGAACCCACAGAGCAAACCTCCTGAAAACTATAATCCCAGTGCTGATAAGGTAAAGACAGACAGATTCCTTAGGAATCAGTGGCCACTAGCCTAGCCAAACCATCAAACCCCAGGCTTATAAGAGACCTTGTCTCGAAGAAGAAGAACAAGAACAAAAACAAAAACATGATTATCTCAGTTATCTTCCAAGGAACACCATCTCAGGTTATTCTCTGGTCTCCATACTAGCACACAAATTTGTATTCTTATATATACAAGGATGATCACAAACAATTAATCTCTTAAGTCCTTAGATAGAGTAACATGTATTAAAATGAACAGTTCTCTATTTCTAATGGCTACCCTGTTTTTGAAAATTTACATCTACCACTTATTCTACAATAGTATTTTGGTGAAAAGCACTATGGTCATTTTTATCATCTTTGCTGGTACCATCATGATGTTCATTTGTGGGATATTGTTTGATGCATGTTGGAAATTATTAATATTGTAGACGAACTTATGAAAGAGACAGTAAGTACAATGCAATCTCATTTCAAAAATGAGGAAATGAAATGATTTTTCTTGTGTGCCTGTATTAGTTAATTTTCCATTGTTGTGTTAAAATACAATGAAAAGGGTAACTTATGGATGAGTATATTTGGCTTAACATTCCTAAGAAATAAGTGTCCATCACTGGAGAAATGTATCTCAGGACAACCAAGAGGAAGCATGGTGCTTGGAGCGACAAACAGAGAGATCAAAACTTGAACTATTAGCATGGAGCAGAGATCAAACTTACACAGGGACAAAGCAGTAGACTATCAAAGCCTACTTCTAGGGAGCAAGTTTTCCTAAGGTCCCTACAGAGCACCACTGCCGATGTAATGACTGTTCAAATATCTCAACATGTGGGTCATTCTCATTCTAAGCTCTGCAATATGCATATTCTTTATTTCATAATTTTTTATGAAATATAGAGCAGTTTTGCTTTTTTTCTGCTTTTGTTCTAATTAATTTCTTAGGCTTTTGAAAGTACATAAAATTCATTGAAATTCATTAAATAATGTATTATGAAAATTTATAATTTTTAAGATTCTGTAATATTTATGAATTATTTAACTCCTTATAATTTCTCAATTTACTTGATTCCTCTAGTTATCTGTGATAGCTTTTTGATATGCTAAAAGAGTTAGAGAATCCCTTTCACTTTATGGCTTTTAAATATTTAATAAGAGCTTTAAATTTTAATAGTCTCTATATTAAGAAGGATGTTTCTACCTTTGAAAAATAGTTTACAAATTGGTATTCTTTCTTTTATAGCAGGCTTCATATTTGAATCATTAATGTACCATTTGAGACTCATTTATTCTGGAGAGCTTTTAGAAGTTTGCATCATGCCTATTTAGCCATAAATATTTCTGATAAGGGGAAGTATATGTAAAAATCTCTCTTGAGAAGTGCAAATACATTTTTCTTGTTCTGTCTTTATATTCATCTGGATTTAATAGTAAGCAATACAAATTTGAGAGTTACCATTGCGCACATATAAAAGTTCCTTTAATCATGGTAGACATACTTACATTTAAAAGAGGGTTTTAAACTGTAGAGTTAACAGGTCTAAATGATGTCAGGACTGACATCCTGCCCTAAATTGCGTCCAAAAATTGACATGGAAGGGTATTTATTCATCGTAGGTCCTAGTCATAACATCACTTCTGGTGTCCCATTACATGAAGCTGTAAATGATTAATAAAGCATAGCAAGATAATGAAAAGCATAACTAATTTTATTCAACACGAATACCAAGTCAAAATATAGTAGTAGCTACCTGATGTGTGTGTGTGTGTGTGGGGGGAGATTATCTATTGCCTATCTTTTTGTGGGTATAGCTAACTTCCTTGGGTTGAATTTTTCTTCTTGAACCTTCTGTAGAGCTGGGTTTTCATACAGATATTGACTAAATTTGACTTTGGCATAACATATCTTGTTTTTTCCATCTATGGTGATTTAAAATTTTCCTGGATATAGTAGTCTGGGCTAGCATCTGTGGTCTCTTAGAGTTTGCACAAAATCTACTAATTTTCTTCCAGCTTTCAGAGTCTCCATTGAGACTTCAGGTATAATTCTGATAAGTATGCATTTATATGTTTCTTGGCCATTTTTTTTTTGCAGCTTCTAATATTCTTTTTTTCATTCTGCATGTTTAGTGTTTTGATTATAATGCATCAGGTGACTTTCACTGGTCTAATCTATTTGGTGTTCTTAAACTTCTTATACATTTATAGGTATGTCCTTCTTTAGGTTGGAGAAATTCTCTTCTATGATTTTATTGAATATATTTTCTGGCCCTTTTAGCAGGGATTACTCTCCTTCCTCTATTTGTGGTGAAATTTTATTTGTGTGCTAACAAATAAAGCTTGTCTGGGGATCAGAGGACAAAGCCAGTCACTATTTTAAACATAGAAGTCAGGCAGTGGTAGCACATACCTTTAATCCTGTCATTTGGAAGGTAGAGATTCATCCATATCTCTGTGATCTCAAGGCCATACTGGAAACTGTAGAAGAATCTTAAAAGGTCTTAATAATAATAATAATAATAATAATAATAATAATAATAACCCAGAGCCAGGTACTGTGTGAATGCTAAAAGATCAAAGAAGCTGAATAAACCACAGCTAACCTCACCTCGCCAACTTCTCAGCAGATCCTGTTACCTCAAAACTGGAAGCCTCAGATTAAAAGTCCTCATCTGAATGGATCTCAGCTGAATTGCTGCTAAAAGCCTAAAAGCTTAAAAGGCTTCTAGTTCCTGGTCCTCGTGCCTTAATCTACCTTTATGCTTCCTGACATAACTTTCTGCTATTAAAGGCATGTATCTTTCCCTAGCAAGAGATGAGATCTCAAGTGCTGGGATTAAAGGTGTGTGTCACCATACCTGATAGTTTCCAGTGTGGCTTTGAACTCACAGAGAATCAGATAGATCTCTGCCTCCAGAAGGCTAGGATTAAAGGTGTGTGTGCCACCATTTTCTAGCCTCTATGTCTGTCTAGTGGCTGTTCTGTTCTCTGTCCACAAGCAAATTTATTAGGGTACACACTATATTGGGGGACACAATATCAGCACAGTAAACAGAGCCAGGCATGGTGGCACAAGCCTTTAATTCCAGCACTAGTTAATCATAGAGGTCTGGAGGTCTATGCAGACAGACAAGAAGTGATAGAGCTGGGAAGAAGTAGATAGTGATGTAGCTAGGTAGAGAGTGGAAGTAAAATGGTAGGGCACAGAAAGGTATATAGGTATGAGTATATAGGAAGTAGCTCTCACTTGGGCTCAGGATTTCCTAGTGGTAAGAACTTGTGGCTGACTTGTTCTATCTGTCTGATCTTCCAGCTTTCTCCCCAATATCTGGATCCAGGTTTTTATTAATAAAAGCATTTAGAAATTCATGTTTTATCTGGTGGCCCAACATTTGTGGCATGAATTCACAAAAACGCTGCTTGCCTGTGGCTCAGGCCAGAGTTGA
Source organism: Onychomys torridus (assembly GCF_903995425.1). Taxonomy (NCBI): domain Eukaryota; kingdom Metazoa; phylum Chordata; class Mammalia; order Rodentia; family Cricetidae; genus Onychomys; species Onychomys torridus. The sequence continues at coordinate 49,745,601 of NC_050452.1, forward strand.
ATGTGGTCAGAATCTTCACCTCATGTGGGCTGAAGTCGCTTTGACTTCTTCTCTCCTGGTGGGTTGTGGGCTCTCTCTGGATCCCCATCTTGGGCTGCTGCCACATTAGGGAGGTGCCTTGAAACTCCCTCCATCTTTGACTGTTCTATGCAGTCAGCAGAGTTGGTGAGTCAATTAAGATTTCTTAACAGGAGAAATTAATTAAAAGAGAAGTTTTGTAGCACATTGAAAAAGGGAAACATTTTTACAATGGAGGAAATTTGGTCTTTGATAACACATTTGGTGGTCTGAAAAAAGAACAATTAAATGAGGTAATTAATGTTGATAACATTACATAATTAATGTTGATGGGATTTAAATAACATCAATTATGAATATTAGTTTCATCATTTTTGTTTTATCATTTAAAAAGTTGATTAATATGAGTACCAACATTAAAGTTTTAGAAAAGCATGTTAAAAGAGATCATAGAGCTATTCAGACCCAGACAAATAATTTAAATGTGAACATATCTCAGCCTTGTATTATACGGATACAGAGAAACAGCCTAAGGCTTTCAAATGGCCAACCTTAATCAGTCTGGTAACCTTACAGGAACTGCCAAATGCTCAAAGCTGTATATGAGCTAATTGGACTCCTGAGCAAATATTAGATTTGAGGAAATTCAAGGAAGCTATAGTCTCATACAATATGCATTCTCTGTTTGCAAAGAAGGTGATAAACTTGTGGTCAACTTGTAAGGCTAGAAACCAGTTACAATGGAGGACCTGGTGGAAAGAGATGGCTAAGACCATTGAAAACTGATATAGCTAGAGGTATGGAAATCTCTCAAGATCAACTTCATGGAGAAAGCAATTATGCTGATATACAAAGACAGTATTTATATGATATTCACATCCTGGCTTTATGCCACACAGTAGCTTTGAATGTCATGCAACTAGATAGAAAAGTGCTTCTTAATAAAAGCTTCCTATTGCACAAGCTTTAAGAGAGAGTGTAAAATCTGTATCAAATATAGACACAGCAATGGTGTTTGTTTATTTGTTTTGTCATTGTCTTCCATTTTATTTTGAGAATGTCAGCACCCTTACTCTGAAATAATCTCTGTCTTCTACATTATGCTCTACTTGTTTCTTCTGTATCCTTTCTGTGGAGATCACAAAGACTGTAGAGCTGAGATAGCCCAGTTTCATGCACCTGTAATTTGAGCACTCAGGAGCCAAAGTGGAGAAGACCACTGATTTGAATCTAGCCTGGACTATAAAATGAAATCCTGTTTTAATAATACTAAAACCAACCAACAAACAAAAGTCTAACTCAAGATACAAAGAACTAATGGTTTCCTAACTCCAACAGGTAAATGTTTGTCATTCTAATATGTACCTAGTTTGGTTAACACTATTTTCAAGTAGCCATAAGCCTTGAGACAGTTCAGAAAACATTAGTTACCCACCTGTGATATTCAGAAATAATTTAAATATTGTTGTTCCTTCAAGAGCAGCGACATTGAACCATTGGTTTTATTTCCCAAAGTGGGTTCTGATTCTGTTTACCACACTTTTCTAATTCACTGTCTTCCAAGTTGACATTACTCTGCCTCGATCTGTCCCTGCCCTCAGACCTAAGAACCTTTTACATCTATTGCCTTTAATGGTGCTGTTGTCCACACAAGCAATTACTTTGTTTTTCAGTCAATGAATTCTTGTGTTTTTTTGGTCATTGAATAAAGGTAATTAATTACACAATAAATATATTACCCTGTTCAATAAATATCTGAATATGTGATGGATTTTTTTTCAGATAGGGTCTCACTGTGTCACTCTGACTGACCTGGAATTTGTTATCCAAATCAGACTGACTTGAAGTCATTGTGATCTGTTTACCTCTGCCTCCAGAGTCCTGGGCCTGTTAGTAATAAACAAATTGTTTTCCTTAGTCCTCAAAGTTCATTTTGAACAGTGATTAACATAAAATAACAGCAGTTCCATCTGTGAGGAAAAAATTGAAATAAAAATACCTACTTGATTTGTTGTAAGTTTCCTTGAGGAAACATTATGTGGTCTTGCAGCTTAAAAATGCCTTTTCATAGGGTGGTTTCTTATCTGCCAAGAAATTCCTAGGCTTGACCATGAATTCATAGAGGGAACTGACAAGTATTGTATAGCCTGTAAAGCACTATTTGTATGGGGCCAGGATAAATATTTTAAGTACATAGAGACTGATTAAAAAGAAAACAATAAAATAACAAAAAAGATATTCCTTTTAATCTAAGCAGAGCTCTTCTGGTGTTTACATAGCTTTAATTTTATTTTACTCTTGGTTAAGAAACAATCAACCATAAATTATCTGTCCCCTCCATCTTTTATATCACTTTGTCTTCTCAGACATGGTTATGTCTGGTGAAGACATAGCGAGTTATCATAGTATCCCATATGAGGTCTTGTCTGTGAATAGTGGCTTTTGCTTCAGTTTCTTTGTTTTCATTGCTAGACAAATATGCATTCAAAAAGTGAGATTTATTGCTTCATTCTAATAAAACATCTAGAGAAGACTGCCTTTAATATGTTTTTGTAGAGAACTGTTCAAAATAATAGTTTTATAGTCCAGTTCTACTTGCCCACATTTAGTTTCCCACATACTGGCAATTGAACAGGGTCCAAGGTGGATGCTATAATTTGTAACCTAAATTTTAGACAGCGTGGCCATTTATTAACCAGGCATTTTTGTCTGAATATAGAAGCTCCTGCTCTATTTATATGGAACATTTACTTTGGAAAATAAGTAATTATAAATTCTGCTTTTGCTCTGTTGTCATTTAAATCTACCAGACTCTTCACTATGTGCTTTACAGGAATATTTTTCTCAAGGATCTAGATGTGATCCTTTTGGAAGAAACTCAGCAACATGGGTGATGCTCCTGCCAGCCATATGGGAAAATGTGAGTCTAGCTCACATCAACTTCATGAAAGCCAGCTCAGCTTGTGTAACCACAGTGACTAGTACTCCTTTTGAATGTCTTGCAGTATTTTAGTTAACAGTTCACTTAGACCACTAGTTCTCAACCTTCCTATTGCTGTGACCCTTTAGTACAGTTCCTTATGTTGTGTTGACCCATCTGTAAAATTATTTTCATTGCTACTTCATAACTGTAATTTTGCTACTATTATTAATCTGAATATAAATACTTGTCTTCTCTGGCAGTCTTCCTTTTGAAAGAGTCATTTAACTCCCAGATTGAGAAGCAGAGGTTCATTGTTGTTGTTTGTTTGTTTCATCCCTTAGGCTTTATCACATGCAGGATGAATTTAACTTCCAGTTAAGGAAGGATTACACCAACCAGGTTAAAAAAAAAAAAAGTAAGGACGACTTTATTTATATTGTAATGGAGAGAAAAGAGTAAACCTCACTGAAACAGGAGGCAAGCTAGTTCTAAAGTGTCTAAGTCAGAGGTTCTCAACCTGCACCTGGGGTCATTCTGAGATTCATCAGTCTGACGATGAATAAAGTTTAACAAATAAGAGGCTTTTAGTCATGTACTCCTGCCAAGGACACCAAGGACTTGAGATTCCCTGTGTAGGGCCTAGTTATCCCAGTGAGGAGTTAATGAAGTGAAAGAACTCAGTTACAATGTATTCTCTGCAAGCAGAATGTTCTATACTGCAAAATAAGTTTTTGTTTAAAGAAGCAGAAACAGCAGTTTACCTTATGACCTATGACCTTGCATAAACAACAGTTTTGTTAAAATTGAACAAGACCAGGCAATTTCAAAGAATAATCCTTAACAGTCCTTAACATTAGAAATCTTTGCTTTATAGTTCTCTTTTTTTAACTTTTTAAAAATTATATTTGTGTTTTAATTTTACACATCAGCCATGGGTTCCCCTGTCCTACCCCCTCCCTCCCCCCCCCCCACTTTCCCCCTCCCCTCCCCTCCATTCCCATCACCTCCAGGGCCAAGAGCCCCTGGGGATTCATTTAAACCTGATGGATTCATTACAGGCAGGTCCAGTCCCCTCTTTCTCTTAAACACAGTAATTTTAAGCTTTTAAACATAAATTTATCCATTAACATAAAATTCAAAAAAGATGCAGTTAAAAGATACTCCAAAGTTAGCCTTCATTGTGCTAATTTATATTTGACTATAAATAATTATTGAATGAATATTTTTCATGATGTCTTAATATAAACGAAGTAACCAGGCAACAAAAATGTATAAAACCACAACTACAATGAATTTTATAAATTTCTCATCCTGTGGATAGCTTCTTAAAAAAAATCCAAAAACCTGAATTGCCTCAATTGTTTCCATGCCTACCTACTGCTAGAGGTTTTTATCTAAGTAAACTTTTCATCTTTATGCTGACATTATGATAATATGGACAACAAATTATTTTAGCTGATGATATATTTTTTCAATTTTCCAATGTAACAATTCTCAGTGATTGTATTTCTGCTCCTAACTATAATAAATTCTCTTATGCTTTTCATTCTGTGTAAGTACAACTTGTAAAAACTGAAGGATGACCTCATTATCAATAATTCATGCTCAATCATGTTGCGTTGCATTTGATGACAGTATTGTACTGTGTATTCTTTTAGAACTTATATCCCATAATGTGGCCATTTGAATATGAGACCTAAGATTATTATAAAGGAATCAACAGATCATAACCAGATGTGCAGTGATTTATTTCAATGGCACTATTAGGATTGCAAAGCTTTCAAAGACAATCACTAAAATTCTCAATCAAGGATGAAAAAAAAAAAATAGCCTGCCTTGAAAAGAAAAGCATTTTCAGGGGAACAAAATCATTGAATGTATTTTCTAGGTAATTATTCTTTGTTGAACCACAATCGCAATGCTGATGATTCTTTTTACCAGCAAACTGCTGCCAGAAGGTGCACAGGGGTGCAGAAAAAGGCATAATTTTGACTAATTCTTTTTTTTCCTCTTTGCAGATTTGAGCATATCAGATAAATTGTTACTTGTATTTTAGGGTTACTAGGGATTTAATTATATGGTACAGGACAGTGATAGATTTCCCTGCTTTTTTTTTTGTTGTATTTCCTATAGTTCATTGATTACTTATTCAGGTTGTTCTATGGAATACAAACAGTAGCTTGGATGTGCAAATTGTAGCATAATGCTATTCAACTCAGCCAATGGAGGGGGGTGCTTTTTAAATTACTGCTAGAAGTTATAATATTTTTATTATGTTGATTTATTTGGAGAAGGCTGCATGCTAGGACATGCATGTAGAGATCAATGGGCACTTTACTGAAGTCCTTCTCCCTTTCCTGTTTTGTGAGTCCTGGGGATTAAACTCAGGTTGCCAGGCTTAGCTGCATCAGGCTCTCTTGTGTTAGGAATAAAGGAATGTGCAGCCATACTTGAGATTTAAGCTTTCTTCTCTTCTCTGTCCTCTCAAATGTGTTTGTTTTGTTGTATTACTTCATTTATTGTATTGATACATCATTTGAACATGGAAATTTAAGTACTACTTCTCTTTCTTTCCCGTCAAGACTTTCTGTCTATGAGCCTCTGTTACAAGTTACATATTTGCACTAGTTTTAGGAAATCATTTAGCATGGAGTATCTTTTAAAACATGTATATTGGTAGAGTTGTTGAACAAAATTATGTTTTTATTTTTTCAATTTCAAGAGCATCTGAGTTTACATATTCATGCTTTGATCATTTTTTTTTTCCAAAAGAGATTTGGATATCATTCAGAACATTGTCAAATAGTAATCTTCTTATCCCTACTGGTTCCTCAAAGGAAACCATGAAGCCCCAGGGCACAATGTGATTTCAATCAGGGTGTGAGTTTGTGTCTCTCATTCTGTACTTTGATTTGTAAAGAATATCCTTTCACCACATAAAAAAGACTTTCTATGTTTCACAAGGCATTTACTATGTTGTGAGGTCACCTATGATCATATCTTTGTAACTGGATCAATAATACTTCCTTATTCTGAAGTTAGAATTAGTAACCATTTAGTGAGAAGTAAAGTGACACATTTATTTTCATCTTCTCATTCTGTATTTCTCCATTGATTCATAACTGAGCTGGAAGAAAGCATGACCCTATGTCTTGAGCATTTCATGTTTTCAGTAATGCCTTCCAGGAAACTACAAAGCTGAGCATGTACTGATTAGTAGTAGGCTTCCTTCCTTCCTTCCTTCCTTCTTTCCTTCCTTCCTCTCTCCCCCCTCCGTCCTTCCTTCCTTCCTTCCTTCCTATCATCTATTCTTCCTTCCTTTCTTTTTTCCTTCCTCCCAATTTAAAGGTAGAAACTTAGGGGTAGATTTAGGGGATATTTGAATATAGCTGATTCATAAAAGCATCTTTGAATTATTGGTGATAACAAAATGTAAGGTACTTCATGTCCATAAGAACACTGTATTTTAAATAATTACAATTTGAATTATCAAACAAGCTAGCAGATATCATGATGGCATTTTAGAATAAAGTCTTAGAATGTTCCCTATCCCCTCATCTCCTCTGCTTTATGTTAATAAAGTTTGCAATTTTAAATTTTTTGTTAAATGTGCAATTGACAAAGTGATTTGCTATAGATTAGAAGTGATAGTAATCAAGGAACAAATGCATAAACAATAAGGCAGAGAGGACTAGTTATCAAAGGCTGTAAATACTCTGGGTGAAGGTACTGTAAGGAATGTAATACCTTAAGTAGGTTCATTTTGGGAGCCCTGAATATGTAAAAACATTTTAATATAAAGCAGTTTTAAAGCTACTGGACCCACATAAGAGTTTTTCCCATGAATATACAGAAAATCAGGTAAATATTAATATAATTAAATAAAATATTTTAATACCAGTCTTTCTTTTCCTTTGCCCAGTAACCCATGTTATCTTTGTTCTTTTTTCTTGTTAATTACCTAGTTACCAACTAATTTTGTATGCCTCATCATAGGAAATCTTGTTTCTTAAGATTATTTCACTTTTAAACAGTATAGATCTTACATATTTGGCTTATTTCTTGCTTGTTATATTCTTCCTCGTGTCATGATGTAACACAGTCATTTATTTTATTAGAACTATTGGCTTATAAACATAAAAACACCTTTTTCAACTATTGGTAAATCTTGAGACATTTGGACAATAAACATCGCCCTGAAGACTGTGATCTGCTTCAGAACTGAATGCATCTCTCCGTACATAGCACACAATAGTCTTATAGTTTCAGGGAATGTTCTGATTTTATCTGATCATTTTTAAAACCTACATAAGGGAACATAGTGTCTCCCCATGGGTCAATCACTAGAGAACATTACTCAGTTTGCACCAGCAGTGAGAACAAAGGATCTTAAGACCCTTAGAGGTTATAGACTTCTTTCAGAGAGATATCTGACACATAAAACACATACACTGCAAGAATCACTGTTCATTGTCCTATGTGTCCTTGCTGAAGTTTTCATCAGTAAAGAATGCTGTTATGACTCACTGTTTCATAATCCTTTTAAAAGGAAAATCAGAATGTTAAGACCATGAAATAGCAAAGTACAAGAGCTTTGAGGGCACAATTATAGAAGGGCAGTAACTCAGAGGCTTAATCTGGTCCTATGGCTAACATTATCAAAAGCAAAAGCAAACACAAGTCTCATCATATTTCAAGTGAACCTGTGAAATCAATACACTAAAAGAAGATAGCCATTGCCTTAGTCTTCTGTTTGGATGTATACATAGATAAATAAAATAAATATGTATATAAGTATACATTAATGTCTGTGTATATTGATATCTACACACACACACACATATATATGCAACATAGTATATATTTGCATATACTTTTATGTATGTTGCTTTACATATGCTATTAGTTTCACAGAAACAATATTATGAATTGCTAGTGTTAAACTAAAACAAAGTGTCATTGACCTGTCCTAATATTTAGCTGTTGTAGATAGTCCAGGAATTTTCAGAGACATCTCAGAATGCTTATGGATGAACAGTTCTTCATTGTGTCTGACTGTATAATATGAATAACCATTGTTGGCAAACATACCTAATTCATTACTTATTATAGCTAAGAGACTACATTATTAATAAAAACTTATATGTTAGGAGTAGTAGGTAGGGAATGTAATACCTTTGACAGCTATGTTTTTGTGGGGGCATATTCAAATAAAAACTTTGAGAAAAAAGCATGTATTAGAAGATTATAGACACATATGAGAGACAGTAACTTCATTTTTGTTGTTGGTACTGACACTTTTTATAACTGCCTAGACAATACATGAAAATGAATTACTAATTTTACTAGCTTCCTTTGCTTGATACATCTACTTGAACATGTGTGAGTTGAGAACCACTTATCAGAAATGCTTGTTACTAGAAGTAACACCGTGGAGGTTCTTGAAATTGTATGATATTTCACTGAATTTATTCATTAACCTAAATGTTCCAAAATTCATTTTGGATTTTAAACTTTTGTATTTATGATGCTAAAGGTGTATACAGTATTTTCTGGTGGTTTATATTATCATCTGGAACTATGTGCCTTCCTGTTTGAAAGACTCAAAAGTTATTTGATACTCTAATGGAATTAATATCAAATAGAGAGGCAAAAGTTACAAATATTTATATTTCTTGGCTTCTCTCCATAAAAGTATGCATCCTCTGGTAACATACAATTACTGTTGGAATTAAAATTAAGGGTCAAGATGATGCATTATTTGTTTACATCAACTTATAAGTAACTTGAAGTTTAAATATTAGACATCTCAAGGGCCACTAGAAACATGCTAAGGTCCCTCAAGATAGAGTATTTTATTCTTCCGTTTTGAAAGTCCATTCAACTTGTTTGTTCTTATTTGTTAATTAGGATAATTAAATAATATTTAAAGACAAGTATATTTTGACTTCAATTTGTTCAACATATCATTCACTCATTCTATAATTATTTTTAAGAGTCTAGTATGTTTCATAAGAATAAAATTTCCAATTAAGAGCAACTACTTAACTGAAGCTGTTGTCACAAATGTATGCTTCAGAGGTCAGTGAATGAAAAAGAACAAATGTAGTTTGTATTAAGAAAAGGTTTAAAATAAGAGTACAAAATTGGGACTGTCATTCACTTGGCATTAAGATAAAATGAGATAATTGCGAATATATTTTCAAATATATTCATGTACAGTTACGTATCTTTTATGCCAATACAATCTCATAGAACCAACAAGCTTTAAGTGGGCTTTTACATGAGGTCTTTGTTTAAATCATGAAGATCATAAAGCTGGCAGCTTCAGGCAGACATAACAGCAAGAACTGCACAATGAATCTGATTTAATTCTATACAAAGTGTGAAATTCATATTATGAATGAATAACCACCATGATCAGAGAGATGCTGACAACACTGAATAAAAAAACTGAATTTCATTATTTTTAATCATAAATATACATGTGAGACCAGTCAATTATTAAAGTTTGTTTTATGAGACAATTTTCATATCAAAATATACTTTTTTCCCCAAATCTAAAGTGGGCCTAAACTATAGCCAAATAAAGATTTGTTATTATTGCATTTCTTTCTTTTGCTTTTGACAACTTATTTCTGGTCTCTGAAATTTTGTATGCAGATTTTGTGGTGATTATTTTTCCTGCAAACACTGCTTTGAATAAACAGCATGATTTTCAATGCCTTTACCTAATAAAGATAATGAGCAAAAATAAAATGCAAAAGACAACAGCTGATACAATGGTGAATCATCCAAATGCCTGATTTCCTTGACTTAAACCTGCTGCCTCCAAAGAAGCAGCTATTAACAACTGACAGATGGTGCCAAAGCCCATTGTTGCTTTCAGCTCTCTCTTTCCTTTCTTCATGCCTCTTCTCCCCACCTCCTCACTTATTACAATATCATTGTTCCTGGAAATGTTAATTCTCTTGGAGCATTGTGTTAACAATATCAAAACTCATCACAGTTGGATACGTTATTGGCTTGTAAACCAAAAAGAAAAGATGAGTTTCTGAACTTTACCTATTACTCCTTTGTCACAAAATGCAGTAAGTCCTCTGTTCTCCCTGGCAGGCAACCTCCATTGTACATCATTTCAGGATCTGGCAATCAATATGCCTTTGTGTTTTCCTTACAAAGCTATTTCAAGTGTGTAGATGTGTATGACCTCATAAAATATATGATTTTTCCAAACAAATATCACATCCTTCTACAAGCAATAAAATAATTATTAAAAAATGACCAAAAAATTTTATTGAGACAGTAACTCCCATATTTACCTATTACTTCAAGTTTTAGTTCACAGTTACTATTGTGACTGTAGGTGCTATTCTCTTCAGTGTTTTCTTCTTTATAGAGGAAAACTGGTTATAAAATATAACTAGTATACAGGTATATTCTTGAGTGCAATTTAACTACACAATTTTTATCTATTTCTGTATTACTTTTCTTTAGATAGTACATCAGATAATGCAAACTTATCATAATAAAATTGTGAATGTGTTATTTGATGTTATGAATTTTATACATTGAGAATTTTTCTTATTGAGATAACATGAAGATATTGACATCATTCTGCCCTTTATCACATTAAAAAGAACAGCCTGGGATTTGTTTTGTTTTGCTTTTGTTTGTCTGAGCCTCTCTAGCCTCTTTGGCTCATAAGCACCATCTATCTTCAAAGCCAGCAGAAGCCAGTTGAATCTCATCTAGTTCAATCCTGGGCTATGAGCCTTCTATATCCCTGTTGTACACTTGCAGAGTCCTTGTGATAACCGTTACATCATCTATAGGATCAGTGTATTGTCTTTGTTTCTAAACATAAGGCAGGAACCTGAACTCAATCTATAACCAGAACTCCAGTTGCTATAGAAAATATTTATAGGATTTGGAGGTTAGGACATAATATATCTTGTAAGAACATTCAGTTGTCTACAACTATGAATAATGGAAGAAAATCCATATGCTCACCCAGATATATACCTATGTTAACCTGTACACACATACACATGAAAATAAATATACAAGCATACTTTTAGAAGATATGTGTACTAATTGCTAAATAGTACAGAGTGCTTGAGTCAGAAGTCATAAATTAATAAATGTACAGCAAGCCTTGTTGTGCTTTATGGTCTTATGTTTCTTTGTATTCTTTTATGTTTATATTTGACATAATACTTTGAGTTAATAGGGAAAATATGAACCTATTTTACTGATAGTCATCAACATATTACAAGATATTTCCAAATTGTTACTCTTTATGTAGTAATCTTTTTTGTTATCAAATTGTATTTTGAGTAATATATATTAAAAGCAATGATTTATATAAAAATCCTCCAATTTTCCACTGATGTAGTAGGAAGATTTACTCATCATCAATATGTACTCATCATGAGGCAGATACGAATGACTTGCTTAGCTTTGACACACACACACACACACACACACACACACACACACAAATGTCATCATGAAAAACAAAAACCTTCTGCCTCAAAGACCTTTCCCCCCCCCCCTGTGTAGAGATTAATCCAAACTGTTCAATAGTACACAGTTCAGGTAATTTAACTTGTAAAGCTTTTCTTGAATATTTTTACATTTATCTTACAACTTACTTAGCTGTCAAATATGCACTATTCTTTTTTAATTAATTAATTAATTTTTGCAGTATCTCCTGTTGCCCATGAGATATTTAAAAAAAACCTATTATATGATCCATGAAATATGATTGTGACTCTAGTCTTTTAATAGGTAATTCTAAGAAGAAAGCAGCAGAATCATAAGCTGCAGGGTTCATCCTAGGCTGTGACTCTTCCTTGGAAACTTTTGGAATAATAGTGAAATCTCATTAAGAAACATTCTTACGGGCCTGGAGAGATGGCTCAGAGGTTAAAAGCACTGGCTGCTCTTCCATAGGTCTTGAGTTCAATTCCCAGCAACCACATGGTAGCTCACAATCTATAATGAGATCTGGTGCCCTCTTTGGACATGAAAGAGTATATGCAGCCAGATTGTACATTTTATAATAAATAAATAAATCTTAAAAAAAAAAACAAAGAAACATTCTTTTTTATTATTATATTTGTGTTTTAATTTTACACATCAGCCATGGGTTCCCCTGTCCTCCCCACTCCCACTCCCATCGCCACCTTTCTCCCATCCCCTCCCCTCCATTCCCATCTCCTCCAGGGCCAAGACTTGCCTGGGGATTCATTTAAACCTGGTGGATGAGATGGCTAAGCCATTAAAGGCTAGGCTCACAACCAAGTAAACATTCTTACAGGTTGTTTTGATCAAGAATATTCTTGTACAAATTATTACCCAGAAAACCATTTCTCTACACTTAATTTGCCTTGGCTTATTAATTTTTTGTACCATCATTTCTACTGTATAAAGAATTGCAAAACCCTCTGTGTTACATACTCCAATTCAAGATAAGGGAGTACCATACATGTCACATATTTTCAATAAGTTATTCATTGACTAGTACACAATTTTTACATTTGTGTTATTATAAACATGGAATTAAAATAATGCATTAATCCAGTAAACATTGATAGCGGCAACTAAATTAAGAACAATCACTAAACAATAATATGGTAGGGTATGTCTGGCTTTTATATCCATAGATATGAATGGGGCTGGAGGTTTATTATAATTCTTTTAAGATACACTTAGGCATTCTAGAAACACTCAGAGATTCACTTGTATTTTATTACTTATTATTTTATGCTTATCTGTTCTCAACACTTAATTTTAGTATTTGTGTTCTTCCAAAAACAGCCTTCCAAATGACCACATTTATGCAGTGATTGACAGAACAGTGAATGAATCCTCCCTCTCCTTAGATGGTAAAGACAAAGAGGTATGTATTTTGTTGTTCCAATCTCTCTGTGAAATTGTCCCCAATTCACCTACCATGTTTATATACCATCTTCTTTGCTCTATCCACCTTCCAATCCAACTCACTCTCCTACAAATTCATGTTCACAGGTATACCTTTCTTAATGAAATCCAGAAAACTTAAGTTTGCACTAGGACTCTGATTAAAATTCTTCTCAATTTTCATAGCATCTGCCACATGAGCAGCATATGACTTGACATTTTACGTTCAGGTGTCGCTAGTATTAATGCAGTTCTTGCTCTATACTGTGCTTCATGTCTGTCTTTAGTCTGTCCTGTCATCCTGGAATGTCTTATTCCTTTGTTTGGTACTATTATCAAGGCGACCTTTTCAGACTGAGTCCCTCATCCTTTGAAGAGTCAGTTCTTACATTTCAGGGTGACACCATTTATTCTTGGGTAGTTTTCTAGAATGTCTCCATGGTGACCACACACAGCAGTGAGAATGTGTAGAAAGCTCCATGACGCTTGCTGGAGGCACTGCAGTGAAAGCGTTAAAGGAATCAGACTGTAACTCGTCATGTTGAAGTTCTAGCTCAGGCACATATTAACAATCTGGATTGGAGATACGTTCACTTTTATAGCACGTTATTCTCATTTTATGTGCATACTTTGGTAAGTGTTGTCTAGTAGAGTTGGTTTATGGATTAAACTAAGTAATATGTGTAGCTTGTTTAGAAAAATAATAAACAATTTATAGAATATCTTAGAGAAAGTAGATGGAAAAGTTAATATCATAATTATCTAGATTTAGTGATTTTTTTTAATTGGGTAACTGGGAAAAAAAGGGTCTTCTATTTTAATCAGATGAAAGCATAATGGGGGAATGGAGTATGGCAATATTTTATTGTACTGAAACATGATTTTATTTGTGTGTTAATAAATAAAGTTGCTGCCTGGGGGTCAGAGCTAATAGCGAGCCATAGCAGAAGCTGGACAGTGGTGACGCACACCTTTAATCCAGATCCCATGACAGGAAGATCTCTGTGTGTTCAAGGACACAGCCAGTATGGAGACACACACCTTTAATCTCAACACCAACCATAGAAGACCTGGAGGTCTGTATAGACTAGCAGTGATGATGAGGTCATGTGGTTGGTTTTACAACCAATGAGAAGGCAGAATAGAAAGTCAATAAAAAGACAGATACCCAGGAAGTAGGTATCTTGCTTGGGGACAGAGAGCAGTGGCAGGAAGGGTAAGAAGGTGGTTTTAAGTCGCAGCTCTTACTACTGCTCTGACCTCTTGGGCTTTTAACTATGCATTTGGCTCTGTGTTTCTTATTTAATAAAACCATTTAGAATTACATTGATAATGGAGAAAATTTGGAAAATTGAGGTAAGATCTAAAATGAAACTTGGCTGTTTGATTTAAATGTGAAAGTGTGAGGTTGTAGTACACAAAAAACTCTAAGAGACAAAATCAGGAGGTAAAAAAAAAATCATAAATATTTCTTTGGATCATAAGATGTCCAAGACCTATATCTTGCAATAAGACATTGAAAGAGAAGATGGAATCAGACAGAGACACAATTAATATCACATGGCCAGTTGGCATATGTTTCACCACCACATACTACATTTCATCCTGTCCTCTATCAGGGCTGATAGAGCTGCATCCAAACTCCAAACAGATATGTAGAAGCTCCTTCTTTTAAAAGAATGCACTGGACTGACTCTGTATTAGGGCCTACCATTAAGTGAAAGAAAAATAAAACCCTGATGGCATGTCTTTACTTTAACTTCTTACTGTAGCTTTACTGTGCTCTATCCACAGAAATTAGTTGGTTTTCAAAGGATGAAGTTATCCTGGATTTTAGGAAGAACAAAACCACACAAGAAAGACTTCATATTAGTAGGGACAGTTCTGTCAGTAAGGCTATATTCTGGATCACAAGTGAACATTTTCAAGTACCTGATTGATTGTCTTAACGTCTAACAGCCATAGGCTTTCTTTGGTCTTTTGCAGATCCAGAACTTAGACAGCAGAGATGGGTACATAGTTTCAATAGCAGTGCTTAATTATATATCTCCTACCCAGTGTCCCAATTCTTCTAGTTTCTAAATCTGAAGCTCATATAAATATGGGCTTGATTATGACTAGACCTCTTCCTGATGTACTCACATTGTGAGAATATCTTTTCATTAATCTTCACCACTCATATTTTTTGACGTATTGGAATGGTGAATCAAACTGGATTGATGGGACTCTTGAAATGATAACTGGCGCCTTCCATACTCTGCTTACAAACTGGTAGTGCTTTTCCTCTGAAAGTCCTCTAACAAAAGCAGAATAAAATCCATCTTCTTCATTTCTTGTTTTCCAACCTTTGCACTAACCAAAATGCTAAATACATTCTAGACATTTAAGTAAAATATAGTCATGTTGAATGTGTCTCAGGTATGACAGTGTAGCCCCATAGATGCTGGAATTTTTACTTAACACAGAGTAATATTTTAATTTGGAAAT
This sequence comes from Onychomys torridus, assembly GCF_903995425.1. NCBI lineage: Eukaryota > Metazoa > Chordata > Mammalia > Rodentia > Cricetidae > Onychomys > Onychomys torridus. The sequence continues at coordinate 49,760,956 of NC_050452.1, forward strand.
AAGTAAGATATAATGCTTTGTTTATCACATTCATCTTTTTTTAACTAGACCTAAAACCTAGGTAGTCTACCACTATTCTACTGGTTCAAGTGCACATATTATTTACTACCAAAGAAAAGTTAATCTGGAGTCTACTAGCTAAACAGAAAAATAGTGGAGTTCCTTCCCTTTCCAAATATATTTTTGTTTCTTTGAAGGTAATTCATTAAGAAAAATTTTCCATATAAATACATGCTTGGAATGCAGTTTGGAATCATGCTTATTTGACAAAATGATGTTTGTGGATTATTAAAGATCCATGAATTCACTGCTCTGGGTAGCTAGCTACATTTCAAGAGTCAGGGATAATTATCCTGTTGTTGATCTAGCCTTGAGTCCAACTAGGAAGCTTTTGGTTATCACTGAGTTATGAATGTCATTATTGCACACTTAGGGTTATCTTGCCAAACTGGTCAAAGATTGAGCTATTGGTTGCTTCCATATTTATTCTTATACCTACATATACATGTAGGTCTCACTGCTGAACAAATATACTTCTCTTTGCAGAAGAACCAGAAAAGAGACTTAGAAAGCCACAACTGACTAAAATGCAGAGAACACATGATTCTATTGTACCTACCCAGCTCCAATTTCTTCATCTACAACCTAATACATACACCCAATGCTTGGGGAACATGTTGAACAGCGCAACAGACGGATTGTAAAAACTTGAGTATCAGATAGCTGAAGTGATATTGCATGTCCTAGAGACATCAGGGATGCTGTACCCATAAAGTATCAACAATACTACTACCTGTCTAAAACTAGTACAAATACAACACTAACAGAAATGCTAGAAATCTCATAGGGCGCCATTACTAGTCCATACACAACAATTAAAGAAAAAGAAGCCAGGGGCCATGGATTGGAGATCAAAGGATGGGAAGATGTATGACGGTTTGAAATGGAGTTTGTCAAAAGGGAATTTTATGTATTATGTTAATATTAAAAAGTAAAAACAGAGAAATGTTGCTTAGCATTTTTCTCAAAGGTAATACTTTATTTGGTGATGATATTGAGTATGAAAAAAGTACCAATGTAGGTATTAGAAATTAATGATTGACAAAATAATCTTTAAAAATTGAGTGTCATCAACATCCAGTATGGTCACAGGGTATGGGACCTGGGTCCTGAGGCTCCAGAAATCTTTTCAGACTATCTTGCATCCCTATCAAGCCACTGTAACTACAACTTCTTTTTGGCCTTGCTAATTTTTTTTGCCATCTTAAATTCCATGGGTTACAGGTTGATCCTAGTGAAACATCACCATCCTCACTTAAGCATCACCAAATTTATTCGAGTATTTAGCACACAAAACTAGCAAAGACTAAAGTACGTGTCATCAGATTAAAGCAAGTAAGCATGGAAGGATGTGAGACTAACCTGGAAATGTGAGCAGATGCCATACGAGGGTAAGTGGGGAGTAAGTCTCAGACTGAAGGACCAATGCAGTATACAACCTAGGCTGAGAAGCTAGACATGAGAAGCAGCACACCTCTGGCTGATGCTAGGCAACAGACAGATGAGGAACTGCCTGACTCACATCCCTTTAAGAAAGACTGTATAAGACAGAGCTAGCTTCCTCCTAAGAGAATGAGACATCTCTCCCTTGTGACCTGCCACAAACCAGATAATTCATTTTCTTGCCAGGTGACCTCCAGCTGCAGGTTCCCAAGGCCTTGAGCTGGTGCGCTCAGAAATTATTTGTCAGCAACCCAGCTATTCCCAATGTCTCAGTGTGGAGAACAACAGCCTGCCATCCTTTTCTGAGATGCTTCTTTTCGCCTTAAATAAGCCATTAACATTTGATTCCTAAAGTGTCAAATATGCCTTGGAAAACAGGCTCAGTAGATTCAGGAGAGTCCTGAGGCTGAAGTACCAGGGACTTAAATTATGAAAAAAGTCCAGACTGTGAGAGAGGAAGATAGGTACTATTGGGAGGGAAGGCTAACGTTCAGGGTATGTAGGACTGTGGGCAGTCCTTGGTCCTAGAGTTGCTAATCACAAGATACATAAGGAAAGAATTTCTTAGCAAATATTAACTATAATAATAAGTGTATCATTGGATAGCTGAGTCCAATTGATAGAATCAGAGAATTCAAATGATACAAATAAATGTTATTTAGTATAAATGCAAACTTTGACTTAGAAGAAAGACAGTAAGATAGTAAAACATGTTGAAAGGTTTCCTCAAACTAAATCCAAACCATGTCTTTAATTGTACAAAATATACTTTACTGAAAGCTATAAAGTTATATATGCAAATATAAAAACAATTTAGGAGAAAGGTAACACTCAACATTAAACTACTGGAGCAGAAATAAATTTAGTACATCAATAACTGAAAGGAACTGCTGTTTTATTGGAGTGCCTCAAAAAGCCATTAAGCTATTTAGACAGTTCATTTCTTTAAGTGCACAGAGAAGGATAGCTACACGATGGAAAATCTAGGTAAAGCCTTTGCAACCATTTTCAAATGCCACTTTTATTCCTAAATAGATTAGAGTGTGTATAACAGATTGTGTTCAGAGACTATAAAGACATCTCCCATATCCTCTTAGCTGATAAGATTAAGGATATTCCTTAGAATAGAAAGAATACTAGTGCAAAAATTTTTGGAAACATTTAAAAGTTAAAGATATATTGCTGTCAAAATTGCTGTGCACCTTACTATGACATGTTCTATTGGTTTAACCCTCATTTTTTTTTAATTTAGAAAAGAATGTTTAAAGCAGGCATTTCATGGCAAAGAAGACAAAGAAGGAATTGATTCTCTTCAGTTTTCCAAGTTACAACCAGGAAACAGGCTGAACTCGGAAGTGAGGAATGGAAGGGAAACAGAGAAGGACTGAGTATAGAAGAATAGCTTTCCCTTATGAAAGACATGAAAAGCAGATGAAGATTTGGTCAAGCACCAAGGTGAGCTATTGCTCCATTTTGTCTAGTTCATCATACACATACTCAAACTTCACAAGAGGAACATGATTGCAGGTACGACAATTTACGTGAGATGAAGTAGCTAGGAGATAATCAGCCTTTATAAGTTAAATCTATCAGTAAAAATGGCTAGAACATGAAAATCTGAAGTCCAAATTCTAACAGAACGTATTTGGTTCTGTCTGTTGTCATGAACTTAACTTTGTTTGTGGAAGAAACCACATAGGCTAATGGAAGCCAGACTATGCCCAGTGTAGAAAATTAAATGTAGCTATAAGGAAATAAGTCACTAGGCAGTGAATGGAATTTGTTAATGGCAGACACTATGATACTCTTAGGCTACAGGTAACTGTAAATGACAATATGGCAATATAGTGATAATAGATATATGGAAAACTCAAAATATTACTGCCAATTTTGTCTTCATATAATGGCAAACTTCATATTCTGGGGAACTTAAAATATTACAGCCAATTTTATCAGGCTTGAGCAGGAACCCACATTAGATTCATTAAGAAGAAAGTATTCATCAGCTCTTAAAGAAAGAGAAAGTCAGGTCCAATTCTAATTATGAGTCATGTCTCATTCACTGCCAGTGTCAAAACACGTAGCTGTGCAATGAAGGGTAATTGTTTTTACAACATTTGCTGTCGTTTAAACTTAGACAACAAAAGAAAAATAGGCATTACAGTTAACACCATAAAATAATCTGAACAGTTCACTGAAAATAGGCCTTCCTTCTCTTTCAGCTTGTGATAGAGAGACTAATGATTTTCTTGCATTGGGTCAGACACTGTTGACATGGAGGACATTGACCTTTCAGAACTCTTCCTGCTCTGAAATTTTATAATTCACCAGTACTCTGAATTCATGACCCTCTGTTCTTCATATAACCTGTTTGGAATATGCTCTCTCTCTGCCAAACTGAAGGCTCAAATCATAATCACATGGGCAGTCACAGCCACGGTGTGCCCCCAGAGGATTTGGCCATCACAGAAACAGCTGCCCTCCTGACTATATAAAGAAGGTTAAATAGTTCTGCTTAGATCATTCTATTTTATTTATGTTGTTGTTAGTGCTCAGGTGCCTCATCAGCTAAAGGGTGTGTGGTGAATCCCTATGGACGGGAGGGTTGGGAGATGTTCCTTCCACTTAATATAAAATGCTGAATCTGTTCATCCCTTTATTAAAATTAAAGTGATGAAAGCACAGCAAAAGGAAAACAGTTTTCTGTTATCACTAAATGAGGCCTTTCTAGTCTCCTAAGTGTTAAAGAAAGCATGTGGTTTACTAAGAAAATAGAATTTGGAAACTGTTTCTTTGAATGGTAATCCAGGACCCACTTCTCCAGTTAATATTGAATGACTTATTTAGACTCTTTGTGACTCAAATTTCCCCTCTTATTACTTGAAGAGGCATAATTGTTGTCTTAAAAAAGTTATATGACAAAGCAGGAAACTACTTCATGAGCAATGTTAGCTCACGCCTCCTGAAGCATATGCACATAATTATTTCCTTTTTTGTTGCGACTCACTCATATGCAACCATTACTTCCCCAGATCAGTAGGAGCTAAAGTTTTAAATGTGCAACTGAATGGTAAAATAAATCAGATCCCTATTTATAAGTAACAGACTGGGGAACCAAGAAATTATTTTTTTAAAGCAATTTTCAGGTTTGAACCCAAGGCCTTATATGCTCAGCATAAACTCTATCTGTAAGCTTCAGCTCACCCTGTAAATTGTTGTTGAATCAGAAAATTATTTCGGGTGCTATTAACTTTCAATATATTTTTTCTAACACTGTATAATATATATAATTCATTGGAAGTATTTGGTCTTAATATTATATAAAAAATATAGACCACTGGCAGTAAAAAAATCTCACCTGTATGTATTCTAATAGCCATGTAACATATTTGATTTTTAAATATTGAGAAAATTAATCTTCAGTAAACATCAAGTGGTAGATAAAGGGTAGAAATACACAAAGTTTACAAAAGTCTGTTTTGAATTATTGCTCATCTATCAACAATACATGCCATTATACATCATAATGTAATGATGCTTTCACTAAACATTAGCTTCTCTGAAAAAACAAATGAAAAAATTACCAGGTTAAAAATTCCTAGTATGAAGTAGGGTTGGTGGTATGTACTAATTAAGCATTTTTAATCTGTTCTCTAAAATGTAAGGAAATGGAGAAATGTCCTACCTAGGTTTCAGTTAGTATCTTTCGCTTCTCACCATTTGTTTCCAATTGACTGTTTTGACTAAACTTGTATTTTCTGTAGAGGGTTTTTTTTTAATGCTATTTTAAAGAGACTAGTTATTTTAACCTTTCTGGCCTGTTATTATTTATACAAGTAAAATTAAATGTATAGTATCTAACCTCATTTGTGAATAACTAAGGTAACTGATCATTATTCAGGGAGGAAAAGAAGAAAACCTCACAAATGATTGTGCAGTGGAAATACATTCTGTTTGCTGCCCTGCTTTCATTGCAGTGAACATAGAATCAGATAGAAAACCAAAGAGTAGAACCTGCTTCATCTAAAAAGAGGTCATGTCTTTGCAGTAAAAATTCCTCCTTTTCCTGCTGTCTTTCTGGTAATGCAAAAATCCAGTACAGCATTATACATTAAGGAGAGTGTGTGAAATTGCAAAGCTTGTTAACAATAAGTACCTTCTTAGTTTGAAATCAACTAACATTTGCTCTTTTTACCCCCTTCCCTCTGCTTCTGACACATTCCTGTCATTGGGTAGGAGACTGTTTGGATGGGAAAGTTTCAGAAACCGGCTTCACATTCTGTATTTCACATTCTGTTTGACATAACGAGCATTTCCCCCTTTTGCTGAAATCAGCACTGAGCGAGATCTGATACAAGAAAGTCTCTTAACAATTTAAAATTGCCTCTGTCATAATCTTGTCAGCTGCATGAGACTTTAAGCTTGCAGGGCTATGGAAATCTTTTAAGACACACTTTTAGGAGTACTTCTGGAGATGCCTGTTTATAAAACCTCAAGAGTTTTAATCATTAGGAAATATTTGGCTAACACAAGTGTTCCTTAATGATGGCCAGAAAACAGTGGGGCATGATTTTTCAACCAAGGTCTCTCAAGGACTATTTTGTTGGCTTGGTCGTTTTGTAACATTTATTTTCCTTCTGTTTTTGTATTACTTGTTTCAAAGTATACATTGAATAATCCACTCTCCCCTCCCTCAAGACTAGATGTCCCTGTGGCTGTCCTGGAACTCATTTTGTAATGATGGCCTGAAATCAGAGATCTATCCCCTCTGCCTCCCTAGTGCTGGGTTTAAAGGAATGTATCACCACAACTGTTAGAATCATTTTGTTTAAAACAATGACTTTTCTCCATTCAGATTATTCTTTCAATGCCATCACTGATATGACCATAGGAACAAATGTTTTGAGATAGGCTAAAGGTTTGTCTCTGATCTTTCTTTTGAAAACCTTTAACAGTCATGGGATCTTAGAAAACAATATTCTCTCTAAATCTTAGATCTTATCAGGCATAAACTATATGTTCAATAAATGGTGAGATATCCAGTCTCCATGTCAGATCAAAATTAAGAGTTTACCACTGATTATCTTGTTTTGAAAATATAAAATACTTCATTGAGTTAATATGAGTTAATATTATGACTAGAATATTAGTTTTTCTATGATAATTCTACAAAAGGATCTTTTAAATTTCATGTATTTATTGTATCAGTTACATTTACAACTACATAGTTGATAATAATCAAGTTCAAGGAGGAAGGGTTTGTTCTGGCATTTGGTTTGGGGACACAGTCAATTATGGTGTTAAAAGCCATCATGAAAACTCTGGAAGTTATGGGTATGAAGACAGGAGCACAAGGTGGCTGTTACCTTACATCTTGGAAGAAATGAAAGGGGCATCCAAGTAAAAATCTGGTCCTGCCACCTATGGGTTTGTCATCCACATTTATGGTTGTCTTCTGCAATAAGTTAAATCTTCTTGGGAATACTATTCCAAATCTCAAACCTAGATGATATCTTCCAGGGGACTGTAAATCCAGTCAACTGGACAATAAATTTTAATCATTGTAATCTTTTAATTCTATGTTTGGAAGAGTAGGATTATATTCAAATGCCTGGATATTGTCTTAAAAGTAGGCACCAATATTTTTATCCCCCCATAATAAGTAGGGAGGGTGAGGGGAAATGAAGGTGAAAGAGAATGCTGCAAATTGGTATGGAAACACAGTTAAGTGAAAACTTCCTAAAATATACAAAGGTTATCCTAATGAAGTATCCAAATAATAGGGAGGTAGTGTCCCAACCTGACTTCTCTTGTCACCAAATGAAGCTTCCAATATTATGACTGATTACATCCAATTGGGTTGTTGGGGGAAAAGTCCCATGGAAATCTCCAAGCAACCAAGTCTGTTGTGAAAATCATAGGTTGCTCTAACTGACCACAAGATCTCATTAATGAATGCAACACCCACATAACTCATTGACTATGGAGAAGTTGAGCTTATGACTCTATATTACTCCTACTTTGCAGTTAGTGTCTTTGGTGTAGGGAGATACTCTGCAGAATACTGCAGGATACTTAAAGAGAAATGTAAATGCCAACACAGACACAAAACCTTTGATTTATTGTGCTGTCCTGCTGACAAAAAATGCTAAAGCAATGATTGCATAAAGCATGTGGGAGAAACCAATCAACTATCTGATTTGACTTGAGGCCCACTGCATGAGATACAACCTATACCTGGCACTGCTTGAGTGAGCAAAAATGAAAGCCCATAGACCTAGGGTAAAATCTAGGGTAAGTCCTAGGGTTAAACTGGTTTAAAAACATGAAAAGAAGGCTCTTAATGCTATTCTGCTACATTCATAGATCAGTACCCTATTCAGCCCTCATCAGAAAAGCTTCCTCCTGCAGCTCTCCCATGCTTATAAATTTCATATGTTCCATCTCCAAGAATTCTTACATCTTTAAAGTGTCATGAACTGCCCCCTGTTCCTAAATACTTTGATTTTGTATTATTTGATAGCTTTGCAGAGTTCATTAAAGAGTAAAAACATTTGGAAAATACTAACAGCAGTTGTGAATCTAGAGCAATTCTATGAGAAAAAAAATGGAAATAATTAGAACAACTCTCATTATCCTAATGAAGACCAAATTAAGTGACTGTGTGGGTGAGACACAGGATCCAAGTCCTGAGACTAAATGAAACCTTCCAAAACACTCTCATTGTGGATGAGTGGTAACCCTGTAGAGTGTTGCACTGGATTTCAAGGCCTGCAATAAATGTCAGAGGTCAGGAAACATGGACTAGAAGTCTTTTTATTTATTTATTTATTTTTTACTTTAATGGTGTATATTTGTATTAAAATTGCAGAAATAAAACCTATTACTTTATCCATTCATGAGTAATAAATAATATAAAAATTTGCTGTTTATCCTCATGAGCACACACATTTAAAGATATAGATTTGCTAATATACAAATATATATACAAATACACACCAAAGGATTAAGAGATAATATTTCAAATACAGTCATGTCAAAATAGGCACAGTTGTGCATGCCTGAAATCCCAGTATTTGAAAGGTGGTTAAAAAAAAAATCAAAAGTTCAAGGTCATTCCCAACTATGCATATTTTTCAAGGAAAACCTATAGTACATGACAATGTGTGTATGTATGTGTGTGTGTGTGTGTGTGTGTGTGTGTGTGTGTGTGTGTGCCTGTATTTGTGTGTGTTCATGTCTGACAGAATTCCCAAAAACTGGAAAGTAAATTCATCCAACCCTAGAATTTTGCCACTTCTCTTCATTTGTCACCTATATTGAGAATAGCAAAGGTCTTGGTGGAAAAAACATTAGTTAATAAACAAGGGGCAGGCTTACTTAGAAGTTGGAATAATTCCAAACATATTTCATCCCAACATAGTTGTCTTGATTTAACTAGGCTGAGGAAAGAAATTTCTATACTAAAGGATATTTTATCTCAGACAGACACAGGATGATAGATACTTAAAAAAAAAATGAGAGTCTATTTTTCATGCTTAATAGTGACCATGGTAACTGTGAGATTTAAACCACACTTTATTCTCCAGAAAACAAATACTTAAATTAACAAATTAAAGGGGCAGCCGTGACAAACATATTACTCTACTACTATAGCCTACATTTTTGAGCTGATAATCTGAAGGATGTGGAATAGAAAAATTCTTATTTGAGTTGCTAAATCAGAGCATATCAACATGTTCCGTGTAGGTGTTTGTATTAAAATTGGGATTCTTGTGATTTAAAACATTTTTGTAGTTATATATTTGATTTGTTTCAGAGAGCCCAATGTTTTTCCTGAACATGGAGAACTGAAGATTAACAAGTATAGAAACAGAGGAAAGAAAATACAGACCAATTAAGATAGCCATGCTCCTCCTTGAGAATTGCTTGGGCAGAGATAAGCGTGTTTTCCTTAAAGCTGCAATGATCATGCAAGAGAGAAAATTGGTTTGGAATTGTGTATAGTTCTGTTCAAAAAATCAATGAGATAAGTATAGCAACTTCAGAACAAGAAAGCTAAATGACTAGAGCTGGAATAGCTTTCCAAATGAGAGACTAGAATCTCCAGTGGCATGATTGAACACTGCAGCCACTGAGGTAGCCTATGCAGCATGTCAATAACAGCCATTGCATGTTTGTTCTCATGCTGACTGTTTTGTGTTTATACTGGATCAGTACAATCAGCAATAATTAGGAAGAAAATATCATATTTATCTTTTATTTAAAAAATAAGTTCAATGAAACTCGTCAGGTGTTCCTTTGCCCTGGCTTAATGTGTGAGAATTCTGTTTGCAACTTCTGACATGGACAACGTTTTCCCTCAACTTTATCTCCCTGCCACCCACCCTTGACCTAAACCTAGATAACACATGAAAAGGCCATCTTGGTGTCTTTATCATGAGATTTTCTCCTCTGCTTAGTAAATTTCCTGTGTAAAGTCCCCTTCAATGTCACTCAAAGCCCATCTTCAAGACTTTTACAGATGATGTCATTGCAAAAATTTAAGAATAAGTTAGAGACCCTTTTTTAAAATTCTTCAGTGATGGATATCATATATGGACATTTTGACTCACTCATTTGGAAAAATAAGAAATCCAGAAAGAGCTGTGGATATAGCTAAGCAATTAAGAGTACACATTACCTTTGCAGCAGACCTGGGACACCACTCATGTATGTGGTACACATGTACACATGCAGCCAGAATATTCATAAACATCAACTAAAATAAGTGAATTAAATACAGTTTTCAAGAGGCCACAAGAAAACTTCCCTAATTACCTTGTCACAAATCTATGAATATTGTTATAAACCTGAGTGAGTTAAGAGATGACTAAATATTATTCAGTGTGGGTTCTCAGTCAGCTACCTTGTGTATAAGACCCCCCCCAAAATGGAATTTACATTAAAATGTAATGTCTTCTATAAAACTTTGTATTTGGCCCAGCATTGTAATTCTAATTGTTTTTCAAATTTCTATTTAGCCTCAACTTTTCTTAGAAATCCCAAGTCATGTAAGTTTAATGTTTGATGATTTAATACTCTTACCTGTAGAGTTCAGGGTTAAGTTCTTTACCAACTATCACTCCTGCTACAGAGCTCTTTGTATATTCTCATTCATAGGATGCAGTAATTTTTGACTTTTTTTTCAGATCTATTTTTGTTCCTGGCATGTATATCAGGCATTGAGTTAAATATCATGTAAGTATAGTTTATTATTCATTTATGGGAATCTAAGTTTCACTTGAAAAGTGTTGCTGCTTGGTTGAAAGGTATGTGTCTTAGGATTTTATTATTGTGAGAAAACAGCATGACCAAATGCAAGTAGAGCAGAAAAAAAGTTACTTCATCTTACAAATTTCAGGTGACACTCCATCAGTTAGCAAAGTCACAGCAGAAACCTCAAGACAGAAACTGAAGTAGAAGACATAGCTTACTGGCTAGCTCCACATAGTTTTCTCAGGCTGCTTTCTTACACAACTCAGGACTCCCTGTATAGGGTTGACACTGCTCAGAGTGAGCTTGGCTCTCTTGTTTCAGTCGCTGAAAAAGAAAATGCCTCATGGGCTTGTCTATAGGTAAACTTATGGATGTAATTTGTTAAACTGAAGTTCATCTTCTCAGATATGACAATATGTATAGAGTTGACAAAAATAAACAAGCACACACTATGTATACCACCCAAGGATGGTGCCTGCCATAAATATGTTATGCCACATTTTTAAGTGGATAGCTCAATAAAAAGGGAATAAGCTCTAATTATTTCTGGAACTCTGTGGGATCACTGAAGGATGAGAAGGGTAGCAAGGATGGCAAAGTAGAGAAAAATGACTGAGTTTTCAAGAAATAATACAACTGTGGGAAAATAATACCTTTGTTATTTTAGACAAATAAAAGTCACCATGAAACTTTAAAAATAACAGGTAATTTGATGAAAGGTACAGTGATGGAAGGGCTAGAAAGATGTCCCATTGGCTAAGAGTACTTGCTGCCCATATGGAAGACCAGGTTTCAGTTCACAGTACCCACATATATGCAGGACAACTCACAGCTGACTGTAATTTCAGTTGCAGGGAATCTGATGCCCTTTCCTGGATTCCAAGGGTATACACATCCATATGCATGTACCATCACACAGATGAACACATGAACATAATTTAAAATGGATTAATAAAATAATTAAGAGTATGGTAATTTACGGTGCGAAAGTTCAAATAATTCTGGATGTTAACATGTACACAACTTAAAGTCATGAATAGTCATTGAATCTTTTTTGTTTTGTTTTGTTTTTTTAATTTGAAGTGATACATAATCAGAATTGTATTTGATTCCTGGAGAAGAGTAATTCGAGAGAAACCAGTGTGGATTTAAAAAAAGGGGAAAAAAAAGTGAAAAATAAAACAAACAAACGAAAAAGCTACAAATAGACCAGAAGTTAGAGAGATTACAGAGTAGAAAGGAATTGCTGAGATAGTAACAGGAAGTACTTAACATGGGAGTTGACTGTATGCTTATGGCTTAGCAAATAATTATGTGGTGTTGCCAACTGAGGAGATAAGAAATGTGCTATGTAAAATCAAGGATTGAGGATGGATGGGTTTTCTTTGTAACTGTCACTCAGACTCACACATGTATATTAGAATCATATATTGTTTTGGACAGTTGATTATTTGTGCTCTTCACTAGAGCAGAAAATGTTTGATAAATGACAAATCAATTTTGGAATGTCTGGCACATAGGTGAGTGATCCTTGTATTGGGCTACAGGATTCTTTATTTCATAGCTTAGGGTTGGTTCAGCATTTTTACTAGTTTTCCAATTAACTGTTATATTGTACGGTAATGACAGATTATTCAGAAAATGATAAACAATAGATCAAAGGTAGTAGTAAAAGATGGGCTGACATTAGGGTGATAGATGGAATCAAACCAAATCAAAATAAAACTGTGAGTGATAAAAGTAAAATAGCATGCATTCACCAACTTACTCTGAAGCATCGTTGCTTCCCAGCACCTTCACTCTGAAGATAAGAGGCAGAATCCATTGAGGTTACCGTGAGCTCTCCAATGTCACCTGCAAGGGCTCCTTGCAAAAGGGGCAAAGCTAGATGTCGGTGAGCTTAATTAAATTCCGAGACTGCTTTCAAAGTCAGCAGGTCAACACCTAAAGAGGATTTAACAGAAGTGCGCATATGACAATGCGCATATATAATTTTATGTTGTGAAATTTATATATATCCTTGAATATAAAAAGGCACATTTACATCTATTCACCCTCTTGATACTGACAGTTATCTGTATCTAATTAAAATCCACATTTAGCAGAAGAACTAAATGTAAAGTGGTTTGTGACTTTCTCAACATCAAACAAAATATAAATAGTGGAGGAGGAACTGGTTCTTAACTCAAAATTTCTGGTTATTTTTACTTCTGGCTTGGATGAAGGAAGTGCATGATGTTTTCTGCCTCAAAGATTATTTGCCACAAATATTATAATTTGGATTGAGAAACCTATAACTGAGTAAGAGCTTCAAAATTCATGTAGAAGACCCCAATAAAACACTTCTTTTTTTAGGAAAATGGTAATCTGTTTTCTCCTAAAAAGTTGCACATATGCAGAAATATTGTAATCAGAAGGCCCAGTGGAATTCAACACTCATTAAACTCCTCAAGCAGAGAGCAATATAAACTAACACAGTGGAAATAAGGTCAGTGAACATAATGAGCGAAACACCTTGCAAAGGGAAATTGGTGTGCAGCCTTGAAATCCTCAATTTCGACAGTTTGAGAAAATGTGTCTATTTACAAGTTCAGATGACTGCTGTGCAGCTGTGGGCATGGGATTCAGAAGCAGAGAGCAATACAACTGGCTAGGTCACTTGCAGGCATATTGTACCAAGAGAGCAGGTTAAATGCTACCCATTTTCTAATCAACAGCAGCTTTTTTCAATCAGGGACTCCTTTAAAACTACCTCTCCGGACTCTTTTACTTCTTGCTACATACAGGGAAAGTCCAAGGTGTACCCAATAAATATTGATGTGCACTGTCTGGAGGAGTTGGCAAGTTACAACATGACATATATTTTGTGATTTGGAAAGTATGCTAATGCAAGTTTTGGTTCCTTGATATTCTCATACTTCTGTGAGAAGCGTTACAAGCTTTCACATACTTGTGTATCACATAAACATAAGATGCAGTAAAGGTATATTCTATCTTCAAGAGACAGTCAGAAGAAAGAACACGTTTAGTAGCATTTGATATAACATTATATACTGATATGAATTTTAGGTTCTAGAGTTACACAAATTCTTCCTAGTGTGATGAAAGTGTGTGACTGACAAGAATCACTCAACATGAATTGGAAAATAATGCGAGTTGGTGTTGTTGGAAAGTAGGGAGTAGAAAAAAGAAAGACATCAAGTTGTTAAGTATCATCATATATGCAGAGTTAGAAAGATGCTGTGGGATTGTAGCTTGAGCTGTACAGATTATATTTCTATTACTGGAAAGATTCTAAAGGCAAATATATGGTGATGGCTTCAATCATATTTACTATTAAAGAGTTCATTCTGCTAAAACTTACATTTCAGGCTGATATATGTTACAAAATCTGTATTGTCATGCAGACTACCAGTAGAAGAATATTGATATTTTTGAGTGCCAGATATCTATCTACAAATAAAGATTCCAGAATATATGATTTCCTATTTTTTTATAATACAGTTACAGAGCCTTTTAGAGCTATAATCACAAATTCTCTTGAAAGGTTATCTGAGAAATATCCTCTAGGAAGAGATCTGGGATGGGACCATGTGAACAGAATGTAGTGAAGCAAGATCTGTAAATATTTACATATTTACGGAATTTTGTGAAATAAGCAAAGATGAGATGCAATATATTTTCCATGAAGGGAAACTCATCTTAATAAAAAAGTAAAAGACCATTAAGACAAATTAAGTTAATTTTCTACAATGATATGTTCTCTTAAGATTTGCCATTAAAAATTCACATTAGACATTTCTTATGGGAAAAGAATTCATAAATAACATTAGAAGTTGCCTCTGAGTAGGTACTCATACATTTTACTTGCCATTTAACTATTTATTTTGTAATTTCATTACCTATTGTGTCCTTCAGATGTGATTTAGGAATGATAACTATCATAGTATAAGAGTGGATTTCTTTGCAATAATATTGAAAAATTGAGTCATACACATTTCACATATTGAAAGTCTCAACTATTTATTTTGTAAATATCATCAGAGTTTTAGAGGTTGTTACTTTGTTCCTAGGTAAATTATAATTAGTAAGAAATTGCAGGAGATTAGACAAACAAGGAGATGTAGTGATATAATCAATACTCTCAAAGAGTTTCTGGAACTCTTTATCTTTCAGCAGTTCCTGAAATAAGCATGACAGTATCACTGTCTGTAATGAAAGAAAAACATGGAAAATCCATGATTCATTTCTAGTGTATAGCATATCACTGCTTACATAAGAGACACTTGGATTTCTTTCTCCGTAGCATTGTTCAAGACAGACATATTTTTGTTTGCGTTAGCTATCTACTGCTGAGCATGAGGAAGACCTTTACTTGGTGTTAGTGTACCCAGTGGGACTTTATTGGAGAGACCCAATTTTTCCTCTCCAAGCAGATGCCAAATAGCATCTTGATTAAGGATGAGAACCAGTGTCCAATTTCCACTCTAAATGCAGGGACCCAATCTGCCTTTACACTGGCTTGTTTGAATTCTTTAATTTCACTAGCTTTGTGCTTGAAAGTTTTGGTTTCTGATACTATGTTTTTATTGTTGTTTTTTTTTTTTTTTGTGTGTGTGTGTGTTTATATTATTTCATTTTTTTAATTCTGTTTTTGTTTGTTTGCTGTTTGTTTTCTAAAGAGCATAAGAAGAAAGGGAATGGAGTGGTGGAGAGATGGAGATGATCCGCGAGAAGTACAGGAAAGGGAAACCAAAATCAGAATACATTTTTAAATTTAATAATATTTATAATTATAATATAAATTATATAAATAATTATAATTTTTAAAATATTTAATAAAATACTTCTCTATAAAAATATAGAAATAATTTAGAAAGTACAACTTGTTAAAAAATCAGTAATATAAGCATACTTGGAGGAATAGTTATCACAATTGTACTTATTAGGAAAATCAAGCAAGATTTTAAAAAATGAGAAAGGAAAGACATGATACAGGTGGTGTTCTAAGAGGATCTTGTCCCTTTTCCACCATGTAACTGAGTAGAGGACACTGCAGTCTGAGAGGGACACAGTAGCTCTAGTACAAAAAAAAAAAAACAAACAAACATTTCAGAGTTTATATGAAAATCCTTCAATGAGATTTTAATTTTCCATACTATATCGATAATGTCTTCTGTATCCTTGGAGACATCAAAGCCTTTAGGGATCCCAGTAAAGTTGCTTAATTTTAAAATAAATCAATTTTCAGAAAAATTAAATTACGTGTATAATATAAAAAAAAACTCTATTAGAGTTTTACTGTTGGAAAAATTTTCTATTTCTGTTTTCGTCTCACTTTTTAAATGAAAAAGAAAAGGAGTTTTTGTTGTTGTGTTGCTGTGCTATTGCTGTTGTGAGAAAATGCATGTATATGTAGGTGTAAAATAATACAAGATTGCACACAAAAAAGCGTGGAATTAATTCAATCCAATTTTCAAAGAAACTAGTTTATAGGAATAGTAGTGTTGCTTTTATTTGTGACTAGTCAGAAGAAGTTCAAATTTCTGTCAGTGGTCTCATGCACACAACACGTAAAAGTAACCAGGAAATGTAAACTGAATGTTTTATATTTTTGACAAAAACCAAGTGCTTAGTGATTTCCACTTAGAATGAAAAACCTCTGCCTTGTTTGAACAATATACTCAGAAAAATACAAATAACTACATTTACAAAATTGAAAATTAATGTCATAACAATTCTGAAAACAATATAATTACCTCCTTAAATGACAAAAAATATAAATACATTTAAATTTTGAGTGGGGGAAGGCTAAGGGGAGCAGGAGGAGGGATGAGAAGGGGCATCTGTGGTTTGTATGTAAAATGAATTAAAACAATTCTTAAATAAAAAATTAAATTTTGGAAAATATTGATGAAAAATACCTCTCAGAGGAAGAGGAAGACTCCTGTATAACACACAATGCCACAATGTCTAATGGCCTGGCATGTAGCACATTCTTTCTCTGTTGACCAAGGAGCAAAAATTAGCATTGCAGGATCCTCATTGTCCAAAATCCTACCAAGGCAGAATTACCCTAAGGACCATCAATGAGATTCCATGTCCAAGATTTTGCAAGCAATATATTAAGGCCAACTAGTTCCTGATATGTAAATTTCTTTAACTTAGCAGAAAAATGCCAGAGGTAAAAGATTTTTGTTAAAAATTATCATCCTGAAGCAGGGATTATGTTGTCTTAAACTATTTCAATCTCCCAAAGGATCTACGTATAGTGACACCTCATTTACTTGGAGTTCTGCTAATGAAGCTCCATTGTAATGGTCAGCTTACTTTAAATAAGCGGGGAAATGCACATCCTTTTCTAGAAACCAAGTATCATGGGCAGTGGGTGGGTGAAGGGAATCTGAGGAGCCCTGCATTTCACTCCTGTTGTAAAAACAGGCGTAGAACACAAAAGCACCTACTTAGAAACTAAGTAGGTCAGAACAGGTTTTTAGGTGTTAAGCAAATGGGAAAACCTAATTTCCATAGCTCCAGTATCTAGTGAGCCTCCTAAAGAAAGATGGATCACTGAGGACAGAGACATTTCCAAATGAAAAATCTTTTCTTCTGACCTCTAAAATTTTGTTTCTTTGTTGCCTCAGAGATATAAGTAATCAGTTCACTTTATCTTGGCTACTATCTCTGTCTTAATTTTCTTGTCAATCTTAACTCAGCGTTATGTTACAAACAATATAATAATTCTTAAAGCTTATTTATTTCATAAGATTCATAGCACAAGGCATCCTTCCAGTAATAATTAGCAGCTTATAACAAATAGGTTTGTGTAAAGTAAGAACTAATTCATTTGGAATTTGGCTTGATTTTGAATGTATGGATTTTCACTGATGAAAAAAAATAGAAATGGTTAATGAAAGTCTATGATTTACATTTCTTCCCTAATACGATAGTTATCATAAAATGCCAGGATTGGCAAAATATCTCAGTGGATAAATGCATGAGTCACTGATCCTGTAAATATGAGTTCATTCTCTGGGACCCAAAATATGGAATGACAAGAACAATTGCCTCAAGTTGTCCCATGACTTATACACATAATGTATTAAAATAATTTATAATCTTTATTTACGGATACATATGCATGTGTGTCTTTGTGAGTGTATATATGTTTGTGTCCATGCCTTCAGAAGCATATGACATGAGACTCACTGTAGCTTGAGTTACAGGTCATTGATATTATAAATCTGAGGAGGAAGTTTGTAGATATTCAAAACAGTTCGCAGGAGAAAGGGAAGCATTTGGAGCTGTGGATTAATGATGTCCTAGATGGCTGTAAGCAGAGATTAATGGACTACTCTAGTGGATTGTAGAAGACTGCAATGGCAAGAGAACATACGGTGTTCATGTCTTCAGGTGGGCTTTTCCTCCAATGAAAACTGACTCCAGACCATTTGTGTTGTATTCTGGTGGAGAATCTACCTATATTTTAGCAATTTCCCAAATTCTTTAGTAAAGCTAAATATAGCAGTAACAAAATAATTTGTTTGGCAAAAGAAGATGCCATGGCATCCTAGGTATGCCATTATGATGGCAAGCTCCTTGATGCCGGGTGAAAAGTGAGATTTCAGATAAAAAAATAGAGGAGAAAGAAGAGGTGAAAAATGTAAAGTTTGGGAGTGTGACAGCAGAATAAGTTGGAGAAGACAATGTTTTCATAACTTCTAAAGAGGTTAGCAGCTTTCAATAGTAGTAGCATGTTTTACACTTCTGCAGTGTGTGGGGGGTATGTTTAATAGAAGCCTCTGCCCATTGAAATATCCATTATATAACAATGCAAACCCATGTTCCTTTCCTTTAAAAAGAGAGTACTTGAGATTTTTTCATCCTTCAGGACACCCTGTTCTAACAGGGTTGTCTAAGTACATCTTTCCCCAAGATCAGCAAGATAGTCATTTAGAAGATGTTATCCCAGGCCCCAGGTTACATTTCCTCATGACACAAAAAATATTGCATCATCTATGTGGTGCTGACATTTTTCTTAGATGTGAAAAAAATGCCAGAAATATAAAGCTGTAAGAGTTTGGCTAGGGCTTTAGAAAACAGAATGCAACAAAACAAAGTCATTCCTCAAGAACCTAACCTATTTAGAAAGTGGGCAATAGGATCAGAATCCCTGTAGCATGGAGTTCCAGGAATGCAGAACATGTGCTCTGGAAAGCTGAAAGAAAAGACTGATGCTGGCTCAAGGGACGCTCCATATGTGTTACACAAAGCAGACCTGTTGCCAAGGGAGATAGCAAAGACTTTGGGAACTCAGTTACTATAACCACATGTTTTGGGAGCTGGGCTAAAACCTTGACCATTTAACATTAGGTTTTAGTGTTGATTTTGTCCATTCCTATCTTCATATCCTCCCATTTAGAATAATTGATACTCTACTTCTCTGTGTATTGGGAGTGTGCATTGACTGTAGATTTTGGTAAAACTCATAGTGAAAAATTTTTTCCTTTAAACCCAAAAGACTGAACTTTTAAACAGTGTCCAGGATGGGTAGACTGTGGACCTTATGAAAGTTGGACAGAATAATTTTTGCATTATGAGAGGTCATGACCTTGTGGAGGCTAAGGGAGCAATGCTATAATCTGAATGTGAAGTATCTCCCACAAGTTCACATGTTGGATGTCTTGTCCTCCTCCTAAGATATGACACTGTTTAATAGTTATGAAATCATTAGGATTGAGCCTGGATAACAAAGTTGGGTCACTAGAGGCTGCAAATCATGACCATTTATATTTCTGCTCTGAGTATTTTGTCACCCAATCTTTTGTCTATATTTGAAAGAAAACACAACAGAAGACTTTACCTGGTGGTGACAGAGGGAGATGGTGAATGGATGCATGCTTTACTAATTCTCATAAACTTATCCATAATGAGTTATTATTCACTGTAACATAACTAAGTTGATGGACAAAGGGATTATAATGCCTTTACTGAACAGAAGACCATCACGTAAAAATCATAGAATCAATTCAAAGTTTGGAACTGAGTTGCAAAAAATTCCCAGGAAAAATGTTGATATTGATTCTGTCAAATATTACTGACTTTTCATGGTTTTTTTTTGTTGTTGTTTTGTTTTGTTTTGTTTTCCCCTGAAGCCGTGACCTAGGCTAGGTAAGAGAAGATGGTAATCATGGTGTCTGACTTTATTTGCATTGTCATCTCCTCTGTTTTATGCCCTTTGTTTTCAATTTCAAGTAAAACTCAAAAGGTGTTAATTTTGTCCAGCAAAGACAATATAATACATTTACATTGCTAGTAAAATGATTTTTGTTTGTGTGTTTTATAAACTCATACTTCTTCAAAGAGCATCAAACATATCAGTGAGATGTAAAGGAAAGTTTCTTATGCATTTTATATATCTTTATGATTTTCCTGCCCACAAAAATGTCAAATTCATTTTTCAGCAAATATATCTTCTAGGTTAACATTAGAAAATTTTGTACATCTAATATCTAGAATATCAGGGAAGTTGAAAGGACCTTTTGGTACAGGATGATCTTTTTATAGGACAGAAAACATTCTACCTTTCATGAAAGGTAGATAAGAGTTACAGAATGTATATACTGCACATTTACAGCTACTGCATTGCATGATTGAGACAAAACTATTAAATGATGACAGAAATACATCATGTGGTTATTTCAACACTAAAAATTACTTTTTGCACAATTCACTAAATTTTCTTAAACATGAGGCATTTTGTCAATATATAGACTATGTTGATGAACATTGGTACTCCACTTTTTTTGTAACACCACATTAAGAATAGACAGTGAAAGGTGGATTCATCAAAATGGACAATATTATGTATGTTAGTAACTCAATTATATCAGAGAAAATAATAAAGACCCCAAGTGAGGGGGCTAGTTTAACAGTTCAGAGTTTATGAGAAATAGTTGCTACTATGACCCGGAAATCTTCAGGGGAGAAGGAAGGTGTGATCAAGTGCTGTGCTGGTTGGTTAAATACAATCACAGGTAGAGGAGCAGTAAACAACCATGAACAAGACAACTTCATGAAAACGAATTTTATTGACTTGATTAAGTGCTTATTATCTGCAGAAGTTGGCTAAATTAACTAAGGAGAAACATTTTCTTCCCAATGAAATGAACCATTGTAATGAGATCATATTTTCTGTTTTATAAGTAGATTGACATCATGGTAATCATATTTTGGGTTTATTTTCACACTGAGAAGATGGCTTTCCACTATTATCAGAATATGTAGTTTATGGAGCTTATAATTATGATGACAGTGATGGTAATTCTTCACATGGTTTATGTATTTATTCTCTTCAAACCGTTAATCAAACTATCTCCTAGAGGTGAATTATTTTAAGTTTTTAAATGGCAACTTTTTAAACTTTTTTATTTGTTGTTACAATATAATTACAACATTTCTTCATTTCCTTTTCTTCCTTATGTTTTTTTATTAATTGAAATTACATGCCTGTTTAATATGTATAATGTTATTTGTATGTATGTTTTCAGGGTTAATCTTTTGGTGTTGGGGAGCAATTGGTATGCTTTCTCCTAGGGGAGGTTATTTCTTCTATTTCTCAGCACACTTTTATTGCCTGTAGTTCCTCATGGAGGTTGAGGCCTGTGGAATCTTTCCCAGCTGTTTAAGCATGTCTGTTAGTACCTAGCCAATAGTACTCAGTTTGGACTTAAGACTTGCTCAACAAGAAGGAAACCATGTCTGGTGCTGGAAACCTAGCCAACTACTCAGTGCTAATGATGTCATGGATATTGGAGGCAAACACATAACCAATAATCTACTGAAGCATCTTAGTGCCTAAAAACAATAGAAACATTTGTCTTCATATCCACAGGTAAGTGTATCCTTCACCTTTCATCAAGGAAACATATCTTTGTAAAAGTCAGAGACCAGAGCAAATAATAATAATAATAATCACACCCAATAAAAATGCAGAGTTGTGGAGCCCAGTCCCAATGGACAACTAGGTGTTGAAAGCATAAATCCTAGCAATATTGGAGTTGCAGTTAAGAAAATAAATGGATATATAATCAAAGGACCTTGTACATGTGTGAAAAAGGCAACAAGACAACCAGTGCTTTGTTCAATTAACATAAACTAACATTTATTATATTGAAAACAAGAAACAGAGTATTCCTTATAATATAACTTGTTATTTGTTCTCATTATTGTAGAAGACCAAAGCTTCCCTGGACTAGACCTACTTATTCCACCCAGGAGTTTTCTTCACCAAAGCATCAGATCACAGGACATTTTGCCTACTGCTTCCTGAGCTAAAGCCTGCCTACGCCATTTGGGAGGCAAGTCCCAGGTACCTGTTACTAGCAATTAGCACCAGGAAAGAAAGAATTTTGTTTCAAGGGCCCAGCCAGGAAGCCTGGTTTCCCCTGCTTAGGATTATTTTCACCAGAAAACCCTGACACCAGGAGCCTAGGTAATTGGGCTCTTAATTCCTACTTCACAACTTTTACCCCCTTACACTGTCAAAGAACTATGTTCTAGACAACTGCCACTGAGTTCTCCTGTGTCCAACCCACTTAAAGCTCACAAGAAGGTCTTATATCAGCCTCACAGAGAAAAACAGACACTTCAAACCTACTAAATTTTATCCTATCCTGAACATTTTAAACACCTTCTATGAAAGGAGAAAGATTATGTGAACAACAAAAGAAAAAAAGAAAATTTTCAACCAGATACAAACAAATACAGTCAAAGCAAATACATAGCAACATGAAAAACAAAGAAAATATGTTTCCTTCTAAAAAGTATTAACCCTGCTACTGCCCTCTAATCAAAACTGCCTAGAAGAACTTCAAAATAAAGAATACAGCAGAATGATAGAGGTGTCATCTAACAAAGAAAATATGAATATACTCCAAGATAATAAATCAAAAGGTAAATGAAGTAAAGATGTCAATATAAAATAAAGAACTAATAAATCAACTTATGAAAATATAATTCAAACCAAAAAAATAAATAAATAAAGCCAGATGGTGGTGGTGCACGCCTTTAATCCCAGCACTCGGGAGGCAGAGGTAGGTGGATCTCTGTAAGTTTGAGGCCAGGCTGGTGTCCAAACTGAGTTCCAGGAAAGGCTCAAAGTTACACAGAGAAACCCTGTCTCAAAAAACCAATATATATATATATATGTGTGTGTGTGTGTGTGTGTGTGTGTGTGTGTGTATCTATGTATGTATATATATGTATATATATATGTAATTCAACAAAGATACATAATTACCAAGGAAAACTCAAATTAAATTAATGCTGAGAATGAAAACTAAATATTCTAATTGAAAATCTCAGGGTCATGTATACTACAATCAAATCTGAAAGACAAGGTAGAGGAATTAGATTAGTTAGTGATCCAATTATGAATTAACAGAACATGGAAGACCTCCAAAAGACTTAGCCTTCAGATTATGGAGCACAAGGACTAGAATTATACCATAATAAAGGCCAAGATAATATTTTCAATAATTGTTGAAGACAATTTCTTAAGCCTAGATAAAGAGATGTCTGCCCAAGGAACAAGGAGCCTATAGAACACCAAATAAACAAGACCAGAAAAGAAATTTCCCTTGGCACATACTAGTTAAAATATTAAAAACACAAAATAAAAAGGAATATTAGAAACAAGAGAAAATAATCATTGATATGAAAAATTTTAATGCCAGTGTAAGACAAAAAATTATTCTAATTATTGAAAAAACAGAACTGTTGATCTATATTATTATATGTATCAAAAATACCTATTAATTTTAATGGAGAAATATATAAACACGATAAAATGAAAATTAATTAATGTAACTATGTCACCTCTACAGAGGTTAAAAGAAGCAATACTTTGGTCTGAGGAGAAGGGGAAACACATTCAAGAGCTAACAAAGAATAAATAAACTTTACCAGGACAGCTAATTGAAAGAAACTTAAGAAGCCAGCAAAAAACTATGAAATAGCATAAGTTAATACATGTTTTTCAATAATACCTCTCAATATTAATGGTCTTAATTTGCCAAAACATAAAAAACAGACTGTCAGATTACATTAAAAAATAGCATCTATATGTTGCCTCCAAGAGACAAATTTTCAATAGTCACCTAAAAATAGGTTTAAAGGATACAAAATGGTTAGTGAATGAGCTGGCTGTTTGGAACCTGGGGCTTATGGGGGACATTTTGCTCAGCCTGGGAGGAGAGCACGGATCTGCCTAGACTGAATCTACCAGGTTGAGCTGAATCCCCAGGCGAGTCTTGGCACTGGAGGAGATAGGAATGGGGGGTGGACTAGGGGGAAGGTGGGGCTGGGGGCAGGAGGGGGGAGAACAGGGGAACCCATGGCTGATATGTAAAATTAAATTAAAATTTTTAAAAACAGGATACACAAGGGTATTCTAAGCAAGAAGAACTATGAAAAACAGGCATAACTTTAATTTCTGACAAAGTAGATTCTGAAGCAAAACTAATAAGAAGACACATTGCAGGTGAATTCATACTCATTAAATGCCCATTCACCAAGGGAACATTATAATTAAAAACGTATGTACACCAAGCACAAGTTCACACAATTTTAAAAGATGATAGCATTATATCAAAAATAACAGTTAAACTACTACATAGAGGTCATAGGAAGGATTACTAGGGAACAGGGATAAAGCAGGCGATACAAAGGGGAAAAATGGGTATAATATTAGTAGAAAGAATTAACTGGGTTCAGGGGTGGAAAGGCAGGTTAGAATGGGGAGTATGGTAAGGAATAATTAACATTAAAGACATTTTAAAATTCCTTATGGATATCTAATATTGAAGCAGCTTCCTAAAATGTAAATATATACAGATATGAAGGTTTGAATAAAGCTACCCTATAATGGAACCACAATGATTCTCTAAAACACCACAGGCTATCTAGTAAAAATCGCATTGTCAGGTATAGGTTGCTTTATTTTGAATTGTCAAGGATGTCTCACAGACCATCCAAACAGTACAGTTTTGCTAATGATAGTTACTGAGCAGAAATTAATATTAAACCCTACAGATGAAGATACTTCATGCTTGAGTTGCCAGAAATGGAGAATTCAGGCTAGTCCTCAGCTAGAAGCTGCATACTTTTTGGCTAGCTCTCATAGTGCTAAAAATTTCTATGCAACCAACTACTTTATGATTAGATTTGAAGCACATGCCTCAAAAATTAGCATATGCCTGGTATCCAATCATTGGAAAACAACAACAACAACAAACACATAATCAAACCACCAACAAAAAAGAAAAAAAAAAGGTTGTTAGTTGATAGGCCCAAGAAGAGAACCTAATATTATTATATGGTTAAATGGACATAGTAATAAACTGCCTTCTAGGATCTTATCTCCAAACACATAGATTAGTGTATCCCTCAAACTATATCAAAGAAGGATTATTTTAGGACATGAAAATTAATATGGAGACCCATAACTAATGAGTGTACATAGAATCAGAGATTGTTGAGTAGCACCTCTAAGTGGAACATTTATATCACACCCATTGCTGGATAGTTTTATATCAACTTGATATAAGCTAGTGTTGTCTGAAAAGAAAGTATCTTTTAATTTATTTTTTATTTTTTTAATTTTATAATTTATTTTAATTTTACATATCAGCCATGGATTCCCCTGTCCTCCCCACCACTCCACTCCCACCCCTGCCTTCCCCCCAGCCCATCCCCCATTCCCATCTCCTCCAAGGCAAAGACTCCCCTGGGGATTCAGCTCAACCTGGTAGATTCAGTACAGGCAGGTCCAGTCCCATCCTCCCTTCGCCCAGGCTGAGCAAAGTGTCCCTGTGTAAACTCAAGGTTCCAAACAGCCAGCTCATGCACTAAGGAGAGGTCCTGGTCCCACTGCCTGGGGGTCTCCCAAACAGTTCAAGCTAATCAACTGTCTCACTTATCCAGAGGGCCTGATCCAGTTGGGGGCTCCTCTGCTATTGGTTCATAGTTCATGTGTTTCCATTAGTTTGGCTATTTGTCCCTGTGCTTTTTCCAATCTTGGTCTCAACAATTCTCACTCATACAATCCTTCCTCTTTCTTGCCAGTTGGGCTCCTGGATCTTTGCATCTGCTTCCCTCAGTCATTGGATGAGATTTCTGTCATGACAGTTAGCATGTCTGGCCATTCGATCACCAGAGTAGGTCAGAGGGAAAGAGAGCTTAGGGGAGCAGGAGATCCCAGCTGGATCAAGAACAGAGAGGGAGAACAAGGAATAACAGACCAGGATAAATGAAGACCACATGAAAATAGGAAGAAGCAAAGTGCTAGAGAGGTCCCCAGATACCTCCACTGTAGATTACTGGCTGGCAGTGGTAGAGAGAAAGCCTGATCTGACCTAGTCTGGTGATCAGATGGCCAAACACCCTACCTGTCAAGAGGTGGAACTCTCATCCAATAACTGATGGAAGTGGATGCAGAGATCCACAGCCAGGCCCCAGGTGGAGCTCCAGGTGTCCAACTGTCGAGAAAGAGGAGGGACTGTAAGAGTGTGAATTGTTGAGACCAAGATTGGAAAAAGCACAGGGACAAATAGCCAAATGAATGGAAGCACATGAATTATGAACCAAAGGCTGTGGAGCCCCCAGCTGGATCAGGCCCTCTGGATAAGTGAGACAATTAAAAGCTTGAACTGTTTGGGAGGCACCCAGGCTATGGGACCAGGATCTGTCCTTAGTGCATGAGCTGGCTGTTTGAAACCTTGGACTTACACAGGGACACTTTGCTCAGTCTGGAAGGAGGGACTGGACCTGCCTGTACTGAATCCACCAGGTTTAAATGAATCCCCAGGGGAGTCTTGGCCCTGGAGGAGATGGGAATAGAGGGGAGGGGATGGGGGAAGGTAGGGGTGGGAGCAGGAGTGGGGAGGACAGGGGAATCCAAGGCTGATGTGTAAAATTAAAACACAAATATAATAATAATTTTAAAAACAGGAAAAAAAAAGGCCAGAGAGGGAGAACAAGGAATAACAGACCACGATAAATGAAGACCACATGAGAATAGGAAGAAGCAAAGTGCTAGAGAGGTCCCCAGAAATCCACAGAGATACCCCCACTGTAGATTACTGGCAATGGTCGAGAAAGTATCTTAATTCAGATTTCCTCCAAAGAATTGACCTGTAGGATATTTTGGTGATTGATGTAGGAAAGTCCAGCCAATTTTGGGAGGTGGAACCTCTTAAAAACAGACTGAGTAAGATAGAAGAAGCAAGCTGGGAGGCAGCACTTCTCCATCCTCTCTACTCCAGGTCCTGACTCCAGTTTTCTGCTCCATTTGAGTTCCTGCCCACACTTGCCTTAGTAATGGACTGAGAAGTAGAAATGGAAGCAAAAATAAATCCTCTCCCGGTATGTATAGAGTCATGTTGTTTTGTCACAGGAGACAAAACCTTAGCTAACACACACCCTGTTCTCTAAGTTTCAGGTATCAACTAAGAAGATGGTCCAATCAGAAGATTCAGAAGTAATATTCTGTAGTAGAACACCAGTTGGCATCTGTGACAGGTCTGTTCGACACACTAATATGTATAGGGAGTGTGACTCAATGCTCAAGACCTGAACAAATCAAGCCACCCAAAATCTCAAACTGGACAAGAAGCATAATGATGTCCCAACATTAGCTAGGAACTTACAGTCAGCTGATGGCTGAAAAGGAAGGGAGAGTCAATTTTCTTTTTCCCCTGTGAGTCTGCCCCTGCTCCAGTTGATAGTCTTCTACCCAGGCACATCCGGTTATCCCTAAGTGGACCTGAGTGTTGTAAACAAGGAGCACAGGTAGCTGAGGGGGAAAGGAGGGAGGAAGAATAGAAGAATTTGAAGGGAGGAAATGAGGGTTGGATTTGAAAAAGACACACTATGAAATTCTTCAGGAAAAAATATAGAATACAAGAAAAAACAAAACAAGTAATAATAGGGCTAATGAGATGTCTCATCAAGTAACACACTTGCTGCTCACACTTAATTCAGTGTGAGGAACTTAATTCAATGCCTAGATATCACATAACTTACTTTATTGGCAAAGACAAATCATTATAAACAAAGTCACTTATAGCAGAGTTGGTAGTAGGTTTGGTGCAGTTTCAGAGGATTATCCAAATATTCATAGCAGGAAGCATGGTAGTAGGCTCCATGGCTTTGGAGCAGTAGCTAAGAAATCACATTTTGATAAACAGTCATAAGGCAGAAAGATAAATAACTGTTAATAATGTGGGCTTTTGAAACCTCAAAGTTTGGCCCCAGTGACATACCTCTTCCAACAAGGCCACACCTACTAATCTTTTCCAAATCATTCCATTAGCTGGAGACCAAGCCTGTGATCCTCTGGGGGGGGGGGGGGGGGGCAAACTCATCCAACCACCACAGAGATAGTATAAGAAAGTAGAGGACTTGGAGATAAAGGGAGAAAGCAGTGGGAGGGGGAGAGGATAAGGGGATTTCAGATAATCAGCATCTATACATATATGGAACAATTAAAATGAATATTTTACATTAATAATAAGTACAAATAAAATGAAAAAAGAGACTAAACATAGAATACAGAAAACATTTCACATCTGAAAGAAAATTATTTGCTTTAAAATTGATAGAGTTGGCCAGTTGTAACTGAACGAAAATTTGTAGAAATATAACCTATATCAAGTAAAACCAAAATGTTTAAATGAGGGACAAATAAATAGATATTAATCAATATTGAAAGTTATATTGGATCTATTTGGATTCTGTAAAGCATTTCAGTTAATAAAGTAAAGACATTATTCTGAATAAAGGAAATCTAGTTTATTACATTGAAATTTTGTAAATTATCTTCCCTTAGCAGAAAATCATACAGGTAATCTTAGGAACACAAACAAGTGGTGAAGTGCATGAAAAAATCAATGGGGATATTTTGAGTGGTTATCAGTAAATAATTAAAAAATGAATCTGACTATTGAATCTTAAGACTTTCAACATTAAATTTTTTTACATAAAATATAAACCCTTAAGATTTTTATACCACAAATAAGTCTATTTTCTTAATTTTGCACTTCTAAAAGGAAACTGTGTCAATGAAAGAATAACAATAAATATGCTTTGTGAAACAGATTCAAATATCTCAATATATGATAGAAGCTATAAAAGTAATTTCTACATGAAATGAAATATAAACATTGAGATTTTTTAAAACAGCAAAACTTGTCCATAATTTAAAATTTATTTCGGATATATTCATTTACAAATTTAAGAACAGAGCCTGGCAGTGGTGGTTCATGCCTTTAATCTCAGCACTGAGGAGGTAGAGGCAGGTGGGATCTCTGTGAGTTCAAAGCCAGCCTGGTCTACAGAGCAAGATCCAGGACAGGTACCAAAACTATACAAGGAAACCCCATCACGGAAAAAAAAAAGAAAGGAAGGAAGAAAGGGAGGGAGGGAGTGGGGGGAGGAAGGAAAGAAGAAAGGAAGGAAAGGAGAAAGAAAGAAAGAAAGAAAGAGAGAGAGAGAGAGAAAAAGAAAGAAAAAGAGCAACAACAAATTGAGAACATAATGGTTAGTGGACTTTAGAAAATCATCTACTACTGCCTCTTTTGCTGAAACAGCAAGATCCTTTACAACATCCTGAGTCTTACATCTTTATTCCATCAACTAAATGTAGCTACCTCCCTTTATCAAAGAGTCTTCTCAATATAGCAAATGGAGATCATTACAGAAAACCACACCTGGACGCAAACCAGAAATCAAACCAGATTGTGGGAAGCACAGCCCATATGGATACATTTACATCACAAATCCTGTGCTTATGAGAACCAGATTATCAAAAAAGATTTCTGGGAAAGAATTTCTTCTAGGATGGCTGCATAAAGACATTAAAAAATGACACTATCAAGAGACCTGCTAATGTGGAGAGGGGAATTTCATGGGGTCCTACCCTACTTCTAGTCAAAGGACTACAAGTAACTAATGACGGTGTGAGAAGGAGGATTAGACTCCTCCAATGAGCCCTTTGTTGTTTATGCAATGCAGAGTGATCAGCCCCGAAACCATATACGCACAAGCCAGATAAATGGACTTAATGGTTGCATTATATATTTGTGCATACTTACACATGCATATAAAAGTATGTAAAAATAATCAAAGGAGGCTATCACTGTTAAAAACATGCAGGGACATAGGAGGATTTGGAGGAGGGTATCTGGAAGAGGCTGGATGCAAAATATGAAGAGTGAAAAGTGATATAATTCTATTTCAATTAAAAACACTTTTTAGAGAATAAAAAACAGAAGAGCAAAGTTATTAATTAAGTTGTGTTCCACTTCAGAAAGCAAATTTAAAGTGAATTTTATCTTTAACAAATGATTTTAATGTTATTTTTATTTATTATGGTTTCCATAACCTTACCAAAATAAGGATGCTCCCAAGAATTTTACTTTAATGCTTAAATCCAGGGTATGCAACTTCTTGAAATGTTCAACTATCCTGCTATAACTAGTGACCTAATTCCATATAGATGTACAATTTTAAACCAAGGTACTTCTGTGCCAGAATATTAGTTTTATTTTTTCCCATTTCCTAGGAAAATCTATTTTAAGCTACATAGTATGAATTTGCTAGAAGTCATCACAAAATGAGATTTAATTCAGACAGAAAAATATACATATATGCATATATGAAGGAGAAAATATACATATAGCTTTATATTCTTGCTGAAGAAAACAGAAAATTCATCATTTACCATTAGCTCACTTAATATTATGAAAAACTCTCTGAAGGAGAGGCTTTTGTCATATTTATGGAATAAATGCATATGCCAAGACCCAGAGACATTATTTTTCACCAGCTCTCAATATTAAGAGCAAGGTTAAGTTAAATCTAACATACTCAATATTTGATCCTTGGAACAACTAATCAGAAGTAGAACAGAAAGAACAGCAATATAGGAATTAGGCAAAGTGATTAGCAGTAAAGTAAAAACACAGGGTTTTCATTTTGTAAACAAAACAGACAGAGAGCCACAGAATTTGGTAAGGGTTTTTCCAGGTGATATGTTTTCATCAAAACATCTCAACTAGTATCTATGCACATTGACTTCTCTCTAAATAATTTTGACTTCTGTTTTCACTAGAATATGTTAATCATACATGCAATTAATCCTACATGTGAAAGATTAAAAACCACAAAAACAATTCCTCTCAGTCAGTCATAGTGCATACAGATTTTTTGTAGAATTATAATATTAAGAAACACAACATAACTGTTTTCTGTGTCTTATTCAGTTAAACTGGTTCAGAAAACTGCCAAGTCATCAGTCAAGTTTTACTATGCGCCAGAGTTGGGCTAGTGGTAAATAATAACCCATATTTTTATTTATCTGTTAAGTTATCTAATATCAAATTTTGATATGCTTCCTGTAAAGACACATATATTCTGTAGTTTTAAAAATATATTACATTTTTTCTTACTTGAAGTTATTAGACTATTGTGTATGCACATTTAACTGAATTAATATTTATAGATAGGAAAAATTGAGTATGAAATTGAATTAAACTAAGATATCATGTTCTGTTGTGTGTTGATGGTTGCAATGATCAAATATGCAAATGCTAAACTATAAATACAATGCCTTGCATACAAAGTGGACCAAACATAACACACTTAAACAATACATTATGTCTTTAGAATTGATAAGAATCTTGAATTCAACTACACAATAAATAATGAAATAAAATATAACAGGTTTTAGAAGATGTTGAATCAGTGAAATTATGACTAAAAATGAAATGGTCACACATATGTGTCTTGTTTTTTGCACACTTAAAAGCTTTATGATAGTACAAAGTGTCAATAAATAATTGTAATTGGTTAGATTGCTTATCTGTATCAAATCTGGATGTTTTTGATATACTCCCTACATGACTTTGTTTTTTTTTTTGTTCTCTTTTTTTATTTTATAATTTCATTTAATTTTACATATCAGCCATGGATTCTCCTGTGCCCCCTCATCCCCCCATCCCACCTCACATTCCTATCTCCTCCAGGGCAAGGACTTCCCTGGGGATTCAGCTCAACCTGGTAGATTCAGTCTATGCACAGAGTGTTTGTTCTCTTGAATTTGCCGTACACTGAAGTATTCTGTCATACTTTGCACCTTGGTGGCCTTCTCGGCCACAGGATTATTAGAACAAATGTGGAAAAGAAACTTTGATCTGTAAGTAGGGGATTAATATGAAATAGCTGTTACTATGTATAGCAAGAAGAATAAGTACTTGTATTGAGGGAATAAAAGCACATGGGTGGGATGTTGTGCTAGATAGTATGGGAAATAGCTCCTTTGATGGAGAGGGAACTGTGAGTAGTCAGAGAAAGAGAATTTGAATTGCTTTGTGCTACAAATCTACATTCTGTAAGAATGAATGGCAGGTACTACTAAAGGGTGGTTGACACAGAACAAAGTGGAGTTCAGAAGTCTCAGGAATAGACTCCTGACCTTTATTTTTCTCTTTTCAGACAAGGTAATATGGCAGTAGTGACAGAACCATCCACTGTGGGCTAAAGCTGTAAAACAGCAAGCACAGGGTGTGTTATTACACTCAAGAGAGATGTGAAAAAGTGTGTCACAGGCAGGAGCATAAGGTCAGTGGCTACTGTGCTTTGGGGGAAACTTTACGTGGCGATTAAGCTAGAATTAGCTCTAGTCTTGCCAAAAGCCACAACTCCGTGTGGTATTATTAAAGAAAGCTACCTGACTAATCAACCAAGTAACATGTGGCCAAGATTCTGGTGCCTCAAGTAGGTTGAACCAAGTAATCAGTGAACGTCTATAATGGGATCTGCATGAGGCCTCATTTGCCCAGTCTTGTTCTGGAGCAATCCCTGTGAACAAGAAGAAAGCAGAATTAGGTTGTTTGCTCAGTTGCTGGCGTGCATCCACGGCAGTTCACATTCTGTTTACATTTTAGTTTTCTTTGGATGTTTTCTCTTCTTTCTTTTAAGTCTTTGCATTGGGGTGAGAAAAATCAATATTCGTGATTCCATTTATATATTTTTTTATGTCCACAATGTGTTGTACATATGTATAAAACTGTCAAATATTTTAATTTTTTATTTTTTTAATCAAGAAATTTTCTGTTCATTTTACATACCAGCCACAGATCCCCCCTCTGCTCCCTCCTTCCACCCCCCGACCTTCCCCCTCAACCCATTCTGCATTCCACCTCCTCCAAAGCAAGGCTTCTCATGGGGTGTCAGCAGAGCCCTGGTAACTTCAGTTGAAAAAGGTCCAAACCCCTCCCTGTGAACCAAAGGTGTGTAAGGTGTCTCACCATAGGCACTGGGCTCCAAAAAGTCAGCCCATGTACCAAGGACAAATCCTGATCCCACTGCCAGAGGGCCCCTTAAGCAGGCCAAACTACACAATTGTCTTGCCTATGCTTTTGGTTGGTTTCCTAATATTGTGTCATATGCTTTCACTGGTTTTAGTTCTAACCCTATACTGGGCAGACATAGATTTCTTCCAGAAATATCAATGTGATGTAGATGAAGAAAAGAAAATAGAAATTATAACCTGGGTACAAATGAGTAGAAATACAGAAACCTGAGCACTCTTGTGATGTCTGTCATAAAGATGTGAAGCCGAGAAAGCAAGCCTAGATGCCACATTACATTCTTCAGTATAGTTCGCACGTGGCCTTGACCTCAGTTAACTACACTATGATTGACTGCCTCTTTAAGTTACCCAATTATGGTTTAACTTCTGTCACATTTCACAAATTATATATGGCCTATACATGAATAATGTATGGTTTGTCTTTGTCAGTTCAAGTTGCCTAGAGTGTTATTTTATCAGTCAGAGGGCTAAAACAGGCAATATTGAATGCTTGGATAGGGTGTATTGAGGGAAGTTCTTAAAGAAAACATACAAGAAGAGGGTACCTATAAAGCTGAAATAAAATATTGGGATAGTTCACCTATATACAATTCAATTGATGCTAATGGTGTTAAGCAAGGAGCCATTTCCTGATGATATATTTTCAAGTATATATAATGTAAATATACATATAAGCAAACATAGACACTACATTATTTTTACAGATTAAGCAGGTATTGAATTTAGGGAATGATGGACTATGGCCACCTAAAAAAAGAACTTCTTTTTGGTTAATTATATTTGTGTATTATTGTGCAAGGTAATTGATGAGACAGTTTCGTTAAGTCATTGTTATGGATTCCAGGTTTTATGAGTTATATTACACTTAATGCTACAGTCACACAGAGCCAGTGGCTGGCTGCAGAAGTCCCCTCAAAGGGCTTTCTAATCTAGGCTGCACCAAGCAATTTATTTCAAAGGGCTGTTTTGCCCTGTGGCTACCACCAGAGGGCTCAGCAGGAATTGTTCTTTCAACAGCTCCTGCAGTTAGTGAACTAGCAAATTTAAAGTGGTTTTGCCACAGAAAAGTCTAGGGAACAGGTAAGAGTCAGAGGGTGCCTTTAAAAAAAAGATACCACCAGAAGCAGTAACTAGGAAGTTGCTACAGAAGAAAGCCAGTGCCTCTGAAAGTCCCTGTGGCAACACTTGCTTCAAGCCAAGCGTGTAGTTACCCAGCAGGTTCAGTAAGATCTGAGATGCTCTAGTCTGAGCAAGGGAAGAAATGACGAATTGATGTCTAGATCTGGCCTTTATATGTTATTATCCTAATGCACAGCCAGCGGTGAAAATATGGTGAGAGGGCTAATATGTAGAATCATCACTGTGTGTCTTAATGCCCAGGAGAAACGACTATAAAATACACAGAAAATTTCAGGTAAAATCAGGAATGTGAGCTTGTAAAGAAGAACAAGAAGGTTGAGTTTTGCTATCTTGGAGCAACATCTGTTTGAGTGTGAACCAGGAAGAGGAAATCTTAGCCCATCTGGCTGTTTTAAGTACGTGATGAGAATATGATTTTAAGGTCTATGAGGTACATCGAGTAAGATTCTTCCACAATGTCTAAGTCTCAGTCGCCAGAGTCAGTGTTACCACTACTTTATAGGAAATGGGAATTTGAAGGGTTATTAAATAAATTATATTCAGATCAGGGTGCCTATTCTAGGTTGTAAAGGAAAGAAATATTTATTCCCTAGAATTGACTAAAAGAATAAATGGAACAAAACAGAATAAGATGAACTATTTTCTTATAACAAAGGTTGTCATCAAGAATTTTGAAGACAGGACAAAAGGTCTAAGAACTCAAAACTGGAGGAACACTGGAAATGTCAAGGAAAGTGATTCGGTTATGCTACTTGCAAAAGGAAAGTGGTTTGGTGCCTTTTCACTTTATCTCTGTAAGATTCATTTTGAAATTCATGAAACAAGACATTTTAGATGTAAAAGTTGGATACTTTGCATGTCTGTATGCATGTGGTATATGTGCCTGTGTATAATTCTGTAGGTACATATGTTTATGAGGCAAGGAGATGTTTGCTTGTGCACATGGAATCCAGAGGGTGGCATTGGGTGTCTTCCACAGTTGTTCTATACTTCATTTCTTGAGGCAAGATTTCTCCCTCAAGTCAGCACTTGCTGAAAGTCTAGTCTACCTGACCTTGATAACCTGTGTGTGCTAGGAATGCAAGCTTGCCATGTCTACCAGGAATTTATGTGTGGGGTGGGGATTCCAATCTCTAATTTCTGTTGCCCTGCTTTAACAGCAAATACTTGATTCACTAAAATCACTGTCCAGTCTCCTAGTGATAACTGTCTTGCGGTGGCATGAAAAATGAACATAGAATTTTATTTATCACACAAGAATTTCCATAAAATGCTATTATACTGCCAATAATGATTTAGCAAGGAATGATAGCTAAAGCCTATATTCTTAATATCCATGTATCTCAGAAAGGAGATACTAAGGTAAAGACCAGAAAAGCTGTACAGAAAACCATTCTATCTCTTTCAAAAATACTCTGTTATATAATATATAATATAGATTCTTATGTAAAAAATTATTGAATGACCAGGTAGGCTACCTGAGATCGATCCTTCTCCACTCTTTCACTTCTCCCAGACCTATTCTGCAGGGTCATCTCAACACAGCAAAAAAACAGCAGCTGCAACTTCCTCTCCCCTCATCTATGCTTCTGGTGGAATCCACAGGCCATTCCCCATCTCCCATATCAGCCCCTCCCTCCCCAACTTGTCACTGTGTACCAGGCCCCAACTGGGGCAGGCACCCCCTACTCATCCACAGGGCAGGCATGCAAAAACAAACAAACAAACAAACAAACAAACAAGCAAACAAACAAAAAAACCAGGTAGGCTTCCATTGGACCTACTGCACTCTCTCTGTTCCCCCAGACACAATTCTAGACCCAATTCTCAGGGTCTCCCATAGCACAGCAAGAAGAAGTCTCCAACCTTCAACTGTCCATCACTTCATCCAGCCTCCAACACCAGCAAGCATTCTTTTGAACACATCAACAGAGCAGGCCAATAAAACAAGTAACACACAGCCAACATATTCTCTGAAAATCCAGAAAAGAAACAGATGCCAAGGAACAAAACCAACCACAAACCAAAATTCAGCATTTAAACATGTAATCACTCCAATCCCAAATGCCTACAGCACTGGCATAAAGCCAAGGCAACATGTCTCCACCAGAGCCCAGCCATCCTACAGCAGTAGTCCCGGAATATTCCAACACAGCTGAAGAACCAGAAAAAGACCTAAAAATCAGGTATATGAAAATGGTAGAGGTCCTTAAAGAGGAAATTAATAAATCCCTTAAAGAAATCCAGGAAACCACAAACAGTGGGAGGAAATGAGTAAATCCCTCAAAGACAGCCAGGTAAATACAAAGAAACAATTGAACTAAATGAATGAATACCTTAAAGAAAGCCAGGAAAATAACAAACAGTTGAAGGAAACAAATAAAACTGTCCAAGACATGAAAATAGAAGCAATGAAGAAATCACAAACAGGGGGAATTCTGGAAATGAGAAATGTAAGAATGCAAGTAGGAACTACAGAGCAAGCTTCACCAACAGAATATAAGAGATGGAAAACAGAAACTCAGGCTTTGAAGATACTGTAGAAGAAATGGATTCATTATCAGAAAAAAACAGTCTGGAGCTCAGCCAATCATGGGTCAGAGATTTAACCCTGGCTACCACTGGACTCCAGCAAAGCCCCTACCCCATGCCATGTGGCCAGAATGGGCAGAACTCAGACAAATGCACCAAGCAGGAATGTGCCTGGTGCCTTAGGTGCCGGTAGCTGGGCACTGTAATGATCCCTTTGTGATGAGGAAGCATGGCCCAGCCCAGAATCATGGTGACATTAGTGGGACAAGGAGACCCAAATGAAGGCTTGAGGCAGTCCACTCTGGAAACAAGCGCCCTCCTGGTACATCACAGCACCGGCCAGATGGCTATTATTAAAGTGAGCAGAAGTGTAGCATGGTGTGCTATGGGTGAGTCGGAGAGAGGGAGAAAGAGAATGAGAGGAAGGGAGAACGGCTCTGATCCTGTGGACAGGCATACCTGAAGAGAAAGAGGAAGGGAATCAGCTGAGATGGTAAGGTTGCTGACTCCTTGAACAGCTGCAACCCATGGGGAAGGGGAAGCCCTGCCCTTTGTCTGCGCAGCACAGCAGAGATGACCCGGTAGATGACAGCACACGTGAGCCAACCCTGAGGACCTGTGTAGTTGGGGAGCTTCTCTCCAGCCCCTGCCAAGCCCTATTAGTCCAACAACCTACTTATA
Organism: Onychomys torridus; assembly: GCF_903995425.1. NCBI lineage: Eukaryota > Metazoa > Chordata > Mammalia > Rodentia > Cricetidae > Onychomys > Onychomys torridus. The sequence continues at coordinate 49,798,505 of NC_050452.1, forward strand.
AAATGAACACATAGACATTCATATTATTTAAACTGCTTGGCCATTAGCTCAGGCCTACCATTGTCTAGCTCTTACCCTTATATTTAACACATTTTTATTAATCTATACGTTGCCACATGGCTTGTGTACCGGTGTCTTTACATGTTGCTTCTCATGGCAGCGGCTGGCAGTCTATCGCCTCATCCTTCCTGTTCTCGGCCTCCTCCTCTTCCTTGTCCCGCCTACCCTATCCTTCCTGCCCGGCTACTGGCCAATCAGCACTTTATTTGTTTTAACCAATCAGAGCAACATATTTGACATACAGAACATCCCACAACAGACCTGAGCATAGGAGACCTAGCTCCACCCTTCATCTGCCACGTGGCAGCAAGTGCTGGGAAATGATGCTCTTCCCCTATGCCTACCCATCAATGTCTGAGGCAGGTGGGAGAGCTAGCCCTGTGGTCAAAAGAGCAGGAGAGTTGTCCCTGACCCCCATCAGCTGCAGCATTCAGGAGAGCAGGTTCTGCACCTCACCAGAGCAGTACAATAGAGCCAACCCTGTTAGTGCAAATGTAGGTGTGCCAGTCCTGAAGCAGTGAGCAAGGGGGAACTGTTCCCATTTCTCATCTGTCTTCTGATGGCATGGTTAAGGGAAAGATGCACTTTCCCCAAAAAAATGCCTGAGGCAGGTAGAAGAGTTGGCACTGAGATCAGAAGAGCAGGAGAGCTATCCCTGAACCTGCCAGCTGCAATACTATGGAGAGCAGGCTTTGTACCAGGTCAGGGCAGTACAACAGAGCCAACCTTGTTAGTGAAGGTGTATATGAACCATTCCAGAATTGTGTGGGAGAACTGTCTCCACTAGTCATCTGTGATGAGGCAGTATGGGGGGGGGTGAGAGATGGCCCCCTTATCCCTTTCCCCTTACCACCTGCAACAGACAAGAGAGTTGACCCTCCTCCTCTTACCAGCTGCAGCACGGGAAACAGGTCTTGTCTCTTGCCATTGCAGCACATCAGAGCTGCCAGGTGGTTGGAGGTGAGGGTGTCCCATCCCCAGTGTTAAGAGCAAAGGAGAGCTGTCCCCATTATTTATCTGACATGTGGTAGCATGTGTGGAGGAGAGATGCTCCCCCCCCCCCAGCTCTCACCCATCAAAGCCTGAGATGAGTGGAGGAGCTGGCCCTGGGGTCATAAGAGTGGGAAGGCTGTCCCTACCTGTCACCAGCTGAAGGACTCAGGAGAGTGGACCCCATACCTTACCTGGGCAGCATAATGTAATTGCCAATAATGATGTAGGTATAGGGGAGCTGACCTTGAGGACATATAAGCAGCAGAAATGTCCCCACCCCTCCCACCTTGCCGTAAGAGGAGAATTAGCCAGGGCAATGTTGGAGATCTCAGTCTCATGGTGAGGACACTGGAAAACTGACAGACAAACTAACCCTATAGCTGCCCAGGCCCAGAACCAGGGTTATGACTTGGCCTGCCCCAACATCCACACCATCTATGGTCTGCTGGAGTATATGAAGGGAACTGGCCCAAAGCTGCAGGATCTACACAACACAGGGCAACAACAGGATATCCAAGAAGAGTCTCAGTGTAAACCCACCATGGATGGTGTAGTAAAAACCTAGTTTCTACATGAACCAGACCAATGACTCTTTCCAAAGAACACTTGAAAGTAAAGATATATGGACAAAGGGCTTTACTGTGTGACACTGCAGCTTCCATGAAAAGATTTTTAATTTGCCCCCTTCCCCCTTTTTCTCTCAAAGTTTGCTTTATTGGGGGGGGGCTGCAGGGGTGAAGAGCTGATGCAAAGGGATGGGTAAATGAATGGGTTCAAGATACATAATATGAAAGACACATAGAATAAATTATGAAAAGTAAAAAATAATGTTAAGTCTAAAATAACTCCTGACACAAAACATCTAGGAAATCTGGGACACTATAAAAAAGGCCAAACCTAAGAAGAATAACAATAGAGAAAAGAGAAAAATCCCAGCTCAAAGACCTGGGAAATATTTTCAATACAACCATAGAAAAATATTTTTCCTAACCTGAAGAAAGACATGTGATATGTATTCATTTATAATTGGATATTACCTTTTTAAGTAAATGATAAGAAAGCTACAATTCACAAACCTGGAGAGTTTCAGTAAAGAAGACGGATCTGGGGTCCCAGAAGTCATGGATCTCCTTAGGTGAGAGAAATAGAAATAGAATAAATTTTGCTGGTGTGCTGGGGAGTAGGTGCTGATGGGAGTGGGAAGGATCAGGTAAGGGGAGTAAGAAGGGAGAGTAGGAGGAGAAACCATTGGAATTGGGGAACATTGGAAGGGGCGGAGTGCAATGGAAACTTCCTGGAATCTATGAAGGTGACTTTAAGGAGGACAGCTAGTAATAGAGGGTAGAGAGTCTAAACTCGCATCCTTTTGTAGCCACACAAGGCTTCCAGTGTAGGGATTGGATGCATTCCATTGAGTTGTTGGCCAAGCGTGTCCCATGGAGATCCCTAAACAACCCAGGTTGATATTAGGACAGAAGATCACTCTCTGAAATCTGACAGCTGGGCCCCATTGTTGAGGACAATATCCACACACCTCATTGAAGGTAAAGAGTTTGAGCTGGTGCCTGCATGGAGCCATCACCCCTATGTTCCAGTCTGGTGCAAAAGAAGATACTCTGCAGGCTACAGAAAGAAACCTGGACACCAACCCAGCCATAATGTTCCCAAACTACCATCTGTTTTGCCTGCAAGATGTGCTGGGGCAATGGTAGCACAGAACTTTTTGGAGTAAGTGGCCAACTGATGTTAGGTTTAAGTTGAGGCCCATGCCATGAGAGGAAGGCCAGGCCCTCCTGTCTGGATGACCACAAACCACAGACGGGATATCCTAGAGACCCAGGATAGAACCAAACACGACCGGAAAAAAAACTCATTTTAATGATTTCTAATGACATACTGCTGTCCACATAGGTAAGGGCCTTGTCTAGTCATCATCAGAGAGGCTTCCTCTGGCAGCAGATAGGAGGAGCAGTTGCAGAGACTCACAGCCAGACATTTTGCAGAGAGAGACAAGTCTAAATAGAAAGTCTCTATATGGTCCCTCTCCTAGGGAACCCAGGCTAAGAGGGGAAGGAAAGACTGTAGGAGTCAGAGGAGATGGAGCACAGCAGGAGAACATGGCCCACCCTATCAACTAAGCAGGGCTTATATGGGCTCAGGGAGTACTAAGCACGGGACCTGCATGGGTCTTCACAAGTTCTCTTATGTGTAAGTTATAGCTGTTAGTTTGGTGTTTGGGGGTGACTCACAATAACGGGAAGGCTGTATCACTGATTCTTTTGCCTGCTTCTAGTGTTGTGCCCAGAGTCCCCTAAAGACCACCAAGAGACTGACTCTGATGCAAAAGCAAAGAATCCTTCTGTCTCCAGAAGAGCAGAAGAGATCTTGAGCAATAATGGGGCTTTTGAAACTAGGGAGGCTTGGTGTCTATAGATTATATAGGAACAGACCAGGATTTGGTTTATGAGAGTGGCAATCATGTTAGTAACTTTTAATTGGCTAGTGTTACTTGGGGGTTACAGTTATCTATTTTGGGGCAGGCCTGGACAAGTCCCAAGCTTTGTCCCTGAGCTTCCATGGAGGCTGGCTGTCCCAGCACTTACTGATTGTGGAGGCTGGCTCAATGGCTCAGGCTTTCACATTGACCCATGCAAGTAGCTCTAAGTTGGTGAGGGAGCCCAGAGAGTAAACAGTTGGCTGAACCTTGAGCGGTCAGAGTACTTGCAAAAAAGAGGATACTTCGAGGACTATGTCTTTGGTCATGGCCCTCCCAGAAACTGCTTGCTCAAGTCCCAGGAAACTGAAATTGAGGTCTGATTTCTGAGGGAAGACTGAACAGTCTGTTATGGCATCAGCTTGGTCCTTTCACTGTGACTCTTTTCCTTTTGTTGGGTGGTCTTCTTCAGTCTTGATATGAGAGAAAAATAGAGAGATTCATAAAAAATACAAAATTAGAAAATACATAAGCAAAAGACCACTAAAATAAACAACAACAATAAAAATGATGGGATAAAGATTGTGAGACAAATTTTTTTTTTTCCAAATACCATTGAGTTCATTTTGAATTGGACATTTACTACTGGTCATGGTTCCCTGCCCTTGAGTATGATTCTATACCCAGTGGGACTCCATTCTTTCTTTTGCAAGTAGTTAACTATTGCAGACAGCCTCTAAGTTTGTGATGGGATGTCATGTCCAATTCCCTCTGTCAGGGCTGGGATAAATTTGTTGCAGTAAAAGCAAATATATAAATATACCAATGTTGCCAATGTTATAACAGGAGAAGCAAGATTGAGACTCATCATGTAAAATAGATTTTCATGTAGGAGCTTTGTCCCTGGCCACTATGTTTAATAGGTTAAAATGTTCAGAGGTAGGAGAAACTATTTTTAATAATAACACAGTGAAAAGAAATGAAACTTGAATTGCTAGGGTATCTCAGATCAACCATGAGGATGTGCAAACTCTTCCCATGATGTAACTTTCTCTGGTTTCTAACAGGGGAATCTGGCATATGTGGAGACCAATAAAGAGTCTTGGACTTGCTTATACATCTACAGACTTTATCTGAAACAAATCTTTTTAATGTTATGACATCTTTTTCATTTGAAAATGACCACAGTATATCAAATGACAGACACAATGTAAAAGGGCTAGTAGTAGAAGTTATTTTCTGAATCCCTTCATTAACATATATAAGTTCTATTAAATCATTGGATACATTCACTGTTTTAAAGTGTCCCTTAAATGACTTAGCTGTTTTCATTATTTGCTGTAGTCAAATCTATAACACAACAAAAAACATTGAAGACTCGTTCAAATTTAAACAACAATGTTATTTAATTACTTAACAATTTTAAAGGCTTAGGTTATTCTTAATTGTTACTTCCATACAATTTTAAATTTATGTTATATTTGTATTGATTTTCCTTAATATCTTTGCAATTTTTAGATTCTCTACAATTTCTAAAGATTTTTCTCTACTTCAGGTGATACTTTGGTTGGTTGTTTTTTATATGCTGCTATTGTCTTTAACATTATGGAAGCTGTGACTTCTGTCATGTTGACAATTACAGAACAAGAGATTTGATAACTAGGCATTAATGACAAAAGGGTAATTATTTCAGATGAACTTTCTATATTATGATTATCATTTCCTCAAATCTAGATCTAGTAACTCCTGTCAGATTGGGATCATTGCTGACAAGATTTTACAATTCAGAAATTTCTGTTATTAATTTTTTAGGGATTTCACAGCTAGCACACCTTCTGTACTAGAAATGGAGGTATGGGCCTTGATATGCTGAAAGCCTCACAAGCCATCAACAATGTTCAGATTAGAAAGTACAGTCTTGACGTTTCCATCTCAGCCTTTCTTAAATGCACTCTGAAATGGCAGTTCTTGAATGAATCACTTAACAGCAATTAGAGTACATTGTCCTCTCTTCTCTTTGGAATAAGATACTCAGTTTTCATGACAATAACTGATTAACAACCTTTAAAGTGATAATTACAGACACTGGAGGAAACTTTTGTAAAACTATGGTATTTTACACACACACACATACACACACACACACACACACACACACACACATCTATATGCTTAATTATACAGAAACATTAACAGTATCTGGGAGGGTCTTTCAATTCTTTTTTTCTCTTTCTTTTTTGATTATTTAACAGTACAAAACTATGTCTGATGTATTCCTGAAATCTTTTCATTAGAAACAATAGATTTTTTACTAGTGAAAGGAAAACCAAATTTAACTGAACAAAAGCAAAAATGTTTCAGAACAGAATTTAATTGTCTATATCACACACCATCATAATGAAATGATGTAGGCTTTCTTTTATTTGAAGATGTGAGCTCTTGAATACTACCAGCAAAATGGCTTTCTCTGATAATGAAGATGTTTGAATTTTTTGAAAGATTTTAAAATGAATTACTTTGCAGAGATGAGGTAGGTGAGGATGAAGTTTGGAGATGAAGGATATTTGCAGGACATAGATGTATTTAAAGAGATTTAAAGTAGTGAAGAAAGATGTTGAGTACAGTTCACTTTTAGTTTTGTTTTGTTTTTTGTTTTTGTTTTTGTTTTTCGAAACAGGGTTGCTCTGTGCTCTGTGTAGCTTTGTGCCTTTCCTGGAACTCACTTTGGAGAACAGGGTGGCCTCAAACTCACAAAGATCTGCCTGGCTCAGCCTCCTGAGTGCTGGGATTAAAGGCATGCACCACCACCGCCCGGCCCAGTTCAAATATTTTAAAGTAATACTTTAAAAATAAAGTGATCGTGTTTGGTGTTACTCTGTCCTTCCTACTCCCAATGATGAGTGGATAATGGATGGTAACAAATAGAACTGAAAACTGAACACTTCAATTGATGTAATTTAGCACATTCCAATGTAATATAGTAATATGTTTCTCAAATTAGTCTTTAATATATACTAAACCACTTAAATTTCATAAGTGGAATTTCACGTTTCTAAGTACATTTAATTATATAAAGCAAGGTTTCAGTCATGGTAAAGAAAGTGAATTTCCATTTTTGTAAAAGAGATACATATATTTAGTATAATTGCTCTATGCCTGTATATACATATATTAGTTATATGGAGTGCATTTATTTATTATATAAAATATATTGTACATGAAAATAGTGTACTGAATGAGAGAGATGATGTGAAAATGAATGTGATTTTTTTTAAAGATTTATGTGTTTATTATGTATACAGAAGAGGGTGCCAGATCTCATTACAGATGGCTGTGAGCCACCATGTGGTTGCTGGGAATTGAACTCAGGACCTCTGGAAGAGCAGTCAGTGCTCTTAAACTCTGAGCCATCTCTCCAGCCCTGGATGTGATTATTTTTAAATGCTTCATTAGAATGATGTTATATTTTCCTACATTAATATATCTAGAATAAAAAGTATCATGAGGAGGAAAGTGGAGATCTTTCATGATGTGGGAGGAGCTGTAAACAAAGCACAGTGTTCCATGTAGATGTGTGGATTGTATAAGACTGAGGGGTGATTCCCACTAGGAGAAAAACATAGAATTCTGTTATATTTGAGAATAGGCATGCTCCTTTTATTCTTCACTCTTCAGTCCACACTAGATTCCATACAAAAGAGGCAGACAAGAGGGGACTGCAGAGTGAAAATGTGTAGTTAGCCTTTGGTGTGGAAGTAATATCACAAATGTCAGTGTGAAGAGGTAAAATCTTGGGAGAAGTGAGACAATCTTGATGTAAGTGGCAAGAACTTTGGGACTTCAATGAGATGAACACACATTCTTTCACTGTAATCACTGACAAAGGACAGTTTTGGAGAAGTTAGATATTGGGCTTTTCCCATATCTATGTGTTGTTTCCCAATTGTTTTCTTCCTCTTTTTTCAGTACTGATTGATTTATTAACGTGTTCATGTTTACCTTTCTGTCTTAAAACATTTCATTTTCTCTAGTTTTGCTATGAAATATGAGGCATTGTGATGCATTAGTACTTTTTGAGTCACTTTATTCCCATAATGTTTGTTTTTTTGAACATTAGAATGTACTAAGGATGAGAAAAGCCTTAAAGTGGTAAGCCAAATATCAATCTGGAGTACTCTGTTGTAGTGGGAGTTAGAATACAGTGTGAACTGAGCAAATTTGTATAAAGGTGAATATTTTAAAGCAAATGCTGAGCATGGGGAAGGAGGAGGGGATGTGGCCAGTGAGCAGAATGTGAGAGGAGAATATCTCAAAAGAGGATGCCACAACTGGCCCAACCAACCGACGCTGTATTCCTCATATGCAGTTTTAAATTTGTACTTATTTTTGAAAATTTCATATGTAAGTATTGTATTTATATCATTTCCAACCCTCCTTTTTCCCCAGCCTGTTCAGTGTTTAGGGCTGAACCCATCAGCAGCCCCTTCCTTGGAGAAGATTAATTCTCTCTATCACTGTCTCTGTCTTTCTGTCTCTCTCTTTCTCTCTCAGTCTGTTTTCTGTCCGTCTGTCTCTCTCTTTCTCTGTAGTGATTGTATAACCTTGTAGCTCTTGATCCTGGTTTAGGGTTTTGTGAGCTTCCCCCAGCTACAATGAAGAGTCTGCTGGTGTTGTCAGTATGAGATTTTCCCCACCCACAATGAAGAGTCAGCTGGTGCTTCACTATGCAGGTGTCATTCATGGCTGCAGTCTCTCTGTCATATATAGAAGGCATTAATAACTTAGTAGCAGGTATCTGGATCCTCTGACCCATACTATCTTTCTGTTCCCTGTCCTTTGATGTTCCCTGAAACGTAGGTGCATGGCTGATTGTAGATGCATCAACTGGTGCTGGAAATTGTTGTTTGTTTATTTATTTATTTATTTTTATGTTACTTTGACACAGGCTAAGATTATTTGAGAAAAGGGAGCCTAAATTGAAAAAAATCCCTTTATAAAATTTTCTATCAGGCAAGCTTTTATTGCCTTTTCTTGATTAGCAATAGATAGGGGTGGGTTCAGTTCATTGGAGATGATACCACCTTTTGGAAGGTGGTACTTGATAGATATGAAGCAGGCTGAGAAAGCCATGGGGAACAGCCAGAAAGCAGTGCTCCTCCATGGCTTCTGCATCAATTCATACCTCCAGGCCATGACCAGGTGTAAGTTCCTGCATAGACCTTCCTGAATAATGGACTAAAGCTCTAAGATAAAATAAAACATTTTCTTCCCAAGTTGCTTTTGCATGTTGTATTTTATTACAGAATTGGAATGCCTACGACAGGCATACCAAGACATCTTATCTGCACTTTCAGAAGTAGTGAAAATTAGTTCATAGTCTTTATCTGATGCAAAAGAAAGCTTCTTCAATGGGAGGTAAGAGCTACTCTTTTGGATTTTTATTAAGATTAAGTATTTAGAAAGCAGTTAGGTATTATAATGATTTAGGAAAACAAAATTATTAGGTTCTCCTCTAGGTCTCATAGCATTACCTACTATTGCTCTTGTCTATTGTCCTGTTTGCCTCCAAGAACTTGAAGGTAAGACACAATTCCTGAAGAGACCATATTTTTCAAATACAATGTTTTAAGTAATTAGAGCTGGAACTCACCTGGAATTCTCTTCCTTGAGGAGTAGCCCTTACAACATTGGAAAATTCCATGAAAACACCATAGGAAAAAAATCAATAATAATCCTATCCAGCTGTAAAGCCTGTGATCTACAATAATGACCAGCAAGGTGAATATACCAAAGGGTGAAATACTGATATTATTATATTGGGAGCATCTGATAGCTGTCTAATTGGACTAAAGACCAACACGATAGAAGAGAATTTATACCTGGTAGAGAAACCTCGCCAGCTTACTGTATTTAGGTGGTTGCATTCCCACAGAAGCTATGAAATAAAGGATTCCTCAAATGCTATTTATTTGGAGCAAATGGAAATTTTTTCCTTTTTTTTTTCTTTTGTCTAGTGTAATTGGACTTTCCTTTGGGCCACCAGCTCACAAATTATGAAAAATTGGACTGTGTAGGCAGACTTTTCTTTTTGGGCCACCAGTCCCACATAACCACACAGAGGCTTATATTAATTACAAATGCTCAGCCAATAGCTCAGGTTTATTATTAATTAGCACTTACGACTTAAATTAACCCATTCCTATTCATCTATATTCTGCCATGTGGCTTTTACCTCTATCCCATTTTGAATGTTTGACTTACTCTATGTCTGGCAGGCAACTCCTCTGACTCTGTCCTTCTTTCCAGAGTCATCTGTGTCTGGCCATCCCACCTATACTTCCTGCCTGGCTACCAGCCTGTCAGATTTTTATTAACCGATGAGAACAATATATATTCACAGTGTACAGGGTTATTTCACAGCAGGACTTGCTTAGGGTTTTATTCCAACTAGCTCTTATTACTTAACAGCCTGTTTCTATTAATCTATATTCTGACAAGTGGCTCGGGTACCTCTCTTCTGTACCATGTTTCTGACTTCTTCAGTGTCACACTAGCATCTTTTGCTTTCCTAAATTCATCCCCAGTTCCTCTATCTCCCCGGAAGTCCCAGCTATTCTCTCCTTCCTCATTATTCGTCATTCAGCTCTTTATTAAACCCATCAGAAGGTGCCTTGGAAAAGACATATCCTCACAGTGTACAAAAAGATTATTCCACAATAGTCTGCCTTGCACTTTCTTGGGCAGGTATTTTAATGTGAATTGAATTTTTCAAAGACCTTATCTTGGTCATCTGGAAATGATTTTACTATCTTTTCTTATCTTTATTGATGAATTATGAGAGAAGGTCAAGAATATGCTCAAAGAATCCTGGAACCATGTATGTTTAAGCAAAGAATCTTCATAGAGTATATAGAGCATGTTTTAGGGTACTTTATTAAGGATAATTTCAAATTGCTATTATAATAATGCAATTTGTCTAAGATATAGTGTCTTGTTTTGAAACGCCAATCTCCACATAATTCTGAAGGTACTTTTTTAGTTGTAATCAACATTACTAATCAACAAACCTTAAGAAGATTAGCCTGTGGAGCCTCCACGGGACAGGACCAGTCCCTCTGCATAGCAAGACTGTTGTGTAGCTGGCTCTGCTTAAGTGGCCCCCTGGCAGTAGGATCAAGATCCATCCCTGATGCATCAACAGGATTTTTGGAGCACACTACCTATGGTGGGACACCTTGCACAGCCTTGAGGTAGGGACCTGCCTCTACTGAATGTTCCAGGTTCTGCTGACTCCCCATGGGAGGCCTAACTTTCTTGTAGGAGGGAATAGGGTGAGTTGGGGGTTGAGGCTGGAAGGGCAGGAGGAGGGGAAAGAGGGATCTGTGATTGGTATGTGAGCTGAATAAAAATAAAAATTAAAAATTAAGATTAGCCAGGATAATAATATTATACGATCAGTAGACATCTTTGGAACCAAATAATTCTGCCTCCATTCTAATACTGTATGGGAAGTGTGGTGACATTTTGTGGTACTCTAATAAAACTTGTCTGAAAATCAGAGGACAGAGCCAGCCACAGAGTTCAGACAGTGGAGACATACACCTTTAATCCCAGCACTCAGGAGGCAGAGGCAGAGATCCCTGCAGATCGCTGTGAGTTCAAGACCACCCTAGACTATATGAGATTAATCCAGTTTAAAGGAGACAGCCAGATAGTGGTGACACATACCTTTAATCCCAGCACTTGAGATATCACACCTTTGCTACCAGTATTTGGGAAGCACACATGCCCTTAATCCCAGCACTGGGAAGGAAGTGGAATGGCTGATTGGAAAAAGGTATATACGTTGTGAGGAGACAGAAACTAGGTCTTTTTACATTTAGAGGCTTTCGGAGGATTTGTGGAGTTGGGAGGTGAGAAGCAGTTGTGGCTTGCTCCTTTGTCTCTCTGATCTTTCAGTATTTACCCCCAATATCTGGCTCAGTGTTTTTATTAAGACCAATTAGGATTCATGCAACATCTGGCGTCCAAATTTTGGGGGGCACAAATTCACAAAAAAGCTGCTTGCCTGTGGCTTTGAAGCTACCTGCACAGGCCACAGCTGTATGTGGCCCGAGTCCCCAACCCACCTCTTGGGAGTTTGTTTTAGACACTAAGCAGAGTTGTGGGTGCTAGCTGTGATGATACAGATGAATGGCAGGAAAGGACAGGCCTGACTAGCAGGAATGATCAGCCATCTAGATATTCAACCCATCATACCATTTAAGCATCTAACCCAACCACCCAGCTAGATAACTAGTGCAGCCCCCAGGCAGCTCAGGTTAGGTTGGACCTTGGCCTGCCTACCAGTTGCAACAACAGTGCCAGCTCCAGGACGAAAGCTGGAGACCATCTCCTTTGATTCTCAGGATTTTAAGATGGCTGCATAATCAGTGCCAAAGTTGCACTAAAAAGCACCACCAAAATATTTCTAAATGAGTGCTTTAATAATATGCTGAAGAACTAACAGCCGATGCAGTGAATATTCAGGCTTTGATATAGCAGCAGCATCAGCCAAAAACCAGAAGCCTGGCCCAGCAGATGGAGAATAGACCCTCTGTCCAGGCAGCATTAAAACTTAAGCAGAACTTAAAGTAGCACCTGGGTAAGAGTATCATCCAGGCATGTTCAGGCCAACTCAAAGGTATCCTGGCCATGGGAGTAATTGGAGGAAGAGGTCTACCCATAATCCAGAGAGACTTTCTCTAAGGGGGACTACTTGGGGAACATGCCACCTGAACCGTGCTTAAGGGTGGGATGTCGTTCTGAGGTCGAGGTATGATAGGATGGGGAAGAGGGGATTCGGTAGGCTGAGACTGAGGTTATGACACTCACCCTGTATTGACCAAAGAGCAGCTGGACAACCAACTGGATGCATACATGTCAAAAACTACAGGACACCTGGATGCTGAGTTAGATGCTGTGTTGGATACCTACATGGCACAGGCACTTCCTAAAACCAGTGATTGAAGCCTGCCTGCCTATTAGACTCTTGTTACCACATCCATAAAAAAAAATTAACCTTGAAAAACCATGAGAAGAAACCCAATTGAGGCTGGAAGGATCTACCAGAATAGGTTGTGGACTTACCTGTCAGCAGTCGGAACATTTAGTCTGTTCCATATACTTTTTGATGCTGTGTTTTTATGGATGAAACCCTGTTTCCCTTTGATTTGTTTGAGCTTGTTTTGTTGTTTACCCAGTTACCCAGACTTCTGTTTGAACAGAAATGTGTTAGCCTTGTGAGTAGAACAACATTTTTCCACCCTTTGCCTCACCTGTCATATGCTCTGACATTTTAATATCTCCTCTGTTCTTCTTTATGATCCCAGAAAAGGTTCCCAGGAGTGAGCCAGTATTCTCACCAGTCTGTGGTCTCTTGGATAGAGTTCTTCTACATTTTCCTTAAAAGCTCCCTGTTAATAGCTAAAACTGAAGTTGTGTCTGCTGTTTTGATGGTGAAGGTAGTAAATTGGGAATGCTGGTATTGCTCGATACCAAATTCAGAAGCTAGAAAAATAATAATCGAATCTCTAGGTTTTGAAAAGACTAATGCACAATGCGAAAGAATAATTAGGCTGTTAAAGGCAAAAGGAGCACCCTTGAAGGAATGGATCTGAGATACAATCAATATTGAATCTCATGACCATGATGATGCTTTGTCAAGAGAGGTGATTTCCAGAGGATTGAAGAAAAACCAAAATGCCAAATGCTTCAATATTTGTAAACAAGGTCATTTTAAAAAAGGGACTGTAAACAGGGACTTCCTAGTAACAATGTTTTCACTAATAATAATCCCAATAGAACACCCCTTCCTTCTGGATCATGCAGAAGGTGTGGCAAAGGCAGACACTGGACTAACAAATGTAAATTAATAAGGGACGGAAAAGGTAATCCTTTGCCACTGGGAAATGCTTTGAGGGGCCGCTCACATGCCCCCATGTCAAATTTAGCTCAGTTGTTTCCTGTCATCATGGAGGAAACTTCTTTCCAGAACAATTAAATAACTTAATGCCTATTGTAAAACAACATACAGCTCTGGATGATGGAACTGCTATAGAAAAGAGAACAAAAAATTCAGGAGAAAACATACATCAATAGTGAGAAAGATTAGATTTGTAATCTCCCCAAAGTAATGGTTGAGGCAGAGTTTTGTTGTTGTCTTTGCAGGAAAACAAACAAGCAAACAAACAACTTGAAGAATTTAAAGACCTTTGGACAAATAAACATCCAAAGAAGAAGGGAGAACTACCCTGAAAAAATTACCAAGAAGAGGAATAATCTGACCTAATTAGATCTCTGGTCTCCAAAGAGATGAGGGGATCCCACCAAGATAATTCCACATGGACTATGATAACACCATTAAGATGAAAAACACCACCCAAAGAATGGCTTTGGATTACAAAATTGCTCAGAACAATTTCAAGATGCCTAGTTGAGATGATCCAGTCTTACAGACTACTCTAGCCAGAACTTGAGACAAGCCCTGAACTTTCCCATTAAAAAGAGACTTATTATGCAGAGACTGTATAACAAATGAGACAGCTACCTCTTCAATGACTTGACAATTAACTCAAAACTTTTATTTTCATGATTCCCTAAAGATGCCTTCACCCCCAAACAGCAGGAAGTAACTTTAACAACATGATACCTAAATTACCACAAAGTGGGGTGGGTGGTTTTTGAACATTCAATGGGTTATAGATATTGTTATTGTTGGTTACAAGTTGTTATTGTTAATGATCAGGAAAAAGGATAAACAATGGACAGAGATTTGAAAAGAAAAAAAGAGGAAATAGATATGATAGGATAAGGGGTAGATTATTGAATCTGCTCTGAAAAAAAAGTTGTAGAAATGATAGAATAAGAGGGTAGATTACTGAGTCTACTCAGAAAAGAAAAAGGAGAGAATATAGATATATGATAAAAAAAAGTCGATTATTGAATCTACTTTTAAAAAGCAACTATTAGTTTTAAATATTTTACATTGGATTGGATTTGTATATATTGATACAAATTTGAGATTAATTTTGTTAGAATATACTGTACATATATTTCTGTTCTTGTTCAAAGTATTGTACCTATGCAGCTCATTTAACAATGTAATGCGAATTTCTATTACTTGAAAGTTATTATTAGCAAATTTAGGATAATAAAGATATGCAGTTTAGTTGCTAGTCACCTATTACAGTGGCACTTGTCAGGTTAGGTATGTTTTCATTGTCAAACAGAGATATATTTTAGAAAGACAGGTAATCTTCAAATACTTCAGAGATCTACAGAATATGGCACTTAAGATGTTTTAACTCATAGACTGATTTTTTTGTACTATGAGAACAGGTATCTCCTGGTAGCACCAATCTACTTCAGAGATGATGATGGGCATTGAAAAAACTCCATATGGAGTTTACTTTCATTTTAGCAAAAGTTAGCCACTAAGTAAAAAAAAAAACAAAAAAAAAAAACAAAAAAAAACAATGTCCTTGCCTCAGTTGCTGATAGTATGCTGTCCAAAATGGACAAGCAGGTTACTTAAGAAAGGGCAGGTGAGCTTTGCCAAGACAAGGTAGGAAGGCCCTTTAGAATATCCTGCTTCACAGATATGTCTGTAGGCTGAAGAATGATGCCCCCATGTTGCCAAGGAAGCTTGGGTGACTGTGCACGTAGCCAGCTTTTTCTGTCATTTCTCATGTTTTTTGGAAGTTGCTCGTTTGTATTTCCTATTTACTCAGTTAATAATATTTTCCTCTCGAGTGATGGAGTTGAAGACTAGGTATCTATAGTTATAATTTTCCATGTTAAAAAATTCAGAAAAGAGGCCGGGTGGCAGTGGCACATGCCTTTAATCCTAGCACTCGGGAGGCAGAGGCAGGCAGATTTCTGTGAGTTCGAGGCCAGCCTGGGCTACCAAGTGATTCCAGGAAAGGGGCAAAACTACACAGAGAAACCCTGTCTCGAAAAACAAAACAAAACAAAACAAAAAATTCAGAAAAGAAACTCACTAAAGAGTTGTAAAGTGTATAAGTTTGAAAGACATCAAAAGATAGTTATTAGTTGGTAATACAAGTTAGGAAAGAAAGTATTAGGTACAACACTATGGATTCACCAAAAAGGATAAATAATAGAGTAATTTCTCTGATGGAAATGTTCGTGGACTGGACATTGTTAATGTAATTCTTGACTGTAAATATTGTATATTGTTATTGTATTTATTATATATAGTTTTTCTGATATTAGTTATAACCTTTGTTTATTATTTTAGACAGAAAGGGGGAAATATGGTGATATTTTGCTTTACTTTAATAAAACTTGTGTGAAGATAAGTGGACAGAGCCAGCCACAGAGCTAGCCACAGAGGTCAGTCAGTGGTGGCATACACCTTTAATCCTAGCACTTAGGAAGCAGAGGCAGAGATCCCTCTGGATCTCTGTGAGTTCAAGGACACCCTAGAATGCACAAGATTAATCCAGTATAAAAGAAACAGTCAGACAGTGGTGTCCCACGCTTTTAATCCCAGTATTTGGGAGTCACAGGCCTTTAATCCCAGCAGTTCAGATCTCATTCATTTGGTACCACAGAATCACACACTCCATTAATACCAGCACTAGTAAGTAAGTAAAGTGGATGGACTGAGAAAAGTATACAAGGTATTTGGAGACAGAAGCTGGTCCTTCTCAGCCGAGGACTCAGAGGCATTCAGTCTAAGGATCTGTGGAGACAAGATCTTGCCTCCCTTTTGGCCTCAGGATTTGGTAGTGGTAAGAAATTTCTTTAATGGCTTCTTCCTTTGTTTCTCTGATCTTTCAGCATTTTACCCAAATATCTGGCTATGGGTTTTTATTATAAGGCCATTTAGGATTCATACAACACAGTAGAAATTGACTTGAGGTCCAATGAACAGTTCTGGCCTTGATAATCTCATCAGCATTCAAGCTAATTCCTTAAAATAAATCAATAATGATCCAGAAGGAACGAAGTTCTTCATTCCTGCCCCACCTACACAAAATCACAATTGTCCATCAACAATAAAACTAACACCAAAACAACACACAGAAACTTCCTACAGTTAATACTCAAACATACATAAAAAGAATTGACATGCATTTACCTTGTAATGGAGCAAAAATGCCTCTACTTGACAACATAAGCTAACAAACAAGCCCCAGTACCAGAGAAGTGTTAACACAATTGGATTTATTATCTAATAAGGTCCCATAGATACCCTTTTCACAACATAACAAATTATTGCTATTGCTCTTTGTTGCCCCACAGAATATTACAATAAGTTGCTATTGTTGAAAACCCAACATGTGTGAGTCATAAACCATGAAAAAATCACACTGGTACTCACCTGAAAGTTTCATCTCTTCTGCTTATGTTACACCATTCTAGAAAGTGTTATGTGTTACTGGAAAAGAAAGATAATCTTTAACTTTACCCAGCTGTAGACCCTGTGAGTTACAATAATAACCAACCTGAAAACATAACCCCACTGACTCAATAGGGGGCACAAACATAATGAGTAATCATTTATGATTAAATTATGCCATTCTTCATAAGATGCCACCATAACTGAGTTCAAGAACTTGTGATTGTATAGGTCATAGACCCTAGGAGTAAACTACTACTATTATATTTGATTAAATGGACATGATACTAATTAGTGATTTATTGTTGTACTCATAAATTAGTGCATCACATATTTCAAATCTCATCAGAAAAACTTCTTTTTGCAGTAGATGGTGATTAATACAGAGACCCTCAAACTGTTTAAGATGCAAATAATTAGAGTAATCAGGCATAAACATAACGTGTATCATTTATACTCTTTCCAATCCTCAAATATCATAGAAGTGTGTATTTTGGGTTTGTGGGGGTTGAAAAGAATGGAAGAACTAGAAGATGTAGATGGCTATAATGGAAGGTAACTATGCTCACCACAATATCACTAACAACTGCAGCTGAAACTGTGTGCCACATATAGACTCACAGTGTTTATGACAATACTCACAAGACTAATAAGTACAAAATTAAGCCAGACAAAAATGCCAGCAAGTATGAAATTGTAGGCAGGGAATCTTACCATAGCTCAAGAGATCCTGATGGTTTATAATATCGGGGAAAAGAAAAATTAGTTTTCTTCAAAGTTGTGACCCCTGCTTGTTGCCCACAATCCAGTGGATGCCAACACACACTGGGAGAATATGAACAGCACAGATTATACCCAGTGAGCTTTAAAAAAGGCAGAGACAGAGTTAGGTGGATATAGAATGGAGGTGTGGATCTGAGAGAAGTTATGAAAAGTTGTATATATAAAAACATATAATGTGTTATTTTTCAAATTTTAATATAAGTATTTCAAATTTAAAAATATGAGAATTGTTATCTTTGAATATTTATTTGCTCTCTCAGTTCGTACTATGACTCCTATGTTTAGTCATTCTAATATTGCAAGAAAACAACCATTTAAAAAAAAACATAAATATACACTAAATTGAAATGGTGTTTTAATAGCACGGTACCTGCAATACATATTTTACTTCCCAAAGTTTCAATAAGAAGAATTTAATCATTTGTACAAAAAGAGCCAATTTGATGTTCTGAATGTCTGTAATTTAAAGCAAACAAATAAACAGAAAGGCGTATGATAAAAAGCAAGCATTAGGCAATGGCATGTATTCATTTGCTGTCTATTATTTTAATTAATTCTGTACCAAATTCAAGACTATATAACAAGTGTATCAATTACTCCATGGTTGATGTATTCATTTATTTAATTTCCCCCTAAAGGGGTAGAAGCTGTCTAGATAGTTTTTTTTTCTTTTAAAATTACTCATTAATGTCAACAATCGTAATTTCCCATAAAGTCAGCCCAGCTTGAGCAGAAATATTGAGAAAATAATTAGTTCTGTCTTCTAAGCATTCTCAAACTCTGAATTCATGAAACAAGTCTCCAAATACTCAAACAGAATTCAAGAAAGCATCAGTGGACACAACAAACTCACTCAAGGACTCTGAAGACACATTAAGAGTGAAAATAGATAAGTAATGAGCAAGTAAATTTATTATTTCAAAAATATTCATAATGTCATCTGCATTATTTGTGTTTTGATAATAATGAGGCTTACAGGAGACATTCTAATACAATGACAATTTGAAGAAATAAAAATGACACCAGCTATATGGTGAGAGCTATTCATTTCAGACCAATGTCAAATGCTTTGCTTATGGGTATAAGCACAACATGCATATTATTATATAAAAAACAGTATCTAATCTCATATATATTGTCATATTAAAGACACTTTTTAATCTCAGATATATTGTTATATTAAAGCCAATATAGCATAAATGTAATTACAGGGTAAAGTTTTGATTGTCAGGACCAACTTGAGTTTTTATACCAAGGCTATTTTGATGGCAAATTTTATTGAATTAGCAAATGTTACATTGTTACATCTACAAACGTTGTTTAGGAATATCATATTTTTCAAAAGGAGAAATCTGAAATATATGGTTTATAATTTGAAAATATGTGTATTAAAGAAAGAATAGGATATATACCTATGCAAATATAAGCATGTAATTATCTTAAATATGACATTATATATATTATATGTGTGTGTGTGTACATATATAGATGTATTGTTTCAAAAAATACATTTCCTCCCCATGTTCTTAAATTTTAGAAAGTAGTTTGGATACATAAGGACAAGAAAAGACTTGAATCTCAGCCACAGTGACAGTGATTTCTCCTTCCTCTTCCTTTTTGTTCTATTCTGCATCTCACCAGATAAAATGATGCCTGTCCGCATTTGTGTTCTGCCCAGATTAGGATCCCCAAAAGAGACCACAGGAGACCGAGGATGTCCAGAATGCAACAGTAAGGTTTTTGTTCTTGTTGCTTTTGTTTCTTGTTTTGTTTTGTTTTGTTTTTCAGCGCACAGTACAAGCTAGCAGGGAAATTTCATCCACAGCACCCAGCACAGTGAGGCAGGGAGGAGAGTTCCTATTTTGGGGGGAGGTTAGCTTTTAAATGCAAAAACCACAAAATTTCTCAGAAGGGAGGGGGTTAGTACGGGTCCATCCTTGATTGGTTTATTGGTGTTATCTTATTTTAGTTTGTCTGTTTGCTCTGTCAGGAGTTTTAAGGCCCATCTCCAGAGTCTGGTCATGTTATCTCCAGGGAGGGGGCGTCTTGTGGTAAATCAGTCACCACCAGACATCCTGACTTTGTACTTTTAAAACTTCTGACTTCACCCTTTCTGGGAATGGAGAACTGACTCAGTTCTGGTCATTTTAAGATATCCCTTCCCTCAGCTCTCTGAGCTTCAGGGGAAACTGGGTTGGGGGCCTCTCAATTTGGTCAAGCAAATCTTATATTTTCAAAAGTTCAGAGATTCAAATGGTGTCATAGTCATAAAACAATTTCATGGGTAAATAATGTTTTATCAGTTGCACAAACATCCCTAAGGCCAGTCAAATTGACACTTGAAATGGTCAATATAACAAATTCATACTTACAAAAATTTGCAAGTACATTAAAAATTTTACATGAGTTTCATGGTGTTTTCCTGACAGTTAATAGAGTTTTAATTGTTTTATCTTTTTGTAATATTTGTGTGTATCCATTTTTTGTCTATGTGCAATAATTTTTCTGGGTCTTTGGACATCAAGTTGTAGCCCCCAAAAGCTGGAGTCACTTTATTTGGAAATTTTAATTTATTACATAACCACAGTACAGTTACCAAAATGAAGATGTTTAACTCTGATATTATATTATTATTTAGCCTACCATGTATAATCTGACCTGGTAAACTTGCATAGTAGTATTATGTACAGAAAATTTAACTCCAAGATCAGGCATTGCATTATTTTTCATAAATCTAGCTTTCTATAATATAAAAAAGTGTTTTTCTTTCTTCCTTTTTGCCTTTCTTTTACTTTTTTAGATGTTTGAGGCAAGTTTTCTCTCTGTAGGCTGGAACTTGCTCTATTAACCAGACTGGCTTCAAACTCACAGTGATCTGCCTCTGCTTCCCATATATGGTGATTAAATGCTTATGCCACCACCACTTGGCTTTAAAATACTTTCTTAATCTTTATTGATATTTTATACATGGTGTATTTACAAGTTTAGGTTAGTGTGTATTTGAGTGAGTGTGTATGGTCATGTAAGTTCTTTTGTTTTTGTTTTTGTTTTTGTTTTTTTTTTTTTAATTTTTTTCCCTATGTGTCCTTACTGGACATCCAGAACTTGACAACACATGTCTTTCTCAACTGCTATTCATTTTATTTTTTTTCTCTTCTCATTTTCTGAGAGAGGGTCTCTTGATGAATCTGGAGTTCATTGATTTGCCAAGAATTTCTCTAGGGATCCCTTGTGTCTCTAGATTGTCAGCACCTTAACTATCCATTTTTGCTGTTATGCGTGGTTTCTATTACATAGGTACTGGAGATCTGAACTCAAATACTCAAATTAAGTGGCAAGCACTATTTATGAAGCTAAAATTCTAGCTCATCAAGATTTTTATTTCACAAAGCACATTTTACTGTGACATTTATTTGTGGTTATATTCAGATAATATGCAAACATTAACTGGAAGCATAGTTTATTCAATCTTTCCCCCCATTCCATATTTTAACTTCTTTCTATGCTTAAGACAAACTGACTTTTAAAATCCAAACTATAGCTGACTGTGTAATTGTAAAATATAGGTTAAAAAAGCCTTAAAATGTGCTAATCTACTTTTTTTCTGTTTAAAAAATACGCTGCCCACATAAACTTCACTTATGAGTCTGAGAGTTGTGCTAAACTATAGGTGAAGAGATACAAATTTAGAGAAGAGTTGAATAGTGTGTTCACATAGAAAAATAATAGGGAGGTATTTTCCCCTTTAGAGAGCACCTTTAACCCCACAAGAATTTGGTTAGTTATCCTCAAAACATTGGTGCCACTGTTGTGCTGTGTATCTGTCGTGTCACAACGATCATTGCTTCAGTTTGAGGGGACACACTTAGATAAGACTGATAATGACTTCTTACCAGAAAAGAACAAATCTTTCTGACCCAAATGTGGGTTTGATATGTTTCCACATCCTGTGACCAATGTGTATGTTATCTTCAGAAATAGGTAATTACTGTCTATTTCTGTTTGAGAACCAAGAGTAAAAGTACTAGTCAATATTATCTTGGGAGGCTTTGAGACATGTCTGTCCAAAATCTTGAAGGAAGATCTACTCCACCTGAAGTGGGACAATTTTTTGCAATTAGTCTCTTCTTGGAGCATGGAAGAAAAATAATCCTGAGTGTAGAGTAAGTTCAATAAAACTCATGGGTTTTTGTTTGTTTTGTTTTGTTTCTCTCTCTCTCTCTCTCTCTCTCTCTCTCTCTCTCTCTCTCTCTCTCTCTCTCTCTCTCTGTGTGTGTGTGTGTGTGTGTGTGTGTGTGTGTTTAGGAAGCTTATAAAATACTAGATTTCCATTTGGCATTTCCAAATGTAGTTATCATTAATTACTTACATCTCTACCACATTCTTTGCCTTACAATCTCATCATTCTCCTCAACTTGAACTACCCTTACTATTACTTATTATTTCTCATGTCTCTTTCATACCACCTGTGTTGTCCTAACCCCCTCCATTAATACGTTTATTCTACCTCATCCAAAATGATTTTCTTCTATGTGCCTGAATTCCAAAACAACTGCAAATTCAGCACACAGATCTTAACATTTGATGCATAGATATTTATATGAGAACATAGAGTACTTGTTTTAGTGGATCTAGGTGACTAATTCACTATGGTGTTTGCTAGATAGCCTCATTCCTTTATCTGAACATTTCATAGTTTGATTTTTTTCTTTACAGTTATCTAGAATTTCATTTTATATAGGTATCACATTTTCATTAAGTATTCATCAATTAATAGGCATATAATCAATTTCCATGCCCTAGTATGGTAAATAGGTCAGACATAAACATAGATGAGCGTATGTTTCTGTAGTCAGAAGTAGAGAATGCTAAATACATATTCAGGAATGGTATAGTGGAGTCATATGGTAGATCTCTCTCTAGTGCTCTGAGAAACTCCAACAATTATTTCAATAGTTGCAGCACCAATTTGTACTCCCACCAACCATGCATGAAGATTCCCTGTACTGCACATACTTTTGGTCTTCGTTCCCTCGTTTTCTTAATCTTAGTGATTCTGACTGGAGTAATGGCCAGTCTCAGTGAGGTCACATGAACTTTCAAGTAGATTTAATTTGTGTTTCCATGACAACTAATGATGTTGACCATTTTTAAAAAGTATTTCTATGCTATTTGTATTTCTTCCCTAAACCCTCAATTCAGTTCATACACTATTTTCCCATTGTACTGTTTCCTTGGTGTTTGTTTTATTTTATTTTATTAGGGCTCCCCATATTTCTATATTCTAACTCACTATCAGATGTAAGCTAACAGAAAGATATCCAATATGCTCTAGTCAATTAATGTTTTCCTTTGTGGTACAGGGTCTTTTTTTTTTTTTTTTTATACTGAGTTTCTCTGTGTAGCTTTGGTCTTGCTCTGTAGGGCAGGCTGGCCTCAGACACGTAGAGATCGACTCATTTCTGCCTCCTGAGTGCTGGGATTAAATGCATGCAACAGCACCAGGCAGGAGTGTCTTAGTTAACTTACTAGGGCCGCGATAGAACGATATGACCAAATGCAACTCAGAGAGGAAATGATTGATTCGATTCCACTCACACTTTATAGTTCACTAATGAAGGAAGACAGTTTGGGACCTCAGGTCAAGAGCTTGGAGGCAGGGACTGAGGAAGAAGTCATGGAAGAGTGCTGGTTACTGGTTTACTACTCATGGTTTTCTCAGCCTACCTTCTTCTGTCACCCAGCACCATTCATTCAAGGGTAGAACCATAAATCCAAGGGTAGCACCATGTGGAATAGGCACACGCATGTCATTTACTAATTAATGAAAAGTACTACATGCTTTCCCACAAGTCAACCATCTGTTTGGGAAGATTGTTTCAATTGAGATACCCTCTTTCTAATGACTCTAGCTTCTATAACGTTGATATAAAACTAGCTATCGCTGGGCAGTGGTGGCGCACGCCTTTAATCCCAGCACTCGGGAGGCAGAGCCAGGCGGATCTCTGTGAGTTCGAGGCCAGCCTGGTCTCCAGAGTGAGTTCCAGGAAAGGCACAAAGCTACACAGAGAAACCCTGTCTTGAAAAACCAAAAAATAAAAAATTAAAATATCTAGCTAGCAAAGACTTCACATCTAAAAGTTCATTAACATAAGAAATTGGAGTTGATGGGTTATTCAATTAATAATGAAGAAAGGACATGAAGTTGTGGGGTAGGAAAGTGCTGTTGGACTGACAGTTTCAGGAGGAGGAATTGAGGGTCATTGTGCTGCTAATGTATTATATGGAATTCTCAATTGATAAAATATTTAAAAAAGAAATATACTAAGATTTGACTATTGAATCTGAGGAAATATATTTCAAATAATATACTCTCTTCCTTTACTCTCTTCATGTTCATGTTATACATTAAAACTATAATTTTATAATTTAACTATGTTTCCATTTATCTTGCATTTTATGTTATTTTCACATTTTTTTTTACCTGAAATGGTTCTCATTATTTTAAATATTTAATAGATTAAGTTTCCCAATAGCTTCATCTTTTACTCAAGAAAACAGGTTCTTTCAATGAACTGAAAGACTATTTGTTGTATTATTCTGGTACAGACAAGTGATACATATTTGGAATTAATGGAACAGAGCTGAGATTGAACTGCTTTTTGCATTTTACCATTTATTAGTTAAATAAGATTTTTAGATTTGCCACATAATTCAACATTAGGACAGTATCAATCTTTGGTATTGAATGTATATAGAAAGTAGCCTATGAAATTTAACTAATTATTGAAACAGAATTTGGAAGCATATCACTTGTTGTTAATATTTATTATCCCCAATTGCACTAGTTGTCTTACAATGTGGTAAATTCCAGAATATCACAGTTAAAAGGAGGACGGAAGAGCAGTTCATGTCCTAGCAAACTGGAAGGAGAGAGATAAAAGTGGGGCAATTATCTTCAAGGACCTGAACCTATTGTCCTACCTTTGACATATAGCTGCTATCCTGTAAACTTTCCAGAAGCTTTGAAAATACTCCATGTGATAAAGACCTGCATTTTAACATAAGAGTCTTTGGTGGACACTTCATATTCAACATTAATATTGTCTATTGAATATTGTAATTATTGTTTATTTGTAATATTTACAAAAAATGGAAATTCCAAATATTCTGTGAAAGATTAAAATGCTGTGCTAGCATAAGGTCAAAACCTGAGTATTAAATTATTTTGAACTAATGGAACATTCTACTGAGTTTTGTAATGCTGTACAAGGAACTAAATTGTCATTTTGTTCAACATCTTGCATAGGACCTCAAACTTTCAAGTACTCAAAATCTGGATGAAAAGAGGAGGTATGCTCATATCTTTATCTCTAATATGGAGTCTATAGGTGTCTTAATTCCTTCACCCAGAGTTAAGAGAGTTTTATGGATGAGTTAAAACTGCTTATTGAAACAACAAAGAAAGTGCATTAAAAAATTCCCACAAAAAGAATTACTTTTTATATGTCATTATATGTTATCCTTTAATAAAATGGTATTGCAGTGAAGCATATTAAGAAGTTTATAACATCCCTATTATCCACTTGTTTCATGTAATTTTAATATTAGTCACTACCATTGGCTCTGATTTGCAGAAATAACCCACAACTGCACCATTACTGAAACTTCAGGATATTTTCTGCTTTAATTTCTGAAGGACATTAACAAGAGAACTAATGTAACTTGAATTCCAAGTAGAGTTTTTATTCCTAAAGCACTCAGCCCAACCACTTGCAATTTTCCTCTATTAAGAGACACAAAATAAGGCACACAAGTAATATGTACTCAGGAAAAGTACATGCTGCCCTGGTCATGCAAGCTTTACTGACATTTTAAGTAGAAAGGTTGAAGGAATCAAGTCCACTTTTGAGTAATTTGTAAGCTGAAGAAAGATTGATCCATTCTGCAGCAGAAAGCATCTAGACCACAGTAAAATAAGAAAAGTTGATAAAAGTGATACAAGTGTACAAAAACCCATGCTTTGATCAAGAGGAAAAGCATAGAAATGTAAAGGTCACTTGTAGTGGGTAGCTATTCCAACCCTGACCTGGAAGTTCCAACTCCCATTGAGGATTTACTAACGGTCATGCCTACTATGCGGGGCTGAGAGAGGATGCTGAAGACCAGAGATTCAAATGTGCAGACTCTCTTGGTTCCTGGACCTTGGACGCTGAAGGTAGACAGAGCAGAATTCTCCAGAGAGCACTGCCAGACTGCACCATACCTTTCCCAGACCCTGTTACCTATCCTTTCACTTGTAAGTTACCCCACAAAATAAACCTCCCTTCTAACTATGTGGAGTGGCCTCAATAATTACACCAATAGTCACTTAGAAAAGTTACCTTATTATCTTGGAGTGTGTGTTTGCAGGTCTACACATACAAATTTTCCTAAGCTTACAGAATTTCAGGAAACAACATACTTTCTGTCCTTGCTCTGGGTGTTAAGTCATGAATGCATGTCTCCATAAGTTTGAATGGACAGTGTTTAATGTGTTAATCTGAAGCATATATGGTGATTAGAACATCTGGTCTCCAAAAGCAGTGGAGTTTTACCTGGAAAGGCCATTTAATTCTCTTCCTTATCATTAGGATTTAGCAGTGTCCAACAGAATGAACTCTTTCAAGACCAAGTTGAGAACTTTAAACTGCCAACTATTAATTATCAAATACTTCATCAGTGTGAGTCTAGTTGCTCATCCTCTCTGTTCTTAGAGAAAGAAGTACTCACATTACTCCAAAGATATTAGAAGATATTAGCTAGAAGTAGAACAGATTTAATAAATGTTCATCATAAGGAGTCACTTCATATTTTCTATTTTTGATGAATAGTGTAAGTATGTAGTGATTTTGCAGAATTGAAAAGCTTTCTGAAACCCATCATTAGTGGAAACTAAATGTGGCTGCCCTGGGGCACATCTTTGTGAAAATAATTAAGAGAGTTTTCCTCTAGAATTAGATTTTGCCATTTAATGAAAAATAATCCATGCAGATTCAATCAAACAAATAATAATAGTGTTTACTTTCCTATTACAGGTAAAAGTGGTTTTAAACCTTGAAGAGAAATATCTTGAGTAAGGAAAAATTGAATCTCAGGGGCACATTTTGGGAAGATTTACTCTGAAAGCTGTGTTTAAGTCATTTTGGTTCATGAAATGCACTTTCATCATTAACATGGAGCCCTTGTCACAAGAAAATCCAATAATCAAAGTAGTATTAGGTAGAAATAAAATGAAAAGGCAATAGCACTACTCTATTAGAAGCAGATTACCAGTTAGCATTTGGCACAGGATGAACACACTCTTCATTCTTAACCTTTCTTTCCATCATTCCCCCGTGGGATTCTTACATTAGTAGTTCCACTGTGCATTCAGGTTTTGTAAAAAGATCACACCCAGAGCCAAATTACTTTCTCAGTGACTCATATTAAAAGAAAACCTGCTAATTTTTCTATAGAGTTCACAGCACAAATTATTATTAAATGTTGCAATTTCGTTCAGCTTAGTATCCACCCTTTCTTCTCTTTGTCTGTCTCTTCATTTCCAGCTCCACTACACTTTTCTTTCTCCTCTCTTTCTTTGTGTCACTTCCCCTTAGCACTTTTCATTCCTAATTCAACTGGACCAAATATTTCTAAGTACTGTCAGATAAAAGCCAGCTCAGAACCATCTAGCCCAGTGTCTGAAATGCAAACCACAATTCAATTTTTAATTATTATGTAAGGTTCTACTCCTCATAATTATATTGAAAAATTTATTAAAACTCTGTTACGTGGGTACACTCAGTCTCTGGCTTGTGTTAAGAGGCTACATTTAATGATGGATCTGTGTATTATCTAGGCTGATGTAAGGAACTTTGGGGTAATTATCCACTGACAAAGTAACTTAATGGTACATTTCCCAGAAAGTTTTCTTATTGATAAAACACACACACAAACACACAATTATGTGCATGAATACTTGAATAACTGACAACTAACTAAATCATTTACTTTCATGATACAGATCAGAATATATAATGTTAATAGATTAGAAAAGTACCCTGTTTATGTGTTGTGTTTTACTTGTTTTGAGCGTATTTTTTTTTGGTTTTGTTTTTTGTTTGTTTTGTTTTTGCTACCATACTCATAGCAATGGAGCCTGCCATCTTCACAGTCCCTGAAAGGAAGAGACTGTGTGGTAACATGCTTTTATGTCTTATACTCAAGTTCCTTGGAAGCATTATGAACATGTTAGAATTAACCAAAATAGGTCACTCCTGCTTAGTATATCAAACATTACAGTGTACTCCCTATTTTTCTTAGTTTACATGATTTGAAGCTGTCAATACCTTTTTTCCTTCAATTTGTGACTATTTATTGTGTTTATAATTTCCACATTTGTAGAATGATTTTTACTCTATTGTCATTTAATATCATTTGTGGCATTGGCCCTGAGCAAAGGCTGATTGAGGAGGGAAAACAAGCCTGATATTTCAAACCCAGACAACTGCATGTGACTAGTGAAGCCATGTAACTTGGAGGAGAATGTACAAATGTTACTTTCCTAAGTCAGTATAATCTCTAAATGCACAAGAAATGCTAATTTTTATATGCACAGATCAGTGTAACTTTCATCTCTGATCAAAGAAGATTTTTTTTTCTTTTTTACTTGTTTGCTGAATAAGACTTTTATAGAAAGCTACAATTCAATTACACTTACCCAAGATGCTTAGAACAACTTACCCATCTAATACGTCTACAGTAACTGTTGCACCCAAGATTCAGGGAACATTATGGTAGAGAAGTTAGAGAAGTTGTATGAGCCAGAAGACAAAAATATCGCCCATGAGATTGTGCCTTCTAGTGCTTACAGTGAAGCAGTAATCATAAAATTTCTGAAACATGGCTGCTTAAACAACATCTAAGAGATTCTCACAACAGTTGTTATGACAGTGTAGATGGGGGAAATATCACAGTGTATCATTTCTTGTTGAAGAGCTACAGGCAATGAACAACTGCTGAGAGGCAGATAATTAGTCCTCCTCAGGGAAGAGTCTGACTGATTTTCCACAAAACTATACATGTTAGAAAAAATAAGAATATATATAATATATTCTTATGTATTTCATATATTTATTATACATCACTGTATAGAATCTATAAAATAAATAAATATATAAGACCATGTTATTATATAATACTGTTATATTATGTAATATATTGTATGTTTATTGTATATTAATGTATATTATTGTACATATATATATATATATATATATATATATATCCCAGTAATCCATCTATAGGTAAATACTGTAAGCATGCTAAGAGCTATTAAAAGCTTTGATAAGAGTATCATTCTTAGATATTCATAGAATACAAATAAAAAATATTGAAATCCATATCCAGGAAACAAGTGAAATGTTCGGTTACAATGAATACTTCATAATAATGGAATAATATACAGCAGAAATACAACCAATGGCTATACAAATAAGCCAGGTGAATCACACAGCAGTAATTCTTATCATATTAACCCACCAGGTTTAATAGAATGCAAATTAAGAACCCAAAATAGGCAGAAATCTTTAGAAAGAACAAAATATTATTTCAAAATTGCTGTGGGATAATGCTTCTGTACACTGGTTTAACAAAACACTGATTGGCCAGTAGCCAGGCAGGAAGTATAGGCAAGATAAGCAAACAAGAAAAATTCGGGGAAGACAAAGGTTTAGTCAGGAGATGCCAGCATGCCATCCAGGGAGCAGCATGTAATGGCATACAGGTAAAGCCACAGAACATGTGGCAACCTATAGATTAACAGAAATGGGCTGAGTTTAAGTGTAAAAGCTAGTCAGTAGTAAGTCTGAGCTAATAGCCTGGCCATTTTAATTAATATAAGCCACTGTGTGTTTATTTGGGTATGAGTAGCTGTGGACCATGTGGGACACACGAAAACTTTCAGCTAGACAAAGTTTCCCTTTTCTTTCTTTTTGTTTGCTCATTTTCACTTTGACTCAGCTCTTAACAAATGGTAAAAATATTTGCAATTATCACCATTGATATTATAGCTATAAGAATTTCAGACTGTGTATGACTATAGAGTCATTATATATTTAGTTTACAATTTTCTCATGAAGTGTATTATATTCTATAATTTTGCAAGCTTTAATCTGGATTTATTGTCCAAATTGTAGTATACAGAAAAAGCTATATTTATGTACATTTTAATGAGAGAAACAGTATAGAACAAATGGAGAAAACATTTATTTTGAGTCACAATTTTTCATTAGTCCTAGTGCACTTAGCCTGTTATGGCGCTGTGCATCATGGTGTAGGTACATGGCAGAGGAAACTACACATCTCATGGTATCAGGGAGATAATAAGAGCTAGGAAGGAGCCCAAGGCCAGTATGCCTTTGCAGACACACTGCTTATCTGTCTTCTTTCTGCAGGTCTCATCTCCTTAGTGTCTTACCTTCTGCAAACAGCAGCATAGTCTGATGACCAAGTCTGTGTTGTATAGTCCTCTGTGTAAATGAAGTTCTAAATGGTCTTATTAAATAAAAAAATAAACCACAGATCCAAATATAGGGCTGAAAGATATCAGGGAAATAGGGAAAACTACCAGCCAATCTTACTGCACCAACTCTGCAGCTTCCAAATGCAAGTGATTTCCTATTTACCCACGCCTATAAGCCTTGCTGGTCTGCCATCTGATTTGCTCTTTCTGTTCAGCTACATTACCTTCTCTTCCTACCCAGCTCGGTCACTTCCTGTCTATCCATACAGACCTCCATACCTCCATAGTTAACTAGTGTTGGAATTTAAGGCATGTGCCACCACATCTGGCTCTGTTTCCAGTGTGACCTTGAACACACAGAGATCCCACTTGACAAGAGATAGGATTAAAGATGTGTGCTAACATTGCATGACTTCCGTGTTGTGGGTGACTTTTTTCTCTGATCTCTAGTCAAGCTTTATTTATTAAAGCACAAATAAAATATCACCACATTTCAGCAAAAATAGAGTATCACCACACTACTGGTGACACTTATGAATGAAACTTTAACAATCCAAGCTTTTGAACTACCTCAAAAGTACTAAATATTGCCTATTATTATTTAGCTGAGAGAGTTATAACTTATTGCTCTTTCTGAACATCATGAGAATATTTTTGCCAAATATACCCAAGTATGGAAAAGAAAAGTCAAAGTATGATTTTTCTAAATATGTACAATTTTTTTGAATTATTGAAGAGTTATATAAAGGCTCTATACAATAGAGTTATCTACATTCCTCTTCAAAATCTGTTTTAATAAACAGATGATTTATAAAGTTAACTTCTTGCAAATTCCCTGATTACTAAATTCTAAGAGAGAGATGGAGGGATGATATACAATCAATGAATTAGCATTAAGTTCATCACTTTAAATTGTGTAAATTAACACTTCCAAGTCTACACATTGATCCTATAGACACAGGATGATAATGGTCTCAACTTATAATAATTTAATAACATGTTCGATAAAAATCAATATAATGCAAAAATCTATTTTCAGTGAAAGAAAAATGGCGAAAATTAATATAACTCTATAGTTCATAGAAGAAATGCCATAGTCCATGTTATTTAAAACCCAATGCCTTTAATGTTTCTTTTTATTAAAGCCTACTAGAAAAATTTGTTATGTTAATATACAAGCTAATGTGAAAGACAAACATTTTTTGATATTAAGCTATAATTAAAACATTAGTATTGGAATAAGTTTTTAATACCAATAAGAAATTATAAATCATTGCTGACAAACATTATTTAGCTTTAGAGTACACTGTACTTGAACATTAATAATCTTAACATACATTTAGCAAAATTATGACTTGAATATCAGGTGATTAAAAAAATATACATTTGGAAGATTTTATTAAATATATTAAATAAACATTATAATTAAGTAAAACTCAGTTTATTATACTATCTTGATATATATAGACCTTAATAAAAATTTATTTCTTAATTTTTAGCATTTCAAATAAGTACTGTATTTATATCATTTCTATAGCTCCTTGTCTTCCCATCTTCTCCCGTGGACCCCTACTTTCTCTCAAAAACATGGCCTCTTCTGTAATTATTATTTCTACATGAACACACACACACACACACACACACACACACACACACACACACACACGATATCCTTCTAACATTCAACTGATTCATAATATATTTATACATACATACATACAACTGAATTCAATTCAGCTCTAAAGAATGAATTCATGAAATTTACACATAGAATTGTGTGATGGGAATATATTACATTGTGTTAGATAACCCAGTCCATGAGAGACAGACACTCAACGTTCTCACTAATTGTGAATCCTAACTCAAAGTTTTAGATTTCAGTGTATAACCTGAAGTAAACACAGAAGCTGCAAAAGCAGAAAGGAACTACGGCAGGAGGAAGTGGAAAGTATTCACTGTAGAAGTTGATATTTAGACACAGGTGTTATGAAAGGAAAAGGGACAGTTATGTGGCTGGGGAAGGAAATATAGGTTGAGATCAAGGAAGGAGATGTTAGAGGATAATTAGGGTACTCAAAAAGCCTTAAAGAAGATACCTATTAATTTATGTTTTCTTAAAATACATAAGGCTGTGTGTGAAAAAAAATATATATATATATATTTGTTTGTGCATTCTGAATATAGAAATACAATTTGCTCAGTCAGTCAAATAGTATTTGTGTGTATATGATTTCAAGGTTATTAATTTCATCAATGTCTACAATATTATGAGCAGCAACTGTTTTTGTCAGTTCAAATTATACTTGGTATAGTTTTATTTTATACAAATCAACATCTTTAATATTAATATATTTTCTCAGACTTAGAAAATGAAACAAAGAAGGGTTTACCCTTTGTCCAAAGTTACAAAGGTAATAAGAAGCAAAGCAGACATATGAACCTAAAAGTAAAATGACAAAGTATGAATTTATCCACCAGAAAGTACAGAGTAAATCTAATCATAGTTCAAGTAGCTGATGATTTTTCTGTTGAAAATTTTATCATATGTTTTATGCCCATTGTGTTGTTTTAAATTGAAGGATAGCTTATGTGATTTTAAGTGAACATTGTACAAGATATCACATACTTTGGTAACCAAAACTAATTTATAAAGTCCGTAAAATTTAAAATTTAAAATTATATATATTATGTTATACAAAAGTTCTACATAAATTTTTAACTAGAAAAATATAGTAAGATAAAGCAAAAGCTGTCACATTGAAATTGGAAAAAATAAACCAAAATAAAGAAAAGAGCCCAGAAGAAGGCAGAAGAATTGGAGACCCAGGAAACCTATAAAAGCACTACATGAAAAGCCATAATATATACATATAGAACATGGTTAAGATCCATGCAGGGCCTTATTCTCATGGTATCCCCAACCCCATCTGCCTTACCCTCTTTCACTTTTCCTACCTCCTCTTTTGCAGGGTTCCCAAAGCTACTAGGGGAGGGATTAGATGGAGACATCGCATTTACAGCTGAGTGTTCCAAGTTCCCCCCTCTCTCTCTCTTTCTCCCCCTCCCCTGTAATCTGACTGCAAGTCTCTGTATTTGTTTATATCTCCTGCAGGAGAAAGCTGTTTTCATGATGGTTGAATAAGGCATTGACCTATGAATATAGCAGAATACCATTAGGAGTCATTTTATCAATACTTTTTTAAAGACAAGTAGTATTTGGTTTCTAGCCTTTCTAGTCACTAGTTCTTGATCACCCAAGCAGTTTCCTATATAGGTTATATCTAATGGAATGGGCCTTAAATCAAATCTGACATTGGGTAGTTACTCTCAAATTTTTGTACCACCATTACCCGAGCATATTTTGCAGGAAGGACAGTATTGTAGATGAAAGGATTTTTTTGTTTTTGTTTTTGTTTTTTTCTCTGCAATGCTGTATATGTTTCACATTTTATACCCTGCAGAGCATACCTTCCTGTACCAAAGAACAAAAGATTGGGTGAAGGCTCTAGATAGGCACAAGCTTGACCTCTCCATATTCAATAACTTGCATTGGCGTCGTCTTCAGCAATGGGCCATGATCCTACTGAAGTCTTGAGATAACAGTGGAGACAGAGACTGAACTGGCCATATCTTGACACCAAATAGTAATTTCAGTACTGGTACTCGATAATATCTAATTGATTTGTTGGACAAAAGGGTTCCATGGGAAATCCTAAGTATCTGCTGCTGCTGTCAAGGCAATAGGTTGTGCTCTACAAGTTTAAAATGATTAAAAAAAAATAATTGCCATGTCTCATATAATCTGAAGCAATCATGAAACATGGATTTGTCTTGGTGGTCTGGCAGACTACAGTGTTCCTAAGTTTCTGAATCTAGGACTGTTAAATTTCCTTGTAGGAAATTGTGCTATATGTACAATGAACTGACACACAATTAGCTCATAAACTTTCAAATGTCCCTGGGTTGTTTATAATATGTGCCCTTTAAAAAAGTTACTATGATGCATTAGCTATTACATTGTATTTTAGTGCTAAGATTACTTTCATGTCATTTTGAATCTTCACGTAGCTGAAGAGGCTATGCACATAGAACACACAAAATAATTATTGCCATCCTTCAATTTATTCTCAACACTTCTGAAAAATTATTGAGGATATTGAGGATTGTTCACTTAAGTTAAATATATAGGCTACATAAATGTGTAGTTTGAAAGATAGTGAAAAAATGGTACTTTTCTCTCTTAGTATTGGGTACATTATTATTGTGCTATAGGGAAAGTTCTATATTTCCCTAAATATTTAATGAAATTTCCATATACATGAGACTTCTTCAGAATATTTAAAGAATGGTTATTGGCATCAAGGGTAATTATGAATTGATGTTTAAGATGTCACAAATTCAACAATACAATCAATTATATTTGTCTCACATTCACACAAATAGCCAGCAACAGTTAAGTAGTTCTGATGTAACATCATGGAGTAGTTGTACTTCACAAAAATTTATGTTCTATTAACTGAGTAATATAACAATATGTATATGTTACACATGTTCATTACCCACTCATCAGTTTATGGACATCTAAAGTAATTTAATTTCCTAGTCACTATAAGTAGAGAAGCAGACAATAAACATAGTTGTACTAGTATCTCTGTAGTAAGATATAAAACCCTTTGGTTTGGGAGTGTTAGGCTAAGGAGTAATAGTCATAATGTAGATCTAATTTTATTTTTGCATTAAATTTATGAAACTGGAAAAATTATACTGAATGAAGTTATCCAGATCCCCAAAGACAAAGGCTACATACTTACTCTCATAAAAGAGTCCTAGCTTCAAATATTTTTTTTTTTTTTTATGTTTAATATAACATGTGGAAGCTAGGAAACTAGAATGACCATTGGCAAGGAGATTCATTTAGGGAAGGTGAATAGTAGAATATAGGTGAAATAAAGTAAAGAAAGGTTCTTATGTCCTTTTGATTGGAAAATCTTTTTCCAACCTTTTACTCTGAGGTAATGTCTGTCTCTGAGGTTGAGGTGTGTTTCTTGTATGCAGCAGAATGGATCCTGTTTTGTATCCATTCTGTTAGCCTATGTATTTTTTATAGGTGAATTGGGTTCATTGATATTAAGAGATATTAATGACCAATGGTTGTTAATTCTTGTTACTTTTGGTTTTAGTGGTGGTGGTGATAGTGTGTATGTGTTTCCCTTTTTTGGGATTTGCTAGTGTGAGATCATCCATTGCCTGTGTGTTGGTGGGTGCAACTATCTTCTTTGGGTTGGTGTTTCCTTTTAGTAATGTCTGTAGGGCTGGATTTGTGGATATGTAATGTTTAAATCTAGTTTTGTCATGCAATATCTTGTTTTCTCCATTTATGGTGCTTGAAATCTTTAATGAGTTTATTAGCCTGGGCTGGATTTCATGATCTCTTAGTATCTGCAGAATGTCCTAGATAGACATTCTGGCTTTCAAAGTTTCCATTGAGAGGTTGGGTATAATTCTGATAGGTCTGCCTTATATGTTACTTGATCTTTTCCCTTTGCTGCTCTTAATATTCTTTCTTTATTTTGTATGTTTAGTGTTTTGACTATTATGTGACAAGGAGACTTTTTTGTGGTCCAGTCTATTTGGTATTCTGCAAATTTCTTATACTTTCATAAGCATGTCTTTCTTTCGGTTAGGAAAGTTTTCTTTTCTATGATTTTGTTGATTATATTTTCTGTGCCTTTTAGCTGGAATTTTTCTCCTTCTATCCCTACTATTCTTAAGTTTTGTCTTCTCATGGTGTTTCAGATTTCCTGGATGTTTTGTGTTAAACATTTGCTGGATTTATTATTTTCTTTGACTGATGAGTCTACTTCTTCTATCAAATTTTCAAAGCCTGAGATTCTCTCCCATCTCTTGTATTCCATTGGTTATTCTTATCTCTGTATTTCCTGTTCATTTGCTCAGATTTTCCTTTTCCTGAATTCCCTTTGTTTGTGTTTTATGTATTGCCTCTATTTCAATTTTAAAGTCTTGAACTGTTTCCTTCATCTGTTTGATTGTTTTGTCTTGGGTTTCTTGGCTTTCTTTAAGGGATGTGTATGTGCTTCCCTTTTTCTTTTTGTATTTGCTAGTGTGAGATCATCCATTGCCTCCAATTTTTTGTTTGTTCTTTCTTCCATTTCTTTAAGGGAATTTTTCATTTCTTCATTTAGGGCTTCTATCATCTGCACAAAGTTGTTTTTAAGGTCATTTTCTTCTGGATTATCTCTGTTGGGATGTTCAGGTCTTGTTGTAGGGTTATTAGGTTCTGGTGATGCTGTATTGCTCTTTATGTTGTTGAATATTTTCTTGCACTGCCACCTGCTCATTTCTTCCTTTAATCTGTACAGCTGGAGCTGACTGAATTGGGAGAGGGATGGAAAGGGAGAACAATTAAAAAGATATCATGACAGAATGATTAAGTCAGGGGGTAGGGAGAAATCTGGAACTAGGGAAATTCCCAGGAACTCACCAGGATGCTTCTCCCCCCAACCCCCAGCTAAGACTAGAAGCAATGGTATTCATCGTGCTTGAAACAGCCTTTCCCAGTACTCAGATAAGTTGTCTATCCTAGTTTTCATCATAGAACCTACATCCAGTGACTGATGGAAGCAGATGCAGAGACCCACTGCCAAGCACTTGGCCAAGTTCCTGGACATCATTTGAAGAGAGGCAGGAGGGATTATAGGAGCAAGAGGGGTCAGCACCATGATGGGCAAAACCACAGAGACAGCTGATGCAAGTTATTGGGAGCCCATGGACTCTGGACTGACAGCTGGGGAGCTTGCATGGCAACTCACTAGGCCCTCTGAATGTAGGTGAAAGTCACATGGCTTATTTTGTTTATGGGTCCCCTAGGATAGGGACCAAAACTTATCCCTGGTACACGAACTGGCTTTGACTAGCCCATTCCCTATGATGTGATGCCTTATTCAAACTTGATGCAGGATAGATGGGCTTAGTCCTGTTTCAACTTGGTATAGCAGCCTGTGTTGACTACCCAAGGGATGCCTTAACCACCTACCAGGAGAGGATAGCAGGGAGTAATTGAGAAGGGGAGGTAGGGGGAACAGAGGTTGTTATATAAAATGAAAAATAAATAAATAAAAATGTTTTATAAAAAAAAAAGAAAGTTAATAACTGTGGCATAAATGTTCAGGTGTACTGGAGTTAGGTGCATTGGAGAATGAGTAGCCAGATGAAGGCTTAACAAAATGAAATATGTAAAAATAAGCTACTTAGAATCTATGATATTACAATTCATATGTACAACATCTGTAATGTGACAGAACAGGGACTGAATATATCTGACAAATAAGGATTTAAGTAACAATGAAAACAAAATTCAAAGGAGAGAATAGTAAATTAAAGTCTCAATGCCAGCCAAGAAATGCCTTCATAAAAGTTACTTACTGGTCAGAGCATCCTTAGACATACCCCAAAACAGTATAGGCTACTATTGTTGCTCTTATTTTCCCATGATAACTAGACAGGAAGACACTATTGGTAAAGACACCACTCACATTGGTTACAGGACACAGATAAGCTAATCTCAAAGTGGCCAGGCAGTGAAGTGATGGCCAGCTTTCAAAATGCCAGGAGGTACAATGCAGGCACTTCAGAGAAAAGACCTTAATGGTCTAACAGAACGCTGGGCCCTGCATGCTACAATGCTATCCTGTCAGGTAAGATGTGTTCACTGGTATCATAGTATCGAGAAAGTTTCTAAGTGTGTATGTGTGTAGCAACTGTTCTGTTGACTGGATTTGAGACCTGCTTAACAAGTGAGAATTAATTCCTGAAACTGTAGACATTCTAAAAAGCCTTGACTAAAGAAGCCATAGACCCTAATATAAAATGGTTGATGCTGCTTTCCTAAATGGCCCTGATGTCAAACTTTCTCTAATTATTTATGTTTCTATTCATAGACTTGTGCTCCTCCCAACTTTGAACGGAGAAGTTTCTTATTACAATGGGTTGTGTTTAGTGCAAAGACATCACTATTCAATATAATTCCATCTATTCAGTATAACACATGAAAAATGATAAGGAGGTTATAAAGAATCTCAAATGTTCATCTGTAGTGGAAAACATTTTCTTGTACACACAGATAAGCACTAGGCAAACCAGAAAGAGTTAAACACACAGGATTGTCTCCTCAAAGGAAGGGGATGTTAATGTGTCTTCCACCTAGAATGCTAGGAAAGGTTGTGGTTTACAACTTGGTGATCTTTTGTTCTCTGTAGGGCCAGGTTTCATCTGAATACCCCATAATAATATATTTGTTTACCCCAGACTTTTCCCTGTAAGTCTTTTTTTAAATTATGTTTGTGTTTTAATTTTACACATCAGCCATGGGTTCCCCTGTCTTCCCCACTCCTGCCCCCACCCTCACCTTTCCCCCATTCCCTCCCCTCCATTCCCATCTCCTCCAGGGCCAAGACTCCCCTGGGGATTCATTTAAATCTGGTGGATTCAGTACAGGATGGTCCAGTCCTCTCCTTCCAGACTGAGCAAAGTGTCCCTGTGTAAACCCAAGGTTCCAAACAGCCAGCTCATGCACTAAGGACAGGTCCCAGGCCCACAGCCTGGGTGCCTCCAAAACAGTTCAAGCTATTCAATTGTCTCACTTATCCAGAGGTCCTGATCCAGCTGGAGGCTTCACAGCCTTTGGTTCATAATTCATGTGCTTCCATTAGTTTGGCTATTTGTCCCTGTGCTTTTCCAATCTTGGGCTCAACAAATCACACTCTTATTGTCCCTCCTCTTTCTTGACAATTGGACTCCTGGAGCTCCACCTGGGGCTTGGCCGAGGATCTCTGCATCCACTTCGATTAGTTATTGGATGAGAGTTCCAGCACGACTGTTAGGGTGTTTGGCCATCTGTTCACCAGACTAGGTCAGATCAGGCTTTCTCTGGACCATTGCCAGCAGTCTACAGAGGATGTATCATTGTGGATAAAGGGGACCTCTCCAGGATTCTGCCTATTCCTGTTCTTATGTGGTCATCATTTATCATGGTCTGTTATTTCTTGTTCTCCCTTTCTGTTCTTGATCCAGCTGGGATCTCCTGCTCCCCTAAGTTCTCTTTCCCTCGAACCTTGCCCTTCATTACCCCCACTGTCATCCAGGTTGTTCATGTAGATCTCATCCATTTCTCTGTTATTGGGCGATCCCTGTGTCTTTGCTAGGGTCCCATTTTCTAGGTAGCCACCCTGGAGTTGTGTAGCAGTCTAGTCATCTTTGTTTTACATCTAGTATCCTCCTTAATGAGTGAATACATACCATTTTTGTCCTTCTGAGTCTGGGTCACCTCACTCAGGATGATTTTTTTCTGGATCCATCCATTTGCCTGCAAACCTCATGATGTCATTGTTTTTCTCTGTGGAGTAGTACTCCATTGTGTATATGTACCATATTTTCTTTATCCATTCTTCAGTTGAAGGGGCATCTAGGTTGTTTCCAGGTTATGGCTATTACAAACAATGCTGATATGAACATAGCTGAGCAAATGCCCTTGTGGTATGATTGAGAATTCCTTGGGTATATGCCCAAGTGTGCTACAGCTGGGTCTTGGGGGAGATGGATTCCCAGTTTTCTAAGAAAGTACCATTTTGATTTCTAAAGTGGCTGTACAAGCTTGCATTCCCACCAGCAGTTAAGGAGAGTTCCCCTTGCTCCACATCCTCTCCAGCATAAGCTGTCTTCTGTGTTATTGATCTTAGCCATTCTGACAGGTGTAAGGTGGTATCTCAGAGTCGTTTTTATTTGCATTTCCTGGATAATTAGGGATGTTGAGCAATTCCTTAAATGTCTTTCAGCCATTTGAACTTTCTCTGTGGAGAATTCTCTGTTTAGTTCTATAGCCCATTTCTTAATTGGACTGTTGAGCATTTTGATGTCTAATTTCTTGAGTTCTTTATATATTCTGGATATCAGCCCTCTGTCAGATGTGGGGTTGGTGAAGACCTTTTCCCATTCTGTTGGCTTTCACTTTGTCTTGTTGACTGTGTCCTTTGCTCTACAAAAGCTTCTCAGTTCCAGCAGGTCCCATTGATTGATTGTTTCTCTCAGTGTTGTGCTACTGGTGTTATATTTAGAAAGTGATCTCCTGTGCCAACGTATTCAAGACTACTTCCTACTTTCTCTTCTATCAGGTTCAGAGTAACTTGATTTATGTTGAGATAATTCCCTGTAAGTTGAGCATTGCTTTTCAGTTAAAAAGGCCACTATTGTGAGACATGTCATTTGTACTTTACAACATCCTAAGTATCTTTTATGTTATCTTAGGGCCAGGTCAATCCTGATTCCTTAGGGATTGTGTTTATCTCAGTCATTCTCCCTAGATCCCAACTTGAGCATTGTTTCTGAGTCAACAGAATTCATCTTTATGGAAGAAGCCGTATGCATTTTTAAAAGAGATTCAATGTAAACATGTCTTAAGCTTTTTTGTATACTCAGTTAATTGTAATTGCAAAACATTTTCAAAACTTGTGCTGTATTTAAATATGATCAAAATAAATCATCTGGTGTCAGACTTTAGAAGTTTCAATCAGTGACAGCTAACAAAAACCATACTGAACTCGGTTCATTCTTGACTTTCCCTTAGGAACAATCTGATGCCAGTCTTAGAGCTCACAGGGACCCCTTTACACATTATCATAATAGATGTGTACTTGAAGACATTTTGAAAGATTGGCCACCAACTTGCTTCTCTGCTTAATCCCTCACAGAGGGGATACAGAAAGAGGATGCAAAGGGAAAGTCTTCCCTGGCAGAAAAACAAAATCAAAAGACAAAAAAAAAAAACAAAAAACAAACAAACAAACAAAAAAAATACCAGGCAATACACTCTTTCTTAGTAATGAATAAGAGAAAACATGTAGAAAAGCACCACAGCAGAAATACCAAGTATTTGTGTTATATGAAACTGTAGTATCTGCCATGGAAACTTTGTAAAAGGCAGTGTGTGTATATGTGTGTGTGTGTGTGTGTGTGTGTGTGTGTGTGTGTATGCAGATGTGTGAAAAATCTTCTTGAGAATAGGAAAAAGTTGAGCTAATATTGTGGTGAGACGTTAAACCGAGGATGTCATGAATGGATCATCAAATATTTGTCATCCATTTTATAATTTTATTATTCCCTTCAGTATAGATTTGCATTATGTAAACATAAATAACATAATTATTATTGAGGAAAAATAATATTCTCTAACATAGTCTGTCACTGCCCAAGGCTAAAATTTATAATCAATCATTAACTAGAAATTATTTTCATAATCTTAAACAAAAACGATTTCTTCAAATTCTTTAGTGAGAATGAATTGCTCTAGATTTGACTTGGCAGTTCTTGAAAAATCTAGAAGGTCCCAATCACATGTTAAATTTGTAAGCAGCTGCATTTAAGTTGAACTGCAATTTTGCAAGCATGATTCATGCAAAGAAGAGACCCTGACATATCAGACTGCTTTGAAAATAATAAATGCTACTAATTATAACAAATTCATATAGTTTGATGACTTAGCAAGCAAAGATTTATCTAAATTACACACAGCATTTATTGCAACAGAATATCCTAGATTAATAAATATATAAACCTGGCTATATCTCTGAAAGAACTATGCATACATGAATATGTTACTGTAAAATAAAACATACACATAAACTGTTGCACGTGCATCAGTACCCCCACAAAACTCCAAGAGCCTGCATTTGCTTAGCATTCCTTGCCAGCATCAAAATCTTTCCATTCTGTAAGGAAAACCAGATTATCTTCTCAGGTACTTTAGTATTTTTCTTTGTTTTGACATTGTGAAAATTCACTGTCTTAGTTGTAACTTTGTATTCATGTATTTGTTGCAGTTCTGTGATGAAGACTTGCTGATTTTCCTTAATAACCATCTTTTCACATTATCATGAAAAAAACCTGGCAATATTTAGATCGAAACTTGAACATATTATGCTCCCCATACCTCATTTTTCATTCTTTTTTATTAACAAGAATAGACCATTGAGTGTGATTTGATCATGTGACCTAGAAAAACTTTTTCAGGCAGAGACTATACACCAGGTGACATGTGGATTTATGTTCCCTACATTTGTTTTGTTGTGTGCTTGTTTGTTCCTTTGTTTTGAATTTTTTCGTTTTTGAAAATAAATATTTTTCTTAGGTAATATATCCTGATTACA
This sequence comes from Onychomys torridus, assembly GCF_903995425.1. NCBI lineage: Eukaryota > Metazoa > Chordata > Mammalia > Rodentia > Cricetidae > Onychomys > Onychomys torridus. The sequence goes on from NC_050452.1 coordinate 49,840,945, forward strand.
TTTTCCTCTCCTCTACTCTTCACAATTGAATTCCACCTCCCCTCCCATCCAGATGCACTTCCTTTCAACTACTTTATTTACTGCCCATAGGAGAATGAAAAGGTTGAACAGTCCCTATTGTCCATTGGGAATAAAGCCTATATAGCTCCTGCACTGCACCCACACACTGATGTTTGCTTGTGGATCTGTAATTTCCCCTTTTAAACAAAACATGTTCTAGACAACATTCAGCACAGCATTACTGTGTCAAGAGCTGATGTCACAGCTTATATCCTCTGAAAGCCTTTTGAGATTGTGTTTCCTACTACTTAGGCCTGATACTGTACTTGACTCTAATACTGCCAAAATGAAAATCATACTCTTAAGAATTAAACTTATTTTCCTTATCCGTACCTCAATGTCAGAGCCCTGTAAATAAGCCCTGTAATAGCTGCAATAATCCTCTCTGCCTTGGCATGCACAGTGTTATCTCAGGGTCATCACTTCCTTTATTTATGAGGAATATGAGATTAGCTAGCACCAGCCCCATCTCAGGCATGATTGCAAATGATAGCAATCACAGAGTACATTCTTGTACAATTTCAACTTGTTAAAGAAATCCTATTTAAGTTTGTTCTTATAATTGTCTTCTAGAAGAAAATAGTATTGCATATTCTTTGCAATTTATGAAATAATTTAAATAGCAAGCCATCATGCATTCAAGGAAATTGGTATTTAGATGCATACAGGCTGGGCTTGAAATGCCTTGTAGTCTCTGAAAAAAAAAAAAACAAAAAACAAACAAACCTTGGAATATTATTAACTAATTCCAAGTTTCAATTTTTTGCCTTGTAAAGAAAAGAATAGAGCTTTTGGTAATTCTTCTCAGTTTGAGTATGACTGTGGTCTTTATCAGACAGGCTTCAATATTAAACAAAGTGGCAGACAGGAAGAATGACATGGACTGCCATTAAATAAGCGCCCTGTAATTACTTTCTTTCCTTGCACTTTGCAAATAATGATGGTATACAAAGAATATAATACAGATCATTTGTTTGAATAAAACTTTGTGAAGGTCAGTCTCCAACACCCTCAGTAGACTTTCCTCAGCATGCTAATTCTTTCCCTCTTTTCTTTCCATTCAACTTCTTCTGCACTCTGTTTCTGTGGGAAAAAAAAATGAAAAGATCATAGACAACTAAATCAAGGCAGAAAACTGAATAAAATCTTCAGGAGGAGAAAAGCTGATGATATTTTAGTAAACATGGCTCTGTATTTAGTTATTATTTCTTCTATGTTCTGTCTCCAAGATCAAATATGCTGAACGATAGCAACATGGGAGTAAAGACTTTATTTTATTTTATATTTCCAGGTTTCAATTCATTGTAGGGAAGTCAAATCTAGGATCCAAGCAACTAGCAATTCCAAATTAATAGTCAAGAACAAATAGAATAGAATATATATATATTCTCTTTATGAGAATATATATGTGTGTATGTATTTATGTGTGTATTTATATATGTATGTATGTATGTATATATCTATATTTTGAGGTGAATTCACTGTTTTTTTTATTCATTTTACATATCAATCAAAGACTCCCCTCTTCCCTTCTCCCACCCCTCCAACTCTCCCAAACCCATCCCACATTCCCTCCTACAAGAAGGTAAGGTCTCCCCTAGGAAGTCAACAGAGCCTGTTACATTTACTAGAGACAGGTTCAAGCCCCTCCCCCTGACTCAAGGCTGTGTGAGGTGTTCCATCATAGGTAGTGAGTCGAAAAAGCCTGCTCATGCACCAGGGATGGACTCTAATCCTACTGCCAGGGGCCCCTTAAGCAGATCAAGCTATACAACTGTCTTACTATGCAGAGGGCCCAGCCCAGTTTCATGGAGGCTCCACAGCTGTTGGTCTAAATTTCATGAGTTCCAACTAGTTTAGTTAATTTGTCTATGTAGATTTTCCCATTGTGATCTTCATGCCCTTGCTCCTAGAATCCCTCTTCTCTTTCTTCACCTGGACTCTTAGAGCTCAGCCTAATGTTTGGCTGTGGATCTCTGCATCTGCTTCCATTAATTATGGGAGAAAGGCTCTATGATGACAGGGTATACACCAATCTGATTACTGGGGTTAGCCAGTTCGGGCACCCTCTTCACTATTGCTAGTACTCTGAGCTGGGGTCAACCCTGTGGATTCCTGGGAACTTCCCTAGTACCTGGTTTTTCCATATCCTCATGATGTCTCCCTCTATCATATAAAATTGGGAATCAATCTTCTGCAAGATCCAGCTATATCACTCTTGAGCATATACACAAGGAATTTTTATGCTCAATAATTCCACAAGGACACATGCTCAACTATGTTCATAGCAACATTATTCAAATAGCCAGAACCTGGAAACAACCTAGATGCCCCTCAGTCAAGAATGGATTAAGAAAATATGGTACATATACACAATGGAGTAATACTCAGCATTGAAAAACAACGGCATTATAAAATTTACAGACAAATAAATAGAACTAGAAAATACCATCCTGAATGAGGTAACCCAGACTTAGAAGGACAAACATGGTATGTACTCACTCATGAGTGGATATTAAATGTAAAGCAGAGGATAATCAGACTACAACCCACATAGGTCTAGAGAAGCTAGCTAACACCGAGGACGCAAAGAGGGGATGCACGGATCACCATGGGAAGGGGAAATAGATGAGATCTACATGAGTAAACTGGGGATGAGGGGTGGGTAATGAATGGTAGGGGATAGGGAATGAGAATATAAGGGAATAGGATAGTCAAGCTGGAACAGGAATGGAATGGTAGAGCAATGAAAGAGATATCACTGATTGGTTTTTTTTTAAGGAATATTCTAGTAGTGGAATAGGTGATGTAGCACTTATTTAAAAATATTTATTAATGCCACATATTTTCCAAAATGATTTCTGTGTTAGCAATGTCACAAAAAGCATCTGTTTTCAGTTACTTAGTAGCTTTGCTTAAAAGTGAGATTTTTTTTCAGTCATATAATTTTACTCATAATTTTAAGTATATAATAGCACCTGATTACTTATTAAATTGTCATCTATTATTAGTAAGTGAATATTTTAATTTAAATCCATCTATTAATTAATAATACTAATAGCTTTTCATACATTTCAGATATTTTAATATGTTAGTGAATAACACCTATTCAGAATATAGTTGTATTACTATGTGAATATGTGTCTTTCTCTTATTCATTTGAAGTTTTGGTTATTATCTACTAACAACACTCCTTTCTCACAAATTTGATCTTCCCAATTATTCCTTCAGTAATTTACCTTGTTTTCCTTGATTTTTTTTAACTTTTGAAATTAAAATGTAATTACATCATTTTATATCTCTCTTTCTTCCTTTTAATCCCTCCTATGTACCACCATCCCTTGGTCTCAAATTCATAGTCTTTGAATTTCTTTTCATTTGCTTATTCTATATATGTAAGTGTTATGCACATATTGAAATGTTAGGTACATTTACACAAATACATATAAATCTGTGTCATACATTTTTCTATAGAAGTACAATATCTTTATTGGTTTTATTTAAGTGTGTATATGCATGTGCAAAACAGATGAAATGTTTTGATATATTATTCTTATTTTATGTAGAAGGAAGATAAAACATGAGGAGAATATGCTTAGCAATTAACTAGTTCTCTTACAAAGATTAAACATTATCATTTTATCCTTTGTTGATTAGTACTATGAACTTTTGTGTAATTATATTGTTAGGAGATACTCCCTATAGACTAGTTGATGTCAAATGAAAAACTGGTAGAGTTTTTTCATTTAATCATATATATACATATGTTTTGGTTATCAGAGTAGCATCTCTGAAAGGGTGATTATAATTAATCATGAAATAAAGAACACGACTAAAGGTAATGGATTAATACGAAAAGAAAGAGGAAGAAAAATATATCGATGAAATGGCAGTACCAATCAGCATTAAATTACATTCCTCACAATGTTATAGGCCTTTTATCTTTGGTTTCCATGGACTGAAGCAAGATTAAATCAGACACTGAACTCAGAAGGAAAGCTAAGCAGCTTAGTTTGAACATTTATATCTTGTTAATTCCATTAAATTTCAGGATGTCATTAAACTATACAGGGATCATTTCAGTTAAAATACATTATTTTCTTCAATGTCTTGTTATACAAAATAATTTTTATTTCTGGTTAAGGTATAATCTAGTAGGCTTCATAGTTAAATTGATAGGATGATTAGATATGAATTAATGCCTGAACACCTTTATATTTAGTGAATAATTGATGTTATGTGGGAGGAAATAGGAAATTTGTACTGGAATCCAGAATCACAAGATGATATTTCTGCATTGTGTAGTTGTATGGTGATTGTTTTGTTTCTGTTTTCTCAGACTGTTAATCAGCCTGTAAGAATTAATTATTCACAATTAGAGGCAATAGGGTGATTTTGAAATTTTCAACAGAAAAGAAAGAAGATTCTGTACATCATTGTGCAGACAGTGGGAATCCCAAATGTTCATGAAATTAAACTAGCACTTAGTGTTCTATACCAAATTTTGACTTTTTCTTTTTAACTATAAAAAAAGAATTTAAAGCTGGGCAGTGGTGGCACATGCCTTTAATCCCAGTACCCAGAAGACAGAGCCAGGCGGATCTCTGTGAGTTCGAGGCCAGCCTGGTCTCCAAAGTGAGTTCCAGGAAAGGCACAAAGCTACACAGAGAAACCCTGTCTAGAAAAAACAAAAAAACAAAAAAACAAACAAAAAAAAGAAGATGAAGAAGAATTTTTTAAAAATTGGCTATAAAAAGTGAACTGATTTTTATGTGAGCTAAATGGGTTTGAAACCAGACTGTCTCAAAAGAATCACATAACATTTTGTCTTGCAATCCAAGTATCTTAATCAGAACCTTCATGAAGGTGGGAAAGTGATCCATCGGGAGGAGTGATTGGGAGTGGGAGGGAGATAAGAGAGGTTATGGCTGAAAATAATTATAATGCATTAACTACATATATAGAACTGACAAAATATGTTTAAACAAATCTTAAAGTCACTTGAAACCTTTACTGTAAAACACAGACAGTACCATCTGATTCAGTTTTGTTTAAAAGTTAAGTTTAAGTAAATACACACAAATCACTGCATACACTCCTGAAGCACTATGCTATAAAAGACACCAGCTATTTCTGTTACTTACTATATTCTTAGTTTTACTTATGATTACTCGCCATAGTAAACAGCAGTTGAAGAAACATTTCATTAATTTATTGAAGATAGGTAACTATTCAATTTTTTTCTTATGTCACTGTTCCCATAATACAATTAAATGGCTACTACAAAATATAAAAATAAATTTGATTATCAATGAAACCATAGCATCATCACAACCTATAGAAAACCTTCAGTTGAGGAAGAAAATGACAATATTTAATTAATGGAAAATATAATTAACTGAAATATTTTAGAACATATAATATTAGAATTTAAATGCAAGAGAATGTATGTTTGGAGAAAATATCAACATATAGAATGTACTTCTTTTGTAGATCCTTTATTATGTTGAGGTATGCTCTCCCCACTCTCAGTTTTTGCAAAACTTTTATCAAGAAGAGGTGCTATGCTTGATAAAAAGGTTTTTTCTGTGTCTTCTGAGATAATTATTTGATTTCTATCTTTGAGTTTTGTGATTTATATTTGAGGTCAAGCTGAAGCCACACCTAGAAAATGGCTAGTGAGAGAGAAATCACATACAAAGAGGGATCGAGTTGTTTACAGGTAAAATAGAGTATGAAACTAAAATAACTTGAGGTGGAAACACTCCCACAGGAATAAGATTAGGAAGATTCAGGCAACTTGGAAATAGAAAGGAGTAACCCCTCCCCTTCCCCCCCCCCCACACACACACTCACAAAGATATGGACAGTCATCTGGTAGCCTATGCCCTCTACATCCAGTTAAATATAGAGTTGGAGTAATTAGTAGAACACATATTTTAAAAGAAGTGAATATGCTAGGAGTTGAAGGAATAAGATGGAGTGGGTCAGTGGAAAAGATAGCTAAGAGATTAGTAAAAATTGCCTGAAAAATCCTAATAGAAACCCTATAGTTAGTAAGTTAATTTGTGCCCAGCACTGGACCTTACATGGTACAATATGGGCCTGTCAGGAAGGTTGCATCCATTAGAGCCATAGTAACATGAGAGTTATAAGGTAACCAATATGTCAGGGTACTAGAGGCCTGGTACAAAAGTCCTAAATCATGCTTAGTACAGTAAACCTGGACAAACACCCATGGTTGTGGAGGGTCTGGTCTCTAGTGTGGAATTATCTGTTGTTATTTTGATAAGGGTTGTCAAACATCCTTCTAAATTTTTATGTTTATATCTATAAGCCTCATGTCTCACCCACAGTCAATGAAGCTTCTTTGCAGTGAGTTATAACTGCTCAAAGTGCTGAGAATTATGACCATGAATACTCAGCTCAAAATGGGGTGTCTGTACCAACCCCTCTCCACAACTTTCTGGCAGTAATCAGGGAACATAGCAGAAGCTCAGGCATAAGGAAAGTCAGAGCTAGAAGCACAGGAAGTGTTATAATCTGCTGTCTAATGGGCATGACATGTCTATTACAAGCTTGAATTCACAGCATCTGTGGTTACCTGAATAAGAGCTACACAAAATCACCTAGAATTTTAGTGTGGTTAGAGGATGATCTCTTGAGGCTCCATCAATAACTGGGGAGCTATTTGTGGTTGACAGTTATTGGGGGAGAAAAAACATTATTCTTTAGAACTGTAGCCATTAGTAGGTTGCCCATGTTCCAGTGAATATATCCACTATATATATAAAACCACTGACCTGCCTAAGTGTGTTTTTAAAAACAAGGAGAATACACAAAGTTAAAAGATAGAAATATTAGCATGAACCAAGAGATAGTAGAAGGGAGGATATGTGTCGCAAATATGATCATATTTCATTGCTTACATGTATCAAATTCTTGGGGAACATTTTTAATTTGAATAGAATGCATTTATATCAGATTTCTTATAATTGTAGTAACTTTGATAGACAAAAGTAAGTATTAATGGTCTCAATTCAAAAGGTGTGGGTTCCTATAATACAGAGTACTGATAATTTTTGAGTGTGTGCACATTAACCTAAGCCAAACAAAACAGAACACTAAGCTCAGGAAGGGATATTGGGCAGCCATTTAGGTTAACATGGAATAACTGTTTAAGGGCCCCCTGGATGTGGAAGACAGTCATGAAGAAAACAGACAAAGTGCATTAGGGAAACACACAAAAAGTCTGTGATCAATGGAGTTGAGTTGCAAGTAGGATGTTAGACTACTTGCCAAAGTCTAAGTTGGTGAATGATGAAGAACTGACAAGAATTATGAGACTAAGTAAACCGTATGTTTGGATCAGAAATTACACACACAAACACACACACACACACACACACACACACACACACACACACACACACACACACACTCGCACACACACACACAGAGGGAAAAAAATCTCATTTTTTCAGATTTGGAGATACTTTTATGCATATTATATCCCCTGAAGATTAATTTGTGGGCTTATTCAAATATGTTAAGCTTAGAAAAGATGAAAATATCTATATATTTGGCTCAAAAATAAAGCTTCAGATATAGTTAAAAGATGTAACAGTATTTCTTAATATCTAGTACTAGTAAAAACTATTTGCTACATACGTTAAGACTATCAATTTTCTTTATTTTGAAATAAATATCAGTCTAACAAGAGCATTTATCCTAACAGATGGTACTTGTTAGACTCAATATCACCAGGCAATGATTCATTTAAGATTTCATAATTTTTAATGCTTTAAATATTTGCATTTTAAATGTTAATGTATAGATTAGCAAAATACTCGTGAAAGGCAATATGAAATAATTTACTGTCTGACAAGTAGGTAAATTCTATGAGGAATAATATAATAGAACTTTAACAGTGCAAAGATTTTTTTTTTACATACATATATTTATAAACAATTCTTCCTTGGTTACTAATAATGACCCATCAAGAAAACTGTAACTATCATCTTACTCTCCAATAGTTTCTTCAGAATGGCAATGCTAAATTAAAGTTGCATTTCACTTAAAGAATGAAGCAACATAGGACATTCCTGGCATCACCTAGTAAGAATTCTTTTTGTTGTGGGATTGCTTTCAACCAGGAAACACTCAACAACGGAAGCACAAACATTTACCAAATTTAATAATCCTGACAGGTTCTGTCTTGTCTGTTTCTATCAGACATGGCAATCTTTTTAAGTGACATTCACAAAACCAATCAAGAAAAAGTGTTTAGATGAATGATGGTCTTTAGCTATTAAACTTCAAAACACAGATGTTCCAAGTGAGATCATGGTATGGAATCAGAATCAATACTCCTTCCTTATTTGTCACAAGGTAAATCATTAATAAGACAAGCAAATAACTAACAATTCAATAAAGTTTAAATGGAGAATTGTATCCCAAGAGCTTTTTAAGATATCTTTAAAATAATCTAATCCTCTAGTTTTATGAGGCACAGAAACCTGTCTACTGTAGTTTGCCTACATGATGGAAAACCTGCATGATGGAAAAAGAAATGAACAGTGATACATCATCTCAACTTTTGATCTTTGTGGAGTTTGAAAAATTTGTCAGACATTCAGCTAGAAAGAGGTTTTATTAGGAAAAGGAAACAATCTCTTTCATCAGAAAGAATACAGAAGAGTTAAGCATTGCAACTAATTCAAATCGGCTGTAAAATCCCCCAAGGTATAGCCACTTGGCAAAGAACACCCCTTTTTCATCCCTTCTGTTTTAGTTGACATATATTTCCACTGAAATAATAACTATACAGCACGTAAGAAACAACAAATGTGCTTAAAATCAGGAAAAGAATAGTATTCAGCTAGTATAAAATAATTGTCTATCTGTGCTTATAATCAAATTTAGTAAATTTTCAAGTCATTCAATTAAATTGTATCTCATTAATTCTATCAAGAGTGAAAAAAAAAAACAACTTGCAAAATTTTAAATGACCTCATAGAGTCACTTAACCAAATACACTGAAATTGAAGAATCTAAAGAACTGACCTTGGAAAAACTTCTTTGAAATTAAATTGTCTCTTCTAATTGTTTACTTGCTCTTTAATTTCTTTACATGTTCTTTATTTCTAATCATTTATCTCACCTTTATCATAAAACTTTCTTACAGGCTGGGAGAAAAGTGAGAACCGGCTTTCATCCTAATGATATGCTGTTGACTCTGTGTCTAAAGTAATTGGAATTCCGGAAGTTTTGCAAAGGTTTAGTCGATGTTTGCCAGAATTTTAGTCTGTGTGAACTAAGTACTTTTTGTTATATGGAGTGAAAAACACCATCTGCATAAAAATAGGTGTGTTCCCTTTCCTTATCTTAAACTCAGTTCCAGAAGGGGAACTGCATGTCAATGTCCTATCAGTCTCCCTTTTCACCAGGTGTTAGTAATGTGGTCTATTCATGCAACATTGAGTGGATGCTGTTGAGATAATCCAGTGAGTAAATACACATGCCTGAAATAATGAGCATGCTTTCCATAAGCCACTGACAAATAACAAGTTCATTACTTTGTGGTTATACTGTGCAAAACAAGCAAAGGAAATCTCTCATCTCTATGCTCTGTAGTGGGTAGTTGTTCCAGCTTTGAGCTAGAAGTACTGCCCCTAGTGTGGCTTCTGGTAACTGTCACACCTACCAAGGACCTACCTGCCCAAGACAGGAGCTCTTAAGATCGGGGATCTGGATGGGCCCGGTCTCTTGGTTCCTTGTGATCTTGGATGCCAGATGGTAGACCAAACAGAGTTCTCCAGAGAACTCTGCTGGACTGCACTCAACCTCTCCTGGATTCTGTGGCCAACCCCTTTGCTGGCTGTAAGTTACTCCAAAATAAACCTTCTTCTTAACTATGCGGAGTTGCCTTGATAAATAACCCCAATAATGCTCTCCTCAGAATCTTTTCTCTTTTCCTAGGAAGTTCTTAATTTTATAATAAAAATAAAATAATATTTTAAAGTCTTGACTGTGAACTCCTAAACATATCCATACTACTTCAAATTAATGTGCAAGAACTGTAAGTAAATTGGCAGATTATAAAGCTTGGTAATGTGCCTCTGTAATCTCATTACTAGGAAGACAGTGAGGACATCCCAAGGTACCCAGGTACCTGATGAGGAGAATTTGTCTCAAAAAAGCACAACACAGAGAAAAGACAAACAAAATAAATGAAGATAATTGTATGCTTTATATGCTGTTCTTCTGTGAGTGGCAATCAGTAAGTTAAAAAAAGACAGAAATATTCAGTCTACACAAACATACTTACCAAGGATGTTCTGTCTCCATACTAATTCTTATTTGAAATCAGAATTAAACAGAAATACACACAGGGACAATGTTTTGTCTTGTGTTATCAGAAACAGATTCTTCAAGAGCAGTATTCTGCTTTGATTCCTTTGGCACCGTGCCCGCTCTTATATGCTACCTTTCTAGAGCTCATGATTTTATGAATTGTTAACATGTTTCTGCTGCCCTCTCTGCTTGCGATTACCCTCATTTTAGCTCACTTTACAGCAGCAATAGAGTGTCCTGCTGTCTTCTATTTTCTGCACATGTTCAGCTCAGTGAAACTGCTCTATGATGAACATTGCTTCCATGTTACTAGACTACCTTTTATTCAAGGACCCTGTCTCCGGTGGTTGTGTTTCTATCACTGATGTTCAACTGTGCTCAGAGGTAGGTTGATGAAAGAAACTGAAGCCATGTCTTATGGATTATAGGAAGTTTCAGGGATGCTCATGGTGCAGAGTCAGCTCAGCACAGTTTTGCCTAGAGTCTGGAGTATTAGAATTCTTCTGGAAGTCCCCATTAAGCTGAAACTTACTAGTGCTCCCAATCGAGTTTAGACTATGATCCATCTTTTGATCCACTGTGTACATATTTTTCCTCTGTGTTTACCATAATACTGAGAGATGAGCAAGTTTGGTTTATCAAGACATTGATAGGCCCAGTAGGACCTGTATGTTTAGATGTGAATGAGATAAAATTTTCCAAAATTAACTAGTTTTATTGAAATTGACCTCTATTTTTCAGAAAATCCATTTCCTCACACAAATTAGATTTCATTTTCTGTAGCAAAGGAAGAGGAGCATATGTAAAGGAGGGGGGAACTCAGTAAGTGTATCAGTAGCTTTGTTCAAATTTAAAAGTTGGACAGGTGTCTAATTTTAAATAATAAGTTTTGAAAAGCAAGATGAATTGATTTAGTTACTTATTTCCTCCAACATATGAAACATGATGTGGAACAGGGTCACAACTTATACTTAAGAGGTATTTGTGTACATGTGTTGTGTGCATTAGAGGAACATGTATGCATGTGCATGTTTGTGTTGTATACAAGTTTAATGAATGTATGCATGTTTATGTGTATTGTGCATGTGTGAATATATGTGTGTATGTGTGTATGTTTCTATGTTCAAGATGGGGAACTGAGACAATTAAGTCATAGATGGATAGATCAATTGATGATATGTAGATAGTTGATGTCTTAGGGTTTATAATACTGTGAGGAGCCATTATTGACCATGGCAACTCTTATAAAGAAAATATGCATTTGTGTTGGCTTGCTTAGTTTCAGAGGTTCAGTCCATTTTCATAATGGTGGGGAGCATAGCAGGGTACAGGCAGATGTGATTCTTGAGCTGAGTTTCCTACATCTTGACTCAGGGGCAACACATAGTTAACTAACTATTACACTGAGTATAGCTTGAGAAAAGAGTTCTCAAAGACTGTCCCCACAGTGATACACTTCCTCCAACAAGGCCACCTCCTGATAGTGTCACTCATATTGAGGTCATTTTCTTTCTAACAGCCACATTCCATTCCATGGCCCCCAGAGATTAATAGCAATTTCATAACACAAAATGCATTTAGTCCAACTTGAAAATCCACATAGTCTATCACAGTCTCAACAATGTTTAAAAGTTCAAAGTTCAAAGTCTTCTGATATCCATGCAATCTCTTAACTATAATTCCCTATAAATTACCTTTATGGATATGTGAGTGTGTGTGTGTGTGTGTGTGTGTGTGTGTGTGTGTGTGTGTGCGCGTGCACATAGCATCTGTATGTTTTCTACAACATATGAGAGTAGGTATTCCAGATATTTTCTATATTTGCTCTTTTAAATTGTTCAGATTGTAATTACTTACAATGAGAATATTTCATTATATGATTATAGTGACAATAATAATCTAACAAATTTAACATAATTTAATACTTTATTCTTACCCACATGATTTGGCAGAATTTTATCCATGGCAAAAATTAACATCCTGTGTATGACTTTTCACTATAGCATTCAGTCTAACTCGTATAGAAAACAGAGTTAGCTTGCCTTTGCAGTGTTCTTTTATCTGGGACAGCTCTTCAACCTTTTTCTGACTTTTCTGACTTTGACATTGAACACAAGACAGTTATTGTATAGACAACCCCTCAGTTTAAATTTGCCTGATGTTTCCTCATGATTAGATTCAGGTTACACATCATCTAGTCATGTCTCCTGTAAAGTTCTGATTATTCCTTCTGAGTGCATTAAATGGAGGTCTATGCTGTCCCCATACAATATGTTGGTGATGCTAATTTTGATCAGTTAGTTAAAATGTTGTACATCTTATCCATTTCATAATTACTACTCTTCCTTTTTTAATTAGTATCTAATTTGAGAAGTCTTTTGAGAATATGTAAATATTCTGTTTCTCATCAAACATCCTCCTCCTGTTGATTATTCATATATTGATGATTCTTAAGAAAATCAAATTTAGTATGTTTTCTGTAAAGGTAATTAGCTATATTATTTTGTATATTTGTCAGGCAAAAGTTGAAATTGACAATTTCTACTTCTCTTTCCTATTACCTTATTAATTTGTTACATATACCAGTGTTCATTGGTTTATTGTGTGTAAACCCTCATGGATTTATATATTTTGCATTATTGTTTGAAATTATTAACACTGTCACATGTTCTGATGCTATGTATCTCTAATAAGGCTACATGAAGCTCCATCCACCAGTCTCCTTATGCTGTATGTATTTTATGTTCCAAATTTCATGTTGAACTTTATTCACCATTGGAAAAATGAAGGAGGTGAATATTTAATTCAACTATGATGTGCTGCAGCATATATTTGGAAGTGCTGTGAGTGAATGAACATTTAGTTTTAGAGGGAGGGGGCAAACACACAAGAACACACTGAGTATATACACAAGCTTGTTGTCTCTTAAAACATGATGTCCTCCACCACCTCAGTGCCCACCAGTAAGAAGGTGATCATCAGTGTTAAGATTTGCACCTCAAGAACTCTCAGCATCAGTCAGTCTCTTTGCCTTATAACTTATGAAATGGAACATTATGTTATTAGCTATGGAAACACACAAATGTGCACCTGTAACAATTCTTATGCAACCCATCATTATGTCAGACACTTTTTGTGGTGGGTATTGTGTTCCCTGAAATATTGTATGTTCCCCGAAATAAACATATCTGGGGTCAGAGAACAGACAGCCACTAGAACAGAGCCAGAAATGGTGGCTAGAAAATGGGAAGAGTAAGCCATAACAGAAGTTGGGTGGTGGTGGTACACACCTTTAATCCCAGCATTTGGGAGGCAGAGCTAGCCAGATCTCTGAGTCCAAGGCCACTTTAGAAACAGCTAAGCATGGTGACCCTCGCCTTTAATCCCAGGGAGTGGGGGCAGAAAGAAAAAGGTATATAAGGCATGAGGACCAGGAACTAGAGAGAAAAAAGCATGTAGTTAGTTTAAGCTTTGGAGCAACACAGTTCAGCTGAGATTCATGTGGAGGAGGACTCAGAAGCTTCCAGCCTGAGGAAACAAGATCACCTGAGGAACTAGCAAGGTGAGATAGCTGTGGCTTGTTCTGTGTCTCTGATCTTCCAGCATTTACCCCAATAACTGGCCTCGGGTTTGAGTTTTATTAACAAGACTCTTTAAGATTCCTGTTACATCTGGCGCCCAACTTTATTAACAAGACTCTTTAAGATTCCTGTTACAACTTTTTATTTTTTGCATGGCAAAATAATCAAGTTCATATTTTATTTTCTCTGCTCAGACATGAAATATTGCATTTCCCAACAGTTTCTAGTTTATTTTCACTTCTTGGTGTTCACAGTACTAAAACGCTGCAAAGCTGCCTTCTTCAAATTTCAGGGCCATTAAACAATTATTATGTCTTACTGTTGTTATGGTCAGGAATTTAGAAGTTACTTAAATTTTTATCTTTTTTTGTGAATTTCACATATGAGTACTGTATTTACACCATCCTCACTTGTCTCTCTCTGCTGTATAATTGTTCCCATACCCCCTCCTCACTTTCAAATTCACAACCTCTTCCTCTATTACTATTAAATGTACATAACATGTATGTGTATATATAATCTACTGATTTCATTTACTATTCTTATTTTATGCATATTTATATTATATGTTTAGGGCTGACCACTTAGAATTAGATAATCTCTATAAGAGCTGGTTCTTAGAAAAAATAGATTCTTCCTCTCTTTAGCCATTAACAGTCTGTCCCTCTACATCTAGGAGTAGAGTCTTGTGAAAATTCCTCTATCCTTATTGACATGTTAACTGCTGGTGTCATTTTTCAGGCATTGGTTCTACTATCATAGTTTTGAGATTTAATGAGTGTATTTTCGTGTTTGATCTAGAAGATATTATTGAGCTGGAATGCTTTTTGGAAAAGTCCTGGAAGATCTTCTCATGGTTTTTTTAGCCATGAGTCACTAGATCTTTATTTAAGACTAAGATCAGGAATGTTGATTGATCCAATATATGGTTGGCAGAACATTTATTTTGTTCTGGTCTGGATGAATTTTATATCTGATGAAAATGTGACTGGATAAAAATGTGAATATCTAATATGCACAGTTTTGGAAGTTATACAATTACTGGTGTCTCTAGTATCTTCTTGTTATCTCTTAGATCAGTCTGAGAGTAAACTGCATAAGGGTATGTATCATGAGGATCGTTAGGATTAATCATAGATGATATTTGTAAAATGTCTTTTAAAAAATCAGTGACACTAGGTCTTCTGGTTTTATTACTTCTTCCTGGCATTTTAGTGAACATATGCATCAATATGGAGAAAGAGATCAATAGGAAATATTTAAGGTTATGGAATTTGTTTTCAGTATAAAGTTTATGTATGCTATGTTCATGATTACTGAGAAAATGTTATGATCTTTAAGTTTTTTCGTTCTAATTTTTTCTTTATTTTATACTCCAGAGTCATATTGACTCATGAAATTGTGTAACATAAAAAAGAATGGTTGATTTTAGTTTGAAAATGTTCATCTTCAATGTGACCATTTTCTCCATTTCTAGCATTGAATGGTTTATTATGCTTGTATGGCCATTAAGCTTTTCTGTAAACTCTTTCTAATAGGATATTAAAAACTAATGCAAATAGCATTAAACAGGAATTTGGATGAAAAGAAAGCATCATGATTCATATGCCTTCCTCAATCCATTTTTTCCTTACTCATATCTTTTCTGATTACTGCAAGACTAGTGGGTATCTTAGAAACATTATGAGAAGGCACAACTAGACCACTAAGCCCAGCTCGCTTCCACATTCACACAGACTCTCAGAGACAATATGTGTTTATTTTTATTACTTCCTAGGGCCAAGTAAAACTGGAAGCAGCTGATCATCAGTGCAGCCCCTAAACATCGCTAGAACTCAAAGAAACCAAAACAAACAGGAGACATGACTGATTACTGGTTTAGTCCAGGAAGTTAAAAAGATAATGAGGCAAACAGAATATGTGAGGATAATGGAAGGGTGAATATGAACAAAGTACAAACTTTGTATATATACATGTGTCATAATGAAACTCATTTTTATACTTAATATATTTATGATATATGAACAGAAATGTCTTGATGTCTTAGAAAATGAGTATCTAAGGGTAATTGTGTAAATCTATCTCAAAACTAGAGCAACTGCATAAAGAAACAAGTTGAACATCAATATGTTGTATTATCAAAATGTATGTTCATATAAGAAAACAATGAGTTCTTTTTAAAAATGAAATTATGCTACTGAAATATTTACCAAATTAATAATGGATTGATTACTAGAAAATTATTTTACTGTAATTTCAATTAAAACATAGAATAAATAATGGAGTTAATTATATTTTTACAACAAAAAAGAGAACATTGATTCAGGTCAGAATCATTAAAAGATTTAACCAGCAAGAGGATCTTTTGGGGGATATGTACATATTCTGAAGGTATTGGTGTACAAACTAGTTATTAATTACATTGGGAAATGTAATAATTATAAAATCAGTACATTTAATGAGATTTTAGCTTACTAACCAAAAGTAATATCATGAAGTACCCATTAATGGCCTCAGTTTTAATGTGCTATGGAAAACACAGGCTTACTTATCAAAGTACACAAGGCAATAAATTGCATCACTGTGTACTAACTATGCAGATGCCCACTTTACTCAATTCCTCTACTTCCTTTTTTTATTTTTCTTTTTGACACAGTTTATTCCTGAAAAGGATTCTATATAAGTGTATGGAGATTTTGTTTTTGTTCTCATTTATTTTATTTCATTTATGCAGCTATATTGCATTCCTTTCTTCAAATGTTGAAACATATGTTTTGTTAATTAAGGTAGTTTACAATATTTTGAAAGCTGAATAAAATTATAGCATGTAGCCTTTTGCATTTTTGTTTTTTAAGCATATCCTTGAAATATATTCCTAATTTTAAGGTTGTTGTATAGTTTTTAGTAACATCTTAATGCATATAAACATTTCCTAGAAATTGTTAGGTTCTAATCTAGAATGGAAAGAGGTTAGTCCTGTGAACCTGTATTCTCACAAGAAGGCTAAGTAGCGCTTTTCCCCCAGAATTTGTTCGTGGCATGGAAGATTCCTTTTTTAAATGTTTGTCAGCTCCATATAGGAGAATAGAATTTCTTAAAATTGCAAGCAGGGAGGGTGAAGGAAGTGGTTGATGAGGGAGGAAATATGAAAAGAGACAACTAAAACCAAGAGCCATTTTAGGGTTTGGAAAGAAATCTAACACAGTAGAGGCCTCCTAAAACACACACATACACACACACACACACACACACACGAAAGTGATCTAAATGAAATTACCACATTATGGGGGAAATGGAGCCTCAACTTGTCAACAAATAAACCCTCCAGTTTCACAAGTGGGTTACATTAAATTAAGTGGCTGGCTAAAGCGGTCCTGAGGGAACCCCCAGACAAGACAGTCTACTGCTAAGGTTGTTTATTGCTAGAGACAACACCTACACAAATCATTCAACATGGTGACTTAGAACTGGTCCCTATCCATACCTTCACTCTCACTGACCAGTGTTCAGGATACTGAGGGTACTCTGTGTGCCACCAAAGAAGAAAGGTAATGCCAACCCAGCCATAAACCTGAGGTGTACAAAGGTGGCAGGCATGCGAGATGTCCTCCTGCAATAGTGGCACAAAATGTGGGACTAACCAAGAAACATCTGATTAGATTTAAAGCCTACTCAATTAGATTGAACCCATCCCTGACACTGCTCCGAGGACCAAAAACCTTTAATTAGATAAGCCAGGAATCTAAGAGAAAACTAAACACTACAGTTATGCTAAAGAACATCGAAAAAAATGATTCCTGGCAACATTCTGCTGAATTCATAGATAAGCGCCCTGCTTGGTCATTATTAGAGAAGCTTTCCACCTTCTGTAGAAGGAAAGAAATACATAGACCCACAGCGAGACAATGTTCAGACAGTGAGAAACCTTGGAATACTGGTTCTTATTTATTATTTATCTTTTTCATTTTACATACCAACCACATGCCCCTTTCTATCCAACCTTCCTACTACCCCCACCCCCACCTCACTGCCATCTACTTCTCAGAGAGAGTAAGGCCTCCCACAGGGAGTCAACAAAGTTTGCCATACCAAGTTGGGGCAGGACCAAGCCTGCCCTGCATTAAGGCTGAGCAAGGTATCTATCCACAGTGTATGGCCTCCAAAAAGTCAATTCATATTCTAGGGATAAATCCTGGTCCACTGCCAGGGCCCCCACAAACTGCCCAAGCCACACAACTGTCACCCACATGCAGAGGCCCTAGTTTGGTCCCATGCAGGTTTCTCAGCTGTCACTCCAGAGTCCACTAGCTCCCACTAGCTCAGGACAGCTGTCTCTGTGGGTTTCTCCATCATGGTCTTGACCCTTGCTTGCTCATTTTATTCCTCCTTCCTCTCTTTATCTGTGCTCTAGGAGCTCGGCCCAGTGCTTAGCTGTGGATCTGTGCATCTGCTTCCATCAGTCACTGGGTGAAGATTCTATGATGACAATTAGGGAAGCCATCAATGGGAATCAATCTATCTCAAGCCCCAGCAATATTACTCTTGGGCATATACCCAAATGATGCACAAATGTACCACAAGGACGCTTGCTCAACTATGTTCATACAGCATTATTCATAATAGTCAGAACCAGAAACAACATGGATGCCCCCAACTGAAGAATGGATAAAGAAAATGTGGTACATTTATACAATGGAGTATTATTTACTGGTTAAAAAAATAATAATAACATCATGAAATTTTGCAGGCCAATGGATAGAACTAGATAAAACTCTCCTGGGTGAGGTAATCTAGATGCAGAAACATAAACACAGTTATGTACTTACTCATAAGTGGATATTAGACATAAAGCAAAGGATAACTGGGCTGCATTCCACAACCCTAGAGAAGCTGGATAACAAGGAAGACTCCAAGAGGAAAATGCATGGATTGTCCTAGGAAGGGCAAATAGATAAGATCTCCTGGGGATTGGGTGAGCACATGAGGGAAGGAGATGTCAAGTTGGAGGAGGGACAGAGAGGGAGAGCAAGGAAGGAGATTTCTTGATAGAGAGAGCCATTATGTGGTGAAGGAGAGACCTGATGCAAGGAGTTCCACGAGGATGACCCCCCTAAAAATGCTGGCTCTTCTTGCTTTCTTTTGTTTTTGTTTTTGTTTTTTTGTTTTTCGAGATAGGGTTTCTCTCTGTAGCTTTGTGCCTTTTCCTGGAACTCACTTGGTAGCCCAGGCTGGTCTCCAACTCACAGAGATCCACCTGGCTCAGCCTCCTAGTGCTGGGATTAAAGGTGTGCACCACCACCGCCTGGCTAAAATACTGGTTCTTAAATGGGATGTTTCCATCAATTCCCCCCCCCCTTTTCAGCTGAGAGAACCCTGTAGAAAAGGCGATGTAAATAATTTAAGAGACAGAGAATGATGGAGTACACTAATGCCCTAAATGCAGCATTGCCAATTAACATATAAACTCAGAGACTGTGGCACCATACACAGGGCCTGCACTTATCTGGGTCTGATTAGGTCTCAGTATTGAGAGAAGTGGACATAAGCCCATATCCATATCTCAGAATCTATCTCCAATTGATAAGCATTCATAAATGAAGATTATTCCACTCATAGACACTTTATGCATTCTTATTGCCTCCTAGGATTCCTAAAGGTAAACCAATTATATCTCCCTTCAATTAGAATGAGAAAAAAAGGGATATACCTGTCAGGAATACCCACTGGAATTCTCAAAGTGCTTTTATGTGAAAACAAAAATTAGCAGAAGGTGACATTTTATAAAGGAAACTTATAATTTCACCTATATTCCCCATATTAGTGCAGCCAAAATTACACACACACACACACACACACACACACACATGCACACACACACATACACACACACACATGCACACACACACAAATTATGTATATTGATACAAATTTGAGATTCATTTTGTGAGAAAATACTGTACATATATTTCTACTCTTGTTCAAGATATTGTACTTATACAGCTCATTTAACAATGTAATGCAAATTGCTAGTCCTTGAAAGTTATTGTTATCCACTAATTAGAATATAAAGAAATGCAAGTTAGTATTTAGTCGCCTGTTACAATCAAACTTGTAGTCATATTAGGTACAATTTCAAGGTCAAATAGGAATATATTTTCGATAAACAAGTCATCTTCAAACACTTCAGAGATCTACAGCATATGGCATTTAACATGTTTTAATAACATAGATTATTTTTTATGACAATAAAATATGTCTGCTCCTGACAGCACTAATATACTTCAGAGAAGAGGATGGCCATTGAAGAAACTTCCTATGAAGTTTATTTTCATTGTGGCAAGTTAGCCACTGGGCAAGAAAATGCCCTTGCCTCGACTGCTGATAGCATGCTGTCCAAAATGGACAAGTAACAAACAAAAGAAAGGACTTCCAAACCTTGCCAAGACAAGGTAGGAAGGCCCTTTAGAAAATCCTGCTTCACAGATGAGTCTGTCAGATACGCTAGGCCTTTAGGCTGAAGATGGATATGCAAGTACTGAACCACAATAGGTTACAGCAACATTATTCTAACCACATTGTAAAATGCTAATTTTTAAACTTAGGTGAAATATGGATATTATGAAATATAATACCATAGTTTGCTCTTTACAAGTATAATGTTATAAAAGTTTTTGTCGAAATGTTAGAAGCCTACTGCATAATGAAAAGTGACTTGATTGTTCTGTGTAGAAAATGGAGATCCTAGTTTTTAAATATCTGTGAGAACTTGGGTTGGCAGAGTATGAAAAGAAGATTATGTGTTTTAGTAAGACTAGAAATAACCTTTCCCATATTCTGGGAAGTTCATAATAAAGACTTGAAGTACAGTAGCAGCTAGGAAGTTAAAAAGGAGAGTTACAGATGTAAGAAAAAAATAGATGTCATTGATAAAACTTCCAAAGTAATTAGATGTGATTGATCTGGGAGTTAGTAAAGCCAAGAGGCCAATTGTAGAATTCTACATGGAATGGCTGGCTGAATAACAATGAAGAGCACTGAGATGGAAATGCCTATATGATATGATATTAGACTTAATGGATGCTATTACTAAAGATGAAGAATTGGCATGTGCTTTCCACTGAAGATGCACAGCATGAATTTCTTTTAGGACTGGAAGAAGAAATGAACAGTAGCCTTTTAGGGAACCTAAATGAATGATGACGCAAGAAATGGAGAGCCAGAGTCGAGTGCATGGGGAAGGGTTTTCTCTGAATAATGTGGAGAGGAGAAAAATCATTCTTAGAACATGGATAAAAGCCAAGGTCTGACTTCATCACCTGTAAAAATGATACATTCTGTCTCTCAGCAATGTACTATAGATGACAAATCTCAAAGAAACTCTAAAAGTCAACTAATAATAATTAGCCAGCAAAGGAATCAGTCAATGTTTACATAATTTATCTGAATGTTCAACTTTCAATAGCACATTGCAGCTATCTAAGTAATTTGGCATAGGGAAAATAGTTATTACACATACAGAATTTATGGTAAACTATTCCAACACACAATTAACTTGTTTAGCTATTATTTACAGAAGATTCTAACCAAGCAACACCATGCACTTTATCATCAATTATAAGAGACACAATGCCATATCAGAATAAAAATGGGCTGTATCTCTTTTTAAGGCCAGATGAGTCTCTCTGGGTTTCTGAAGAGAAGAAATGGAAATCCCATGTTACTAAATTACAGTCATGATTCTGAATCCTGAAAGAGTTTTGGGATGAACTAAAAGTAGTCAAGATTTTGAACATAAAGGAAGAAAATTTTCCTTGTTACAAGAAAATCCAGTGTCACTTGTACTGTCTAGTTTTATGTCATCTTGCCATGTTAGACTTGCCAGAAAAAAGTGAACCTCAATGGAGAAAATGTCTCCAAAGTATCCAATAGGAGAGATTTTCTTAATCAGTGATTGATGTGGGAGGGTCCAGTCTATTGTAGATGTTGCCATCCTTGGTTTGGTGGTCCTAGGTTCTATAACAAAGCAGACTAAGCAAGCCATGATGAGCAAGCTTTAAGCAATACTCTTACATTGCCTCTGCATTAACTCCTGCCTCCAGGTTTCTGTCCTGTTTGAGTTCCTATCCTGACTTCCTTCTTTGATAGACTATGATGTCCAACTCTAAGCCAAAAACCCTTTCCTCTCCAAGTTGCTTTGGTTATGGCTTTTCATCACAGCAAGTATACTTAACAAAGACAATGACAAAGGGCAGAGAGATCATTCTGCCATTTGTGTTACTATGTCAGCATGGTGAAATATGATACGTGACATTATGTATAAGAATTGGGGCCCTTTTGATTTTGAAAAAAAAAACAATAGGAAGTGCTGAAGACAAAACTGAGTGGAGTGAGTTTGAGGCAGGGAAGAAAATGCAATGGTGTAAGGTGCTTACTCCTCTGAATACAGACACAACGGAGGCAAATGCTATTACAAAGGAAAGCACAGCACACGTGTGTAGTACCTGCAAAGATTAAGCACAGGAGAAACCTTTGTTTGTTAAACTGTATTTTCTTTATATTTTTAAAGTTAATCTTAAAAATAAAATAGAATTAGATCACTTCTTTTTGAACTGTCCTCCACCCAAGCCCTCCTATGACCTCCTTCCATCTTTCTCATATTTATTGCCTCTTTTTATTATATATGTGGTTATAGATATCTAAGTATATATGTATACATATGTATGCACAAATATACAAATGCAATCTGCTAATTTGTTCAGTGTGGTTTGTGTTAGAGTTCAAGATGGAAAAAATTTGCATAATTCACTGCAGTTTAAAATGGTGAAATTAAAATTAAGTAGCAGACATTACTGTAGTACTGGACTGGATATCAAAAAGAAAGTATATGGTATTAGGTATGTGTAGATGGGTTAGCATTAGACAAAAACACAGAGAACAAATCATATTAATAAGTAAATAATAACAATAAGTAAAATATAGGAATGTGGAGGGATGGAAAATGTTGTGGTAAATGGCTTTTTGATATTTTTCTTCTGTTCTCAGTACAGAAAAAGAAAAGGGATGCACCTTTTGTGTGTGGCTATAATATGAAGTCTTGAACCTTCTTTCAGGGAGAATTAGATATTCAGTGTTCTTACTGAAGCAAACTTAAGTGACGGTAAGAGGGATATGCTATGGAAGTCAGGTAGCAGTAAAGGCCCCACTGTGGATGGTGCTGGAAGCTGACAAGGATAGCAACACAAGAAAACTTGCCTATACAATTTGGAAGTCAGCAGAGCTTAGATATTTCCCATGAGTATATGATGAAGGAAAAGCAGGCAAAATTGGGTAGGTTATAAAATAAGCAGAAATGGTACTGCTGAAAAACTGTAGGCAGTCGATAAAGTGAGAATGCAAATAAATGGGTTGTGAGCCCACAAAGAGGAAAAAATAATGAACTAGTTTTTCAGGTACTGCTTGGAGTTACATGAGTGATGTACACAGACAGTCTGAGAGTCTGATATTATAGAAGGGATTCAGTTATGTTCTGCAGTTGGACTTGAAGAATGATGGACGTTACTTAGATAACTGGAGACAAGCCAAGAAAGGGAAGTGAAGAGCCTGAGAGGCAGGGTGCAGAAAGGATATGGAGATACAAGCATTGTGAAGATGTCTAGAGGAAATGAGAGAGGAAGACCGACCACATGGTGTGCCTGCCAGAGTCTCAGTAAGAATAGGCTCTAGATTCTGGTTGGAAACAAATAAATGATTTTGGTTTAGCTATTCTTCACTGAAGACTTTCGCTAAACAACCTCCTGCACTTTATCAACAATAATAAGAAAAATAATGACACATGAGAGTGAAGATGGGTTGTATATTTTTATGGTTAGATGAGTGTTTCTGGATTTCTAATGTCCCATGTTATTATGTCAGAGTCATGATTCAGAACTCTTGAATTCTGTGTATATGATGTACTCCTCAAACCTTTATGTCATGGCTGGATAATTTTTCACACTGAAGAGGAACATTTTGAAAGTAGAAATGAGAACAAGAAGGATACACCAGCACTCTAAGTGATGTGAGATTTTTATAAAACCAAAAACTAGTAAGCGCTCTGAGGCTTTGTAAAAAGCTAAATTCTGCTAGGCTCAGCCAGATTAAATCAGAGACTCCAAGAAATTTTCAAGGAGATGGTGCAGCTATATTGATGAATTCATGTTCTAGTGGACATGTCTGAAGAGTTGGTAAGATGCACATAAAGGATTTAGTAAAATTTATATGCTTCTCAGGGCTTAAAATCTAGGCAATATAAATAAATTATTTAATAGCCATGGTCTTCTGGTGATGAATGTCTTGAACAGGAAAAAGACACGAAGAAGTTATACTTCATGATATCTAGACTGAGAGGATTGGTATTCTTGTGCATTCAAGTGGGTCACAATAGGATACTCCATGATGAATGGCTAGAGAGATCTCAACAGCAGCTACATTAGAGGAAAAAAAACCAAACTTCTACCTGTGTTGGACTTTACTAACATTTGATTTCACATTATTTTTAAGAAAATGCCCTTTGTGTAAACTATTTCAATCTTTTTTCTACAATTTCTAATATTCTTTAAAATATCTAAATTATTTTTCAACTTTTTCACAGTTTTGTTTGTAAGCCTATTATAGATTGTCAGTCTGTAGTTTTCCATGTTACTAGTACCTTTTAGAAAGTTTGCATTTTATGCCCAGTGATGACAATAATACTTATATGAGTAGAAGGAAAAGCCAGAAAAATAAAATAAATGACCTATATTGTGGTGATGTTTTTATATAAATAGATACACAATGCTATGTAGTTATAGTGCACACATATTATTCTTTACAAATGTTTTCATTGACACTTATATGAGAAAAAAAATCTTTCTGGGGAAGGCAATACTAATATCCTATATTTTATATAGGGCTTAATAAAAGAATCCAATTCTATAATAGATTTGAATGACCAACAACAGCACATAGAATATGCAAGCAAATGTCACAGCATTTTTACACAGACTGCTGAAGGTTTGATGGTTGGAGCGCATAGTGACTTCCCAGGAGAGTCCTTCCATTTAATTGAAGACACCTGCCTGATTGTCTCAATTTTGGTGTTCTTCCTCGGTTTTAATCACAGAACATTCGGGAATTCGCATAGCCAATCCATTGACCTCTGTTAAATATGTCTTGATGAAAAAGAGAATATGAGTCCTCCTTTTTAATTTCAATAAAAATATCATTCTCTTTTCATTCTGTCATTTCCTATCTATTCCACTGTATGCTACACCAATGGAGACCATCAAACAAGCACTAACCCAATAAGTAAAGATAATGGCTATTAGTTCATTTGGGAGTACCTAAAGTATCAATAAAATATACATCTTGTAATGATTTTTGGACTATGTTGAAAGTGGGCCAGGCGGTGGTGGTGCACGCCTGTAATCCCAGCACTCGGGAGGCAGAGCTAGGTGGATCTCTGTGAGTTCGAGGCCAGCCTGGTCTACAAAGTGAGTTCCAGAAAAGGCACAAAGCTACACAGAGAAACCCTGTCTCTAAAAAAAAAAAAAAAAAGAAAGAAAGTGATCAAAAACATTCTGCTCAATTAGAATGTTGCACAGATAGGGTATAAGCTTTCTGTAATATTAAGAAAAATAGCAGCACAGTTTCATAGATACGAGTTTAGTATTCACTATGGGACCTATTTTGGAACCTAGCTCTATTACTTACTTTATGGCTTTGAACCAGCTTTTTAAATTTTTTATCACAGAGTCCCCATCTATAAAATTTAAACGAGACAGTTGAATAGCTTGAACTGTTTGGGAGGCACCCAGGCAGTGGGACCCTGACCTGTCCTTAGTGCATGAGCTGGCTGTTTGGAACCTGGGGCTTATGCAGGGACACTTTGCTCAGCCTGGGAGGAGGGGACTGGACATGCCTGGACTGAATTAACCAGGTTGAGCTGAATCCCCAGGGGAGTCTTTGCCCTGGAGGAAATGGGAATGGGGGGGAGGGCTGGGGAGGAGTTGGGGGTGCAGGTGGGAGGGGGGAGGACAGAGAAACACATGGCTGATATGTAAAATTAAATTTAATTATATAAAAAAAATCGTGCTGATAAACAGACCTGCCTAATTCCAAAGTTTTCCTTCCGTTCTTGCTACAAATCTTCATGGTAGGTCAAGCGTTGGTCTAAGTGCAGATTAAATGTTTCAATTCTTCTAAAGTAACTTGCAAAGCATTTAGCACCTACCGAGCTTTCAATACATTTTATTTATTTTCCTAATAAGTCATTGAGAAAAAAGTTGCTTTATTATAGGCAAAAAAATCTCAGGAGTAGAAATTCAGATAATGTATAATTTAAAAATATATCAGGCATAATTTAAAATTCTCTGAAGAAGTATGTCAAATAATTCCTATTTTTCATTTGATCTTTTAAGGACAGAATATATCCATCACTATAAAAATATGAGCAGAAATATATCTGCTCTGCCCAATATCTTTACCTTATGTCAGAAACCAATTTGAATGATACAAAATATGCAGGGATTTTAAAGTAACTTACAAAATATACTATTAATGCATAAAGCATGACTCACATGAAGTACTTAAATATTAAGGAAAGTTAAAATCCTTTCTGACAGTGGCTGACCTTTATGCTTATCTATTCCTAAAATACATTTTGACTATCAAGCCAAGCTTTAATCACTTTCTCATTTCAGATATTGAAAGAGAGATTCCATTAAATCAAGTAAAGGTCATCTTTCTTTGAAATATAGATTATTCACCTGCACTTTTTAAAGAGGCACGGATTGAAGAGTAAACTCAATAGAGACACCTTTCTTCCCACTCTTCAAAGTAATAAGCAAGCAGCCAAATGGATTAAGGATGATTATGCTTGGCTCTCAAGAGCTGAGTTCCAAACCAGATATGAAACGCAATTCCAATACTCAAGAGTAGGGTACATATGTCTGAAAAGAAAGGACACTTTCAGTTTCCCCGAGTTTCCTTTGAAGTACTTATGAAATGTATTCAGGTTGAAGCTGCAGCAGGAGCAACACAAGATAAGTCTGACTGGGGAATTCATCTGAATGCTCTTTTATTTTTTCCACAGAGAAGAAAATTGTTGTTGACAAAAAAAGCACCATTAGGAAGTAAACGTGTGACATTTTTTTTTTTTTTGCTTTAAAAATCTGTGCTCGTTTGACTAAGTAGTTTATAAACTCCTTATAAATTTATTCTTCATAAAATATATGTATTTCAATTTGTTTTGTTTCTTTCAAAATAAGCATCAATTCCAATACCCTTGAAAGATCAAAGTTGGGTGCATTTTAGTCTTTTTAATTACTAATTATCCTCCTTCCTTGCTTTTTTTAAAATGCTTTACAAACATGTATTGTTTAAACATTAATGTGTGTATGCTGGGATAACAATCTAGTCAGAATAGGGCAGTTTCAAAAACATTTAGCAAATCCAATAAGGCAAATTTCTCACAGTGTCTTTAAGTTCACCATGTGTGAAATACATTTGATGAAGTCTTGTGGAGACCTTTCAACTAAATTGTTCTCTCTTGTATATCTTAGTGCTTGCTGTGTATTCTGTTTTCTTGCATAGCAGCCTCTTAAAATATACTGTCATGCTCTTTTATTTTTATCTTTTCAGGTAAGTACTTTGATCCTGTCTTCCTTATGTGCACAGTTTTGCAATCATCACCCTCATCCTTTTTCAGGAATACAAATCAGCGAGGTGGTGGTGGGCTGGGGAGGTGACTAAGCAGTTGAAGAATGTGTACTGTGTTTGTAGAGGACTCAGGTTGTGTTCCCAATACTCACACTGAGTTGCTTACAATGGTCTGTAACTCAAGTTCAAGAGAAACTGATATGTGTTTCTTCCCTCTTGGGCATTAGTCAAGTTAAGAAGTAAAGAGAAATCTTATCTGCTAGACTGAATTACTAAGTTATATATGATTTAGAACACATTTCCCGTCAGATTCATTTGTTAAGTATTATTTGAAGTCAAAGATGAGTTCACCAACTGCTTTTATAAGCTATCAATGAGATTATCGGTTACAGCTCATGAGTCATTAGTATTAGACACTATCATCTTCAAGAGGGCAATGAATATCATCGTAATACAGTTTATGTTATTTAGAAAGATTGGCATAAATATTTTTAAAAAGAAATATACTTCAACTTACAGAAACTCAGTATAAGGTGATGGGGAAAGGTGTGTTTTCTTGTAAGAACTCTGCATTTCAAAACATGTTATATACAGCTGATCAGCCAATGAATGATTAAAAACATTATTCTCTCTTCCCGTGGGTTCAACAACTTTAAATTGGGGAATAAACAACTCTGGGGAAAGACCACTCAGCTATTCTTTAAAGTCAGTGGAATGTAAACAATTTGTTGTTTTCTTAGTTTCTTGGTGAAACTTTTCTGATAACTCCATTTTACTGTAGTGTAACATGGGTGTCTTTGCCTGAGTCATTATAGAGGAGCTATAGGGTTATAAGGGGGAAAGCTCTAGGGTGTGTATTAAGATATGGTTATTGACAAGCATTATGTTTTAAAATTCATTTCAGTATGAAGTCAAATATCTACTTTGAAATAACATCAATTTTCTCTTTAGTGTTTATAATTAAAAATGGAAGAGGCTTCTCAAATCTAGTATTTTATAAATATTTAATGTAGGAAAGTAAATGTTTGTTGTATATGTTATTCTGAATATAGATTCTCAATTTTCAGCACCCAAGAAGTACAAGCAATATGCAAATATCTGGTAGACAGACTTGAATTATAGGGAGAAAAATCTTTTACACATTCTTGGGCCAGAGAATTTATAGTGTTTGGAAGTCCCCAATGAATACTGATATTTTACCCTTAATCACTCATGGCAGGTACAAGGAAAGCACTTGGGAAACCAAGTAGCAATGTATATTCTTTTTTTATATAAAGTGTGTCCATTACTCTCATTCCATATATCAAAAATAATATATTTACACAAGCTACTTTAGCATGCAGGAAGTTGAATTCATCACTGGGAAAATGAAGTTGGGAGAATGTCTGTGTTTCACAGTTCAATCACTTATCTATAATATGAAGCCTGGGGTGAGGGTAAGTTAATGCAGTGTAGCTAAGAAGGTAGGAACTGATTCTGTCAGCCCTGCTACTTCTCCCAGTGACAGGATGTTTGAAATACTGCCATGTACAGAGCCTTTTCCCCCATGCCACTTTGCTCACTGAGATGAAGGACATGCCTAGCCTCAAGTTATAATAGACTGCTAGGCATTTACATACAAGACAACATTTTTCTTCAACGTAATTGACTAATTAGCAAGTTCAAAGGAGCAACAATATGAGAAATGAGTTCATTTTATTACATAGTCTTAATGAATTCTATGGTAGAAATTCTTTAAAATGTTTTAATGTTACTGTTCGAGGAGCCTTTTTCCATAGGTAAAACTCTATAGCATTAGTACTCAAACTATCTTCTAGCAATAAGGAAGGAGAATTTAAATTACCAGAGAAGTGCCAAAAAACCACCCCAAAGCTGAATTAATATTTTTTTTTTACTAGTATTTTGGAAACATGTACTAGAGGTATGCCTGCTGTACTCATTTTAAATTTTGATGCACTGTCCTCTTTGCTAAATAGATAACTCTAGCTAAAATGGTCTTGGGTAAAATTATAGATGAGACAAATGTAATCTTATTTGCCATTTTCATAGTTCCATAGAATTAGAAGTTCATATAACAGGTTCTCAGAACACATTTTTAAAATCTCATTTACAACTTAAAAACTATTTATATGTATAGGGATTTCTCCTGCATGTGTGTCTATACACCACCCATATGCTTGGTACATAAGAGGCCCAAAGGGTGTCAGGTAGCCTAGAAAAACAATTGCAGGCAGTTTTGAGCCCTCATGTGGGTACTGGCAATTAAAACTGGACCTCTTAGTTTCATAAATTTTGTACAATAGAGAATTAAAATCAAACAAACAACTAATATCAATGCTAGCCAGAAGGTCAAGCAAGTATTTTGTTAAAATTATTAAATGTTATATATTCATCTAACTATATGCTGCTTTGATGATTAACCTTGATTTTCAAATTGGTGACATTTAAAATCACCATGGAAACAAATCACTGGAAAAAAAAAAGTTCCAGGAGCATTTCTATATCAGAATTTCTAGATTATATAGCAATGATTCATTGAGGTAAGGAAGTCCACCCTGAATGAGGGTATCATCATTCCATAGGTTGAGATCCTGTCTTGAAGAAAGGTAGTTGACCATCAATGTTTACCTCTTTCTGCTTTATGAATGGGTATGTAATATGACCAGCTGCCTAAAGCTCACACTGCTCTGACTTACATTCCATGATACTCTGTGAACAAAAATAAGACTTCTCATTGTTGTTTTTTGTCAAGTATTTTATCTCAGGATTTTATTTTATAAATTAATATAGCAATCAAGTAAACTGACTTACTATTTTTCCTATTTATTATTTTTATTAGAAATAGATTGTTTTGATATTTTTTTTCTGATCATGGTTTTCCATCCCCAACTCCTCCTAGGTCATCTTCAACTTACCACCTAACAAAAATCCACATGCTTTCTTGATCTCACTTATATTAAAAACAAACAGGTAATTGAAAAATAATAATAAAATAAAATAATATAAAACAAATAAAAAAATTAGAACCGAAAAAACCCCAAACACACAGAAAGTATGAGAAAGCAGCAGAAAACATATAGATGCAGCAACACACACATTTACACATTTATAGAAGTCCAGTAAAAACACATTTTTCAGAAATCATAATATATGTTCTGGTTATTATGAATAATGCTGCTATGAACATAGTTGAGCAAGTGTCTTTATGGTTTGATAGAAAATTCTTTGGGTATATGCCCAAGAATGATATCACTGGGTCTTGAGGTGGATCTATTCCCAGTTGTTTTGATTTCCAAAATGACTGTACAAATTTGAGCTCCCACCAGCAGTGGAGGAGTGTTTCATTATTCCACATACTCTCCAACATAAGCTGTCATCAGTTTTTTTTTTTTGTTTGTTTGTTTGTTTGTTTGTTCTTAGCTATCTTGACAAGTGTAAGATATCATCTCAGAGTCTTTTTGATTTTCATTTCCCTGATGATTAAGGATATTGAGCAATTCCTTAAATGTCTTTCAGCCATTTAAGGTTCTTCTGTTGTGAATTCTCTGTTTAGATGTGTACCCTATTTTTCAATTGGTATATTTGGTATTTTGATGTCCAGTTTCTTGAATTCTTTATATATTTTGGAGATCAGTCCTCTGTCAGATGTGGGGTTGGTAAAGATCTTTTCCCCTTCTGTAGGCTGTTCTTTTGTCTTACTTACTTTCAGTTTCAGGAGGATCCATTTATTAATTGTTGTTGTCAGTGTCTGTACTGCTGGTGTTGTATTTGAGAAGTGGCCTCCTGTGCCAGTGCATTCACTTTCTCTTCTATTATATTAAAAAATGTAACTGGATTTATGCTGAGGTCTTTGAGGTCTTGGAGCTGATTTTTGTGAAGGCCAACAGATATGGATCTATTTGTAGTCTTCTACATGTTGATATCCAGTTCTGCCAGCACCCTTTGTTGAAGATGATTTCTCTTTTCCACGTTACAGTTTTGGCTTCTTTGTCAAAAATAAGATGTTCATATGTATGTGGATTAATGTCAGGGTCTTTAATTTGATTCAATTGATCCATGTGTCTAATTCTACCCAAATACCAAGCTGCTTTTGTAAGCAAAAGACCTGTATGTTTAAAAACTGTCCAGACAAATCATTAAGATACTAAAAAAATGTTTCCAAAAATGCCTTTAAGCTTTTTTTTAGATTTTTTATTGAATATAGAATTTTTTTGCATATAATATATACTATTATGGTTTCCCTTTTCTCTATTCTTTGCAGTCCTGCCCATCTACTCTCCCATTGAGATCTGCCTCCCTTGTGTCTCTCATTAGAAAATTAGAAAGCAAGCAGGCTTCTAAGGAATAATAATATAATATAGTAATATAATTCAAAATGATATAAAAATGAAACAAAACCTAATACACCCCAATAGGACAAATGAAATAGAAGGAAAAGAGTCTAAGAAAAGGCACAAGAAACAGATATAGATATGGAGATACCCACTCATTTACATAGTCATGAATATCACAATAACACAAAAATTGAAGTCATAGTGTACATGGAAGTGACCATGTTTGTTTTCTAAAGTGTTTTGCTCTCTATTGACAACACAGGAATTGCCCAGTATTATGTAGATCCTTGGATACTTGGGACTTGTGATTAAATTCGATGAAACACCTCCCAATCAATTGTGAAGCTTTTAAAATTTAGCTTCTAAAATTGAAACTATGCTTCCATAATCATGGGGAAAACATTTTCACATTCTCCATATATCACAGATACTGAAGTAATCACATAATTAACTGGAAACTGGTTTAATGTGTAGTTCTGGTGTCTACAGTTACATTTGGCTGGCTCCTCTGTCTTTCTTTACTAAAATCCCCCTGGATGATGATGCATGTCAGAGACTAGTCTTTACCTAACACTCTTCATTCTATTAAAGAATGGATGATCAGGCCCATACTACTCCACATTTCATATTCTAGATGCAGTGACAGTTTTCCCCTTTATTTTCTGAGTTTTACCATCAACATTTTAAATCCAAAGTGTTTGTTTTGGTCAATCTCTCTCTCTATCGTGTATGTATTTTTCTACTATGCCATAGCTTCTAGCTTCAGTCTCAACAGTCTTCCCTTTTGAAATTCACGGTTATCTACAAATGTCTAACCCAACATCTCCTTATGGAAGATTTAGCAACTTTCATTGTTCTTCCTGGAATTTTAGAAATATCTCACTTTATATAACATCAAAGATATCTGTGCAATAGTGAATGTACTCCATTGGCAGAAAGACTGCAAAGACTTCTCTAATATAGTAACTACTATTCATGTGTCTCTACAAATTTTAATTATATATACTAACTGACATTAAAATATTCATTATTAGTTACATTAACCATTTGTATATTTGTACCTCAGAAATATGGAATACTTCTATCACTGTAGATAGCTGTATTGGACTGTAATGCTCCAGATAATCTCATGGCATTCACTTTTCTTATTTTTCATGGATAATTTTTGTATTTTATTTATTGAAAATAATACATTCCATTTTCTCATATAATATATACTATTAAGATTTCCCTTTCCTCTGTTTCTCACAGTCCTATATTATAGTATGGTTATTTCATTAAGGTAAAGCAAGTAAATGTTTCTTATTGAATAATGTTGATCTCATAGCCTCAAACTTCTAAAAACGAATCTGTGTTGACTGCCAAAAATAATTATACCATATGATTATTTCTTTATGTAGATCATACATAAGCATAAGCCAAAATCAGCCAGAAGGCTTCTCCAATTTCATTCTTTACATCTGCCCTTAGAGTTTCTTGTTCACTAGGTCAGAACTGAAGGCTCAGGATTTTCAGGCTAACAAGTTCCCAGGAGATTCTGCTGAAGTTGATTTACAGAAGACATGTGAAACCCACTGACTAAGACTGTTTTACTTTTTTCTATATTATTTGATAACTTGTCATTGTTTTATGAGATTTTTTTTACTTTGTATATGAATAATCATTGACAGCATATGCAATTATTTGAAATTCAATTGAATCAATTGTATTTAATGAGCAGTCTTATTTAATGAGGTCTCAAATCTTATTTAAAAGTGCCTATATTAATTTTCTATTAGTTTGTATATTATGGTGCATAACCTTGAAGAAATTGGTGTTGAGTTGGAGTTATATCATAAAATATAAGAAAAAGATATAATATTAGAATACTCTTGTCCATTATGACACTGACAAGCCTTTATACAAATTACCCAATAATGTTGTCACTGACTCTGTCCTTGTCAGTAGATGAGGCCAGTTAGACTCAGGAACTCCATGCCCTAGGTAAACTCAAGGAATTTACCATCTTTGATATGCTTTTAAAAACAAACATAAGTAAAACCTTTGCAATAGTTTTTTCTTTCAAATAAATATGGCCAAGCAAATTCAATTTTATTGGGATTCTACCAATAGTTTAGGTCAGAACATTGCTATAATACATAGTTTTTAATATGATATGACACCTTTTTATTAACTTTTATTAAATTAAATTAAGCTATATACTTCTTACTCAGAACATCTTGATTTCTTTCTAAACCAGAAAATCTAAGATACCATTCAATTCAATAAACATTGTACAAATCTAGAAATGTCTTCAATTTTACAATGTGAACAACTTAAATCTCAAATAGCAAGTTATGTTTTAATTTTTTCGCTTTTATTAAAAATAAATTCTTTTCTCATACAACATGTCAGGATTATGGTTTTCCCTCCCTCTAATTTTGTCAGTTCTTTCATTCATCCCTTCCAATCCAGATTAATTCTATAAGCTATATTGTTTTTGCAGTGAACCCCACAGAAGAGCAGGCAGAAAAAGTGGAAGAGCCAGAGTGGACTGATGACATCAGAAGAACAAAGGTCCAGTAATTAACTGAACACAAAGAAGCATCAAGTATTCTACACAGGTCTGAACCAAGTACTCTGTGTATATATTATAGCTTTCAGTTTAGTGTTTTTGTAAGATACTTGCTGGCTGTATACAACAAAGAATAACAGTGTGTTTGTAAGGATCTGACAATCATTCTTTTAAAATGTAAGGATGAAGGAAGAGAGTGTCCTTAAGTTTCTGACATACAGTAGAACAACTTGCTAAATTCCTTGTTCTTGTCATAATGACATGGAAAATATTATTTTCTTTGCCAGTTAGCATATGTACATGATGTAAGACTCCCATACTTCTGCCTTTGGGAATCATTCTACTGTTATTTTCATAGACCTTGAGCACAGAGTCCTAGAATCTTGGTAAAATTTCAGTAGCCTTGAATAAGATCTCACTTATGTAATTTGAACTGATACAGTTTTTGGCTTTATTAACATTAATTTTATGCTTTTATATTTGATACTCATTAAATTTCTATAAAATACTTAACTAGTTGTATTACAAACACAGTACTAGCCAACAGTTAGTTAAAGTTTTCATTGGTACCCACATTCAGATGTGAACCTTAGCCTAATTGTAATATCTCCTTTTCTGTATCCACAGTTATTGTGGTTCTAATGAAGAAAATATGAATGATCAAATTTATATAGTAACTGTTTTCTTGGGCAATTATAGCTATGGAAAATGTCAGTAACACATAACTTGACATAAACATGAAGCTATAGGAAAATATACATTATGTTATACCAATGTCCACATTTCCTTACATGATATTAAATAATTTTTTTATATTTCAAACGAATATTGTGAAAGATGTAGACTGAATAAGTTTTTGACAGTTAAATAATATGTAACATAAAAGAAAATAATAACATTAATGTCCTGGAAAAATAAAAATATTAAAAGATAATTACATCACTTTCCCTTCCCTTCCTTCCCTCCAATTCCTCATAGGTACTCTCCCACACCAATTCTCCAGTGACACCTTGCTCCCTCTAAAAAGGATGGCCTTTTTGTTATATATATATATATATATATATATATATATATATATATATATATATACATGAATAACACACACAGAAATATATACATAAAGGCTCTGGTTTCATTTAGTGTAGCTAATGTGTATATGAATTCAGGGTAAACTACTCTATATTGGATACCTAATTAGCAACCTCTTCCCTCAAAGAGACTAATTGATCCTACTGCAGCAGTCATTAGTTGCCTGCCGTTCTTTATCAAGGGGAGGGTCCTTGTGAGATTTTCCTTTTCAGACTTCAAATGTCTGTAAGTACTGTACTGTTAGGTTCATTTTTTTAGACTGTCATATTGTTATGATGTCATTTATTTCTAAGATACACAAGGGATAAAAACAACCATCTAGATTTAAAAATCTTTTAAAAAGTTCAAGAAATTAGCACAATAACTATACCCATTTGATTTTTGACCAAATTGTCAGCAATATGTAATGGCACAAGGCATCTATTTCTCTTTTGTCTCATGATATTTTTCTGAATTATTAGATAAGTTTCTATAAGGTATTTGCATCATAGTCACCCCACTCCCTAATTCCTCTTATATCTATTTTCCCTCTCTTCCCATCCATCTTCATGTTTTCTCTCCCCTCCCCTGCCGCTAAAAACCCACTGATGCAGATTGTGTTGCTTAATTATTCTTGAGTGTGGGGATTTCCCTGGAGTGTGGTCAGTATGTCAGGTATCATAGCATTAAAAAATACTGCCAGTCCCTCTCTTAGCAACCATAAATGCTAATTAGTATTCATCTAGATGCAAGACTTCACGCCTAACTCTCTCTCTCTATGATGCAATTTTGTCTGACTTGAGCTTGCATAGGATATATGCACACAGTCAAAACCCTCATGAGTTCAAAGGTGCAATTGCCTTTCTTTTTTCTTGAAAAGTACTCCTCTATAGTCTTTACCTGTTAAAAATCTTTCTATACCGTCTTCCACACAGATCCATGAACCTGAGGCAAATGCTGTGTTATAGACATCCTATTTTTTGGGGTGGGAGAATAGTAACTATATATGATCACATTTATTATATACATGCATAAAACTCTTAAGATTAATAAATCATTTTGAAAAAAATAAAAAGTAATTACAAATTTGATTGCAAATAAATTTGAAATACTTCTATACATTGTAGTATATAGATGCATATAGATGCCTAGTATACATCATTAGAGTCAACTGGAAGGTGGAATAGGTTTTGTATAGAATCGAGATAGATATGCAGTAAGTCATTAAACAGAGGTCTAATCTATGAAATGCATAAAGAGCTAAAATGCATTGCAATTCTTCCAACTTAGAATGGCTACCACCAAGAAAATAGAAAATAGCAAACAGTGACCCAGGTCAGGGGAAAGAAGAGCCGTTGTTCACTACTAATTCAACTTTTGTCAGGATACCATTCGAATCTGTATGGAGTTCCCTTCAAAATTCAAGATGGAGCTTCCAAAAAATTCAGTCATACCATCTCTCAATCCTGAGAGAAAAAGAACTTGCCCAACATAATCAAGATACCTATACAATCATTTTTATCCTAGTACATTCAAAGTTGATAAATGAGGGAATCAGCCCAGGGGAACATTAACAGCTGTGTTAAAAAAAATGTCCTATATTTCTTCAATGGGGTTTTATTTAGCTATAAAGAAGATTGAATTGATGATATTTATAAGAAAATGGTTGGAGTTAAAAAGGGCCAGTTGAATGAAATGAGCTGGTCCCACAAAGACATATAACACAGAGCCATAGGTGAAATTTGGTGGTAGGGGTGAGAAAAAGACATGAACATTGACAAAGGATTTATTAGGAATCTGAAAGCATAAGCGAGGAAAGAACAGCAGGAGCAAGGCAAGAGAGAATTTCATCATGACACAGATACTTTCTCCCTATTTCAGTAATCTTTAGTTGCCTACAGTTCTTTGTCATTGTGTGAGGTTCTATGGGATTCCTTCCTCTCACAAAGGCATTATTGTTGGTGTTACACTAGTTCAGCTCTTGTTCAAACAGCAATATTTTTGACATAACATTGGTGAAGTTTCTCTGAAATTCCTAGATTATTCAGTCTCCAAGCAGATGTTGTATCCTGATCCTCTAGCTTTTAAGTATTTCTTCCTAACCTCCTGGAATGTTTCCTGAACCTTAGAGTTTAAGGTGTATCAAATGGGGCTGGGCACCAGAGGCCTTCATGATATCTGCATTTTGGAAAATTATGGTATTCTAGAATGATGTTTGCCTCTTGCAAAAAGAATTTTCTTTTGTGAGGGGTGAGAGTTAGTCTGATTTTGGGTTATAAGTTAGAAACCATGCTAATTTATTATGGTGGAAATTATAGGTTCTCCACCAATACCAATGTGTTCAATCCCTAATACCAGACATGCTGGGGATGTCTTTCTGTGTGCTGTGAATATGTTGCTCTGATTGGTTGATAGATGAAATTTTGTTGGCCAGTAGCCAGGCAGGAAGTATAGGCAGGATAAACAGACAGGGAGAATTCTAGGAAGAGGAAGGATGAGTCAGGAGTCACCAGCCAAACACAGAGGAAGCAAGATGTGAAGGCAAAACTGAGTAAAGGTACCAAGCCATGTGGCTAAACACAAATAAAAATTATGGGTTAATTTAAGTGTAAGAGCTAGTCAATAGTTAGCCTGAGCTAATGGCCAGACAGTTTTAATTGATTTAAACCTCTATGTTTACTTGGATCTGAGTGGCTGCAGGAGTGGCAGGTGAGAGAGATTTGTCCTGATCATGGACCAGGTGGGACACAGGAAAAATTCAGCTACACAGGCGTGATTTCTCTCTTCTTGATAAGGCTTAAAATCCAATTAGAAAGCTTTCTGTTACCACTAAGATATGACTGATTGCATTGCTTCCCTAGGATTATCTTGCCAAGCTGATTATCCAAAAGAAAGTAGTCAGCCTCTTATCATATACACACAAGTAACTTTCTATCAGAATACATATACAACATCAATTGAAGAAAAAGAGGCCAGAGACCATGAATTTGAGAAAAAGTATGTGGTGGTACATAGCAGTTCTTGTAGAGAGGAAAGAAAAGAAATGTTATGTTTAATTTTAACTTCAAAGGTAAAAACAGTATAAAATATAAATTGTCAAGACACATTAAATGCATGAATCAAATTAGTATATTACAATGAAACAAATAGGAAGAAAGGAAATCAAAAGTATAGAAAAGTCAGGAAATGTACAGATGTCCTTTTACAATTAATGTGAAATGAAGTATTGCCATTTAAAGAATATAGATTGCATTCTTCTGCTCACTAGATAATCACAGGCATGCACACATGCTCAGAGTGTCTACTGCAAGCACTAAGACATTGGAAGAGAACAGATGAGATCCTACTGTGTTCCTTTTGTCCCCAAGACAGTTATAATTAAATTAATCTTGCTGCCAAAACAAATGTAGCATACGAGGTCAAAAATCTTCATAAACCTTTAGCAATCTGACAATAAATTAACAAATTGATTAATGTCTCTGTAGTGGCTGTAACATCTGGGACTGAAGGAGGGACGGCGAGATGAAAGCAGCAGAACAGGTTGTTCCTTAATTGTTCCGTGGACAATTTTTCTGCAGTGGATCCTCCTCCCCACTCAATTTAAGTAAATTATCCAGCATATGGTTTGCACTAAATTTAAAGCATCTGCGATACTCACTGCTATGCATGTTTGCCACACAGGTGTCTGATTTTGGACTTGTCATGTGGACAGATGGGACTTTCCCCCCTTTGTCTTTTTTATTGATCTTGAAGTAAAGAGGCTATGGTGAGCTACAGTTGAGACATCCTTGTTGCTCACTCACTCACATCACTTCCTTTGTTTTGATGCAAAGTGAAAGTTAGATTTTTCATTACTTTTTCACTCAGGTGGAGGGATTTAGTTCATGTGAATTAAACATTTTAACTGGAACAGTCATCTTTTGAGTCACAAGATAATTTTCATAGTGTTTAGAAATATTATTAAAGCATTTATTTATACTACTGGATACAATCTACCCAAATTATGTATTTTATTCATGATTTTATAGAAGTTTAGAGGGTTTTTTATTTAAATTTAACATTAACATTTTTATGTGTAATTTTTTTATGTGCAAGTATGTCTCTGTATCACATGTGTACCTGGTGCTAGTGGACAATAGAAGTTGGTGTCAGGGGTCCTCAAACAAGAGTGAAAGATAGCAGTGAGCTTCCTTGTGGGTGCTTGAAATTAAACTTTGGTTCTCAGGAAATGTAATTAGTGCTATTAGCTTATTTGACATCTCAGTCCCAGAGATAATTTAATGTTTAATTCATGTTTATAACACATCTTTAAAATGTTTATAATTATATTTTTATGTCAGAAGTGAGGAAACTGAGGCACCAGAAACTTTTAGGGTAAAGCACTAGTTAAGAACTAGGAAAGTGGGATTTGAATCCAGTGTCTGTGATCTGTAATCAATTGTTCTAAATATATTATACTCCCACACTTGCAGGCAAAAACACCTTGTTTATTTATCATTGCTTGTATTCCTTGAAAATTCTTCATCAATGACCTTGCCAACATTTGTAATTATTTTGTTGTTGATAAGTTACCAGATATTTAATCAAGCACTTTATTTTGTTTCAGAATGAGGGCCATGCTAAACCAAACTCACTGAATGTCAGTAACTTAGTGATTAACTTTTAATGCATTAAGGCTATTTGGCTTTCCAAAACTATTTCCTTGGTTTAGAGTTTGAGTTTCTTTAACAAAATCGCACTAAGAGAGATTTATTTCTCATCGTTTGAGGCATAAAATCAAAGTTAATTCATGGTTGATACTTGACTCATCACTGCACATTCTCACATAATGGACACAGATACACACACAGAGGGAGAGA
Organism: Onychomys torridus; assembly: GCF_903995425.1. Taxonomy (NCBI): domain Eukaryota; kingdom Metazoa; phylum Chordata; class Mammalia; order Rodentia; family Cricetidae; genus Onychomys; species Onychomys torridus. The sequence goes on from NC_050452.1 coordinate 49,881,434, forward strand.
TAGAGGTAGAGGTAGATATCACATGAAACTGCATTTATATTTTTATATAAGGATATAAGTCTCATACTATGAGTGCTAGCATCATGACCTCATCTAAACCTAATTGACTCTTGAATGTCACATTTTCTAAGCTATTCCACTAGTAAGTAGGGTTTTCAACATATGTTTTTATGAGGAGAGCATATATTCAGTCTAGAAGACAATGAAAGCTTGCCAATAGGGATTATCATTCCAGATTGATACCAGCTAGATGTCTCCATGCCTGGTTACTCAAGTATGCACTGTCTCCACAATAAGATCTTTCAATCAAGTTGGGAGGTTAACCAAAAGCAATGGCAATTGTCCATAGTGTTTTGAGGTAGATAGTATATGGGACCGCACTGACAATCAACTTGACAAGAGATTGAATTCAGGATGCTGAGCATGTCAGTCAAACACTTTATCACTTGGCCACATTCCCTTCTATCCTTACTTTATTTTCTGTCAAATTTCAAAAGATATTTTTGCAGGATAGTCCACCTGCTTGGCATGACAAATGGAGTTAGGGTTCCCTGAAACTCCCTGGGTGGGAGCATTATAGGGAGTCTTCAGTCTTATATTCATTGCTAAACAGAGACAGGAGGCATACTAAGATTTGCTGGTCTCTTGGTTCTCTGTCTCTCTGTCTCTCTCTCCCTTTCTCTCTCTCTCTCTCTCTCTCTCTCTCTCTCTCTCTCTCTCTCTCTCTCTCTCTGTCTGTGTGTGTGTGTGTGTGTGTGTGTGTGTGTCCGTGTCCCCCTCTCTCTTGTTCTCCAGGTTATTTTATAATCTTACCATTCTATCTAATCTGTGAAATGCTCTTTTCATGACATCTCACTAGTAATAAAACCACACTTCTTTCTTACATGAATCATCGGCAACCCAAATGTTGAAAGCTGTGTAATACCAGTATTTCTTAATGTATGTGCCCAAACCAATCTATCCTTTATGTATAATTCTCTGATAGTGAAAGTAAGTAGCTATCACTTCTTGTAATTCTCTGAAATTCAGCTTCATTGTGAAAGAAACAATCTTGGTATGATGAAATTGGGAATTGTGGATTGGTTGAGATTTTTCTTTGGTGAGCAGCTGACACAATTGATGTGAGAATTAAACTGAGTGGCCAGAGAAGGCCCTTGAAATAACATCAGGACTGAAGGCTGAGGAAGAAATGATGTGGCAGAAGAATGATCAAGCCAAAGGAGAGATATGAAGACAGAAAGCCACACATGTTGCACTTGAAGAAAGATTAAAAAGCAAACCAACCATATTGTGACAAGCCTTCTGAAAGGCATAACACATTGATGTTTAAGGGTGTGGAGTTTTCTAACACCTTAAGAATAGACTTCTGGAGATGAGAGAGGAAAGGCTCTTTCTGATTGTGGGTGATGCTATCTAGCATGGCTGGTGGCCTGATGGAAAGAAGGCAGAGAATACAGGTGCTGTGCATTGATGACCTCTATACTTATTGGGTGTATCTTTCTGTGCTGGCATATTGTGTAGACATTAGACTCCAGTTCTTTGCCTTTCAACATAAACAGAGAACCATCCACACTTCCTGGGACTTCTGGGCCTTTGGTACCTTACCTGGATTGTTGAGGCATCCAGGATGTGAGACTAAGAAACTAACAGATATCTAGTCCTTAGATTGTAAGCATCTTCTGTTGAAATCCTAAGCCTCTAATCCAATACTTTTATAGTAGTAAAATACATGTAATTTACAGTTTTTCTTCATCTGGGTAACTCTAAAATGTGACTGTACTTTCTTACAAACATTTTACTTATACTCAACATTAAAATAAATAGATTCTTCATTTATGTGAACAAGATGCTTTTTTTTTCAAAGCATGAATTAATCCCAAATCCTTCATATACCTTTGGAGTATAATATATTAAATGCCATGAGGGCCTTACAATCCCATTTCAACTCTGCCCAAAGAAAGACAAAACAGAATTTGGCTTAAAAGTCTCATAAAGACTCTACTTCCACCTGCAAATCGATCTACTGTGGTTCTCCATGGTTAATCCATTTGTCCTCCCATTTCATATATATAACTATATATATATATATATATATATATATATATATATATATAACTATATATATATATATTCTTGCACAAGTTAAACTTGGGAAGGCAAAGAGATACTCTATGATTTAATTACTGAAAAGCAAGCAACAATATTTGAAGTGATGGATTTATAGTTCATAAATGAGCATATATTATACTGATGAAGATAAAAAAGAAAGCCCAAGCAAAAGAGAGTTTTGTTGGCACTTCAAGGTTTTCCTTTGACCACTTTCCAGAATCTCTACTGTGACAGCATCTTATTAAAATCATTACTGGAATTCCTAACACTGGAACATCAACAATTGGACAAAAAAAAAATTCTTGCTTAATTTGAACAGTCACTAACTTGCAATTTTTATAGTACAAAATATATGTAATCATAAGAAAACATTATATTGATTGCTAAAGAAAAAAATGTAAAGCTAGGCCAAACAAAGTCAGATATGTGCACATTGGAACAACCATAAACCAAAAAGAATTTAAAAGCAAACCAGAAATTATAAAAAAAATCATGTTTTACATAGCAAGAAAAACAACATTAAAATATTTGTTAATTTGACAAAGACCACATAAAATTACATAGCACTGTGATCTGCTTCTCCTTTTAAACTAAATAATTTTTTCCCTAGAATAATGATCAGGAGATTTATTTGACTTGTGATTTTATTTTTAGATGCTCTCTTGCTAAGGCCAATTACCATCTAGAACAGTTTAAACACCAAACACATTCCGATCTAATCAGACAGAGATATACACTGAACTCTAAAATAATAAACACAAATTCAAGATGAATGGAGATGAGCAAGCATGGAGCCACTTTGAAAAAGACCTTGCAGTATAATAACCTATTAAACCCCTGCTTACATTTCACAGAGGCAATTAATAAAGTCAACAGAGAATTGAAAGAGTTCCCTACAATAGCAGAATATAAATCAAATATTGTAGTCATAAAACACTTGATAGTATTCCTTTTTGCTGTTTGTGAGAGTGCTTTTATATGTAGGCCAGACTGACCTGCGACGTGCTAAGTAGCCCCAATTGTCCTCAACCTGTCCTCTTGCATCTCCCTGGATCGTGCTGGGATTACATGTGTACAAAATCATACTCAAGTAGCTAATATTCTTACATAAGACTCACCTATCTATATGTGCAAGGCTTAATGATTTAAACCCAAGTGAGGTAACCCAGACCAAGAAAGAGAAACATGGTATGTACTAACTCAAATGTGGATATTAGGTATAAAAGATAACCAGGATACAGTCCAGAGAGGCTAGGTAACAAGGAATGCCAAAGGAGGGACTCATGGATTTCCCTGGAAAGGGGAACTAGAAGAGATCTCCTGGGTAAACTGGGGGTGGCAGGGTATGGGAACATGAGGGATCAGGTTGGGTAGGTTGGGGGTGGAACTGAGAAGGAGAGTAATAAAAGAGACATCCTGATGGAGGGGTGCATTTCAGAGTTATGGAGAAACCTGGTGCCAGGGAAACTCACAGGAATCCATAATGATGACCCCATCTAAGACACCTCCAATAGTGGAGAGGGTGCCTGAGCTGGCCATCTCCTGGAATGAGATTGATGACTACCTAAATTGTCATCCGTGAGCCTTCATTCAGTAATTGATGGAAGCAGATGCAGAGATCCACAGCGAAGCACTGTGCTAAGCTCTGGGTGCCCTCCTGAAAAAGGGAGGAGGGATTGTACAAATCAGAGGTGTCAAGGTAATTGATGTGGGAACCCACAGAGACAGCTGACCAGAGCTCCTATGAGCTCATGGACTTTAGATCAATAGCTAGGGAGCCTTTATGGGATCGACTTGGACACTCTGCATGTGTGTGACAGTTGTGTCTGTTTGTAAGGCTCCTAATCTCCTTTTTGAACCTGTCTCCCATACCAGATTACCTTCCCCAGCCTTGATGCAAGGGGAGGAGCTCTGTCCTGCCTCAACTTGATGTGCCATGCTTTGTTGACTTGCATAGAAGTGGGAGGAGGAGTGGACTGGGAGGGGGTAGAGGGGTAGATAGGAGGCTGGGAGTGGGAACAGGAGGAGAGGAGTGAGGGAAAACTGCTTTTGGTATGTAAAATAAATGAAAAAAACAGTGAATAAAAATTAAATGTTAGTTTTCACCTTTTAGGAATATTGATTTTATTTATTTATTTTTTAACATTTCTTTCTGATTCTTTGGGAATTTCACACCATGCAACCTAATCTGTCTCATTTGCCAGGCCCTCCATATCAGACCCTCACCCCTATAGCCTTCTCCCAAAAGTAAATTTAAAATAATATTAATTAAAAACAAAATGCTGGGCGGTGGTGGTGCACGCCTTTAATGCCAGCACTCTGGAGGCAGAGGAAAAAACAAAAAACAAAAAACAAAAAAAAACCACACACAAGTAAAAAACACTTTTCTCCTCCATCTTTCCCACCTCTCCAACACCTCTTCATTCATTCATCTTAGTGGCATTGGAAGCCCATGCTGTTGTCCTAAGTCTGGTCTGCTGCTGGGACATACTGATCTGCATGGCCTGTACTGCTACCATGGCCATGGTGATCTCTAGGACCAAGTTGCTGTAGAGGGCCATGTTTAGGTCCATGGTCCTGCTGTACTCAGAGTCTGTATTGGTCCCCGTGACCCTTGTTACCACAGGGTGCCATAGGAACTATGGATGTTGAAATCCAAGGGCCACACTATGAAAATTATTATGGATATGTTTCTGTGAACAATTGTTGGCTTCAAGTGGAACTTTATAATTTAATACTTCATGTCAACATCTGGGAGAGGAGTAATCATAAATATTATGTTTAGATTTCTAGTTGATCCTGTGTCAAGTTGTTTGGGGGACATCAACTACATATTGTATCTGTTTACAAGATTAGATGACAAATTAAAGGTAGGATAAAAGACACAGAAAACATACAGAGTAAATGCAAATTGAGTGTACACAGAGATGACACCACAACAGCTGTGTGAATTCAGTTTGTAGGAGTCAAAGGCAAAGGAAACCTTACACTAGAATTTGTTCATATTTCAACTTCAGACAGAGTAACTAGATGACTAATTGTTGAAACCAGAGACATTTCAAATAGCAAAATAAAAGTGCAAGCTCAGATGTGGAAAGACATCTGATTCTTTTTTTGTTTTTTTTTTTTTTTTTTTTTTTTTTTTTTTGAGCTGAGGATTGAACCCAGGGCCTTGCACTTGCTAGGCAAGCGCTCTACTACTGAGCTAAATCCCCAACCCTCTGTTTCTTATGCTGAATCAGCAGAATTCTCAGAGCAAGCAGTCTCCCTTTCCTGACTTTTCAACCCTTCCATCAATAAGAACACTTCTTTCAGTGAGGCGGTGGTGGCACATGCGTTTAATCCCAGCACTCGGGAGGCAGAGCCAGGCGGATCTCTGTGAGTTCAAGGCCAGCCTGGGCTACCAAGTGAGTTCCAGGAAAGAAGCAAAGCTACACAGAGAGACCCTGTCTCGGAAAACCAAAAGAACACTTCCTTTCTTTCTTTCTTTCTTTCTTTCTTTCTTTCTTTCTTTCTTTCTTTCTTTCTTTCTTCTTTCTTTTTCTTTCTTTCCTTCTTTCTTTTATTCTTCTCATTACATTTATTCACATTATATACCCACATTGTTGATAGCCCCTCTTCTCTGTACTCACAGTGGTTTTGAATTTTGGCTGCAAGAATATAAAGGAATGTTTGCATACAAAAGTAGTGTCAGGCCAGGAGGTGGTGGCGCATGCCTTTAATCCCAGCACTCAGGAGGCAGAGGCAGGTGGATCTCTGTGAGTTTGAGGTCAGCCTGGTCTCTATATCAAGTTCCAGGAAAGGCACAAAGCTACACAGAGAAATCCTATCTCAAAAACAAAACAAAACAAAAATCAAAAAAAGAAAAAGAAAAGTAATATCAAATAAATAAAATCCATGACACAGTTACTCAATGCATACTTTCATCACTACCTAATAATTTAGGCATATGTTATATATAACAAAGACAAAAAATACAGAAACAAAAATTGAAATTACATACAATAAAAATTATTACATGAATATTTCTAACACTATATTTTATATAGTAATTAACAATATAATTTATTTTAATATAGATAAGAAGTTAAAGTCTCAGAAAATTAAAGGAAGATTCAGAAAGCTATAGGCCCTGACACATATAAACTACTATTGAGTCTCCATCCATCTTCTTCCATGAATAAATGGTCCTAATTACAGCATAAATTTTATAATTTCATTATTTGTAAGAATTCATAAATAAAGGAACTACTTCTTTCCTGCTGCTAGGTATTAAAATTGGTGCTGCTACTAGAAAGGTAAATACCACATTTTTTCATATTTGTGGATGTAAGATTTGAATCTCCATATTTCTATTTAGAATTATTTAGAATATTCATAGGATTCAGGAGATTACTAAGGAGTCATGGAGAGGAGCTTTCAATGCAGGAAAGATGTAATGCACTAATATAATGTATTAAAAGGGAATGATGAAGAGTTTTAGCTGAAGTTTTCCTGTATCCCACCAGGTCCTGCAGCTTCTCAAACCCAATTAAACACACAGAGGCTTATATTACTTACAAACTGTATGGTCTATGGCAGGCCTCTTGTTAGCTAGCTCTTATATCTTAAATTAACCCATTTCTATAAATCTATACTTTGCCACATGGCTTGTAGCTTACCAGTATCGTTCATCTTGCTTTTCCTGGGCAGCTCACAAAATCTGCTTTGTCTCTCCTTTCTCTTCCTGTCTACCTGTTTGGATTTCCCACCTGCCTCTAAACTGCCTTGCCATAGGCAAAATGGCTTTATTTATGAATCAACCAGAACAATACATATTCATAGCATACAGAAAGACATCCACAGCAAAGAGTGTAACTGCTGTGGGTGAGTAGATGGCAGGGTAGAGGGGAATGTGTGAGAATGGATAATAACAACCATTACCTTTTGAAAGAGACATAGAAATCTACCACTACAGAAGCTTCCTAACAGATGCACACAAAGATATATACACACATGCAAACATACACACTCACATACACACAAACACATACATACACAAACACACTTAAACATATACCTACACACATGGAGTTATCCTATAAGAGATAAGCAAGGTCCCTACTGGATACCACAGACTGAAAATAAAAAGCCCAGTGCTGTAAATTGATTATTTCTTTTAGAGTTGCTGGCTAGTAAGGTCTCACAGACTCTCAAACATTATAGGTTATTACCATTGCTCTCAGTTACCCTCCAGAAACAGATGATAATACCCTCCTGCTAGACACATCACCCAATCGAATCATATAACACAGCTGGTACAGACTTAGAAGCTTCATCCCTGCTAGATACTTTTCATAGTGCTGGATGGTGCTGTACAAGCTACCAGAGGAGAAAAGTCATCTTCAGTCATACCCACCTACCATACTTCTGGGCTATAATGATAATGGACCCATTAACACACACACACTGTTGCAAGGATGGAACAAACAGTCTGGGAAAAAACAAACCCTCTCTGTTTGGATTCAAGTCCCATTCTAGAGATGAATCCCATACCTGGGACCATTATTAAGCTAATAAACTATGACTAGACACTGTACAAAATCAAGGGAAGAACATACAAATATTATACTGCTGGGTATATGTAGAGTTAAACCAACAACTTATGTCTCATAGTTACACCCAAGGACGAATGTTTCTTTCACCTATGATTTATGAGTCTTCTATTTGCTTCTATCTAAAAAATAGATGGTGATTAACACAGTGACCCACAACTGGCCAAGCTGCAGAGAATATAATATGCAAAAATTTCATTCCTAAAGAGAACATATACACTGCCCATTCCCTGCCATAGTTCAAGGATTAGTATGGAATGTAGGAGCCAGGGATGATGGGTCAAAAACATATGAAGTTGACTATTATTCTTTCCAGATCTGTGAAGAATTGTGTTGGGATTTTGATGGGGATTGCATTGAATCTGTAGATTGCTTTTGGTAAGACTGCCATTTTTACTATGTTAATCCTACCTATCCATGAGCATTCTTCCTTTCTTATTTGCTTCTTCTCTTCTTCTCAATAATTTAGTTATTTTAAGGAAAGTATGTGCTTGTATTAGGAAGAATCAAGGAAAGGATTCATTAAGTCCTGAACTGTGTCTTACTCATAATATTTGAGGCCAAATATTCTCAAGCAGTGCAAGAAATTTCAATCAATAATGTATATATGTATCATTTTGTTTAATTTTTAAATCATTTTAATGTATTTTTTTAATAATTTTTGCCTCATCTACCAGACAAATCATCTAAATAAATAGATGCTTTAGAGTCTCTTACCCCACACTCTGCACCTGCTGATTCTCCCCAGCACACATCCCCCAGAGGAAGGCCTGTGCCTCATCTCAATCCCTCCCAATACATTCATGTAGTCTGAACAAAACTTGGAGCTCGTTCTGTGAAAAGGTAGCGGTCTTGTGCTGAGACCTGGCAGCCAGGTCTGGTCCGCCACTTAAAGCAAAAAAAAACTATACCACCTCACTGGATCTTAACTACTTGGGTGTTTGATTTTTTTTTTAATGTAAAAAAAATTAATATCTTTTTTTTCATTTACTTGGTAACCTATATTTAATAACTTTTTGTGAAAAGGATAATGGAAATTAATATATTCCATATATAAATTAATTTTACCAAATGTTATTTTGTTAGAAATAATCATAAACATTATAATGAAAATTCAAAAGAAGATATTTATTTTGAATTCAACTACATTATATCTTTCCCATATATATAAAAAATTTTGAGGATCACTTGGATGAAAAGGTAAGATTTATTACTGCATTGTTACCTTTGAGGATTTTTTTTTCTGTAGTGTCTATTTATAAAGAAATATAATGGAATTTAAAAGTCAGTTTTAGGTAATGAAAATTGTAGATTGTATTCTTTGTTCTAATTTCACATATTTTGAACTCTCTTGCTATGTTTCTGCAATAAATACTGTGTTTATTATAATGCAAATGGTAGGAAAGGAACCACAGAAGAGTTCACTCCAAGACTTTTTCTTATTTAACCACAAGCCTCTTCACTGTCACATGCCATACCTATATAGATCATCATACTCATATGAGTTATGTGATTCTTTCCAAGGAAAACTTATTCTAGATGCTTACAGTGAAAAATTAACCAAAGGGCTCACAGAATGAAACTTAGCTCTGTTCTCTGGATATCCAATATTACAGTCACAGGACAGAGCCTGGCTACTTGAAATACTGAACATTTGTTTTTGTAAAACAAGGCAAGACAAGTAAGCTTTTAGAAGGAAAACATAAGTCTGTAACTCCTTTTTATTTTTATGAATGACTTTAATCATCTCACTTATTTAAAAGTCCTACAATTTTGAATCTTGATTTCCAAATTAGTTCAGATGCCTTGTGCTGTCACAAAATCATTTCATTCCTTTTAAACATCTGTGGAAAAGAGATGGGCTTTCTGTTTCTTATCTTCAACTCTTAAGCTCCCAGAGACACTCCCGGAGTAGGAATACAATTTTATACATAAGTATATAATTTTCTACATATGGGATTTTTCTGAGACAAAATCTTCAGCTTTTACCAGGTTTCCATGGATACTGGTGGTCTAGATGAGTTGAGAATCCAGAGCTTCATAAGGACCATTAAGTGGCTGGATCTGTTTTACAAGTTGGATTTGTTCAATCTACGAGACAGATGATTTTTTTCTATATTTTTAATACAGCCCATAGGTAGGTGTAATGGAATGGAAAATAAGAACATCTTAGAAGGAAATAAAATAAATACAGTTTTCTCTGAGTCAAAACACTCTGTCAGTGTCTCCAGGTTAGGAGGTGCTAATACATCAAGATAATTGACCAGATAGACACACAGGAGTGAAGAAGCACATTCTAAAATAATTCAGATTTAGTTCAAACCTCTCCTGGAATATGGAGAGAACTGGAGAAGCAAGAACTAAAGAGCTGTTACTAACTCCCTAAGTCATTGGCTGAGACCACAGGCATCTCTGAGTGGTTGTCCTCCTCAGGATAAAGCAGTTGTTCCAAAGGCTGTCTCAACTGAGTCCCAGAACCCTGTTTGATGTGAGCCTAGGACGCCAGGTCCTTAATTTTAAATTACTCTACCTGTTTTGCTAAGTTTACTGTTAAGAAGGCACTTCCAAGCTGCTTTGGCTAAAGGGAAAAATGGCTCAGATGGCCCAATTTTTTTTTTGCATTTTTTTTAGGCATGCTTTGCTTCTGTATTTAGAAACAGCCATTATAGACATAAATCAGAGCCAGTACTGTGTCCTAAACCACAGGAAGTTTTCTGTTATTACTGATACGGAGTAAATTTAATTGCTTCTATTAGATAACACATTTGTGTTAATTAATTGAGAATTCACATTGCTTTGATCATATCCACTCCCATTGCCGTCCTCACTAAACCAAGCTCCACCCTTCCTCATTTCTCCTCCCCCTCTGCCATTTTCTCACCTCTTTTTTCCTCCTTTTTTTAAAAAGATTTTCTTTTTAAAATATAATGTGTCTTGATTACAGTTTCCCCTCCCTCCATTCCTTCCAGTTCCTCCTCATATCTTCTCCCATCCAGATCCATTCCCTTTCTCTTTTGTTTCTATCTTCTTTTTTTTTTTTTTTTTTTTTTTTTAGAAAACAACAGAAATTAACCAAACAAAATACAATAAACTAAAGCCAAGAGGATCATATCGAAGTTGGACAAGAAAAACAAATAGAAGGAAAATCACGCCAAGAGAAGGCAAAAGAATCAGAGTCCCACTCATTTGTGCAATAAGGATCTCATAAAATTACAGAGAACTTGGTGCAGACCTGGGTCAACTCTGTTCTTACTGCTTAAGTCTCTGAGATCATTTGGGCTTTGCTTGGTTGATTTAGAAGGCCTTGTTCTCCTGTTGTTCTACAACCCAGTCAACACTTACATTCTTTCTACCTTCTCTTCTGAGGACAGGAATTTGGCAGAGACATCCCTTTAAGAGCTGTGTTCCAAGGTCTCTCTGGGTAATATCTGGCTCTGTGTCTCATCTCTGTATCTGTTCCCATCTGCTGACAGAAGAAGCTTTTTTGATGATGGCTGAATATGGCAGTGAACTATGAATATAGCAGAATATCATTAGGAGTCATTTTATCCATACTTGCTTTTTAATTTTTTTTCCCACCAATAGTATTTGTTTTAGCCTAGGTCTCTAGGTAACCTAATCTCTAGTTTTCAGTCACCAAAGTAGTGTTGGGTATTGATTGGTTCCACCTTGCGGAGAGGGCTTTAAGTCAAATCAGACACTGGTTGATTAATCGCACAAGGCTTTGTGCCGCAATTGCCCAAGCATATTTTTTAGGCAGAACAGATTGTAGAGTTTTTGTGGATAGTGTAGTGTTTATGTTTCTCTTTTTGAAGCCTGAAGGGTACCTTTCCATATCAAGAAACTAGAACATGGGGTGAAGGGTCTACGCAGGCACCAGTACCTTTCTTTACTCAGTGAGTTATGTGGGTGTAGCCTTCAGCACTCCCGCCTTGTTTGTAAGTTTGTGGAGAGCAATCATTGGTCTTGGCAACAGCCTGGGATGTTTATAGATATCCATGGGACACCTTCGACTAACAACTCAATTGGATATAACAAAGTCTCAGTACCAGACGCTTCATTTGGTGATAAGAGATGGCCATTTGGGACTCAGTATTTCTCATTATTTGGATGCATCAACAGGATCACCTTTCATGTATGTTAAGAAAGTTCCATTGTACTAGGTGTCCATACCATCCCACTAATGCCCCTATATTCTAGCTGTCTTTCTCCACATTTCATCTCTCAACCCATTTCCTCTTCAACTCCCTACCTGGTCCTTCCATTAACATGTTGCTTTCCCCCAGTCCACTCATATAGTCTATTTAATTTCACCGTCTCAGGGAGATTCATTTGTCCCCCTCAGTCCCTTCCTCTATACCTAACCTCTCAGGATCTATGAAATACAGTTTAGTTATAATTTATTTACTGGTTAATAACAACATCTAAGCAAATACATACTATATTTATTTTTCTGGGTCTGAGTTACTTCATTGAAGATGTTTTTTTTTTTTCTAGTTTCTCCATTTGCCTGCAAATTTTATGATGTTATTTTTTTATGTCTGAGTAATATTCCCTTGTATAAATATACCAGATTGTGTAAATCTATTCTTCTATTGAGGGATATTTAGATTTTCCCTAAATTCTGGCTGCTATGAACATGACTGAGAAAGTATCCTTGTGGTAGGAAACAGCATTCTTTGGGTATATGCCCAAGAGTAGTATAGCTGGATATTTAGGTATACTGATTTCCATCCTTTCGAGGATGATTTCTAAATATATTTCTAAATATAATCATAGTGATTTCTAAAATGGCTTTTTAATGTTTCACTCTGACCAGAATGGGGAGTGTTCCCCTTATTCCACATTATTGTCAGCACAATTTATAACTTGTATTTTTTATCTTAGCCAGTCTGACAGGAGTGAGAAGGAAACTAAAGATAGTTTGAATTTGCATTTCCTTGATGACTAAAGATATTGATCATATTTTTAACTGTTTCTTTTTATTGTTGTTGTTGTTTGTTTATTTATTTTTTATTATATTTGTGTTTTAATTTTACACATCAGCCATGGGTTCCACTGTCCCACCCCTCCCGCTCCCACCCCCACCTCCCCCCAACCCCTCCCCTCCATTCCCATCTCTCCTGGGGATTCAATTCAACCTGGTGGATTCAGTACAGGCAGGTCCAGTCCCCTCCTTCCAGGCTGAGCAAAGTATCCCTGTGTAAGCCCAAGGTTCCAAACAGCCAGCTCATGCATGCACTAAGGACAGGTCCAGGTCCCACTGCCTGGTGCCTCCCAAACAGTTCAAGCTATTCAATTGTCTCACTAATCCAGAGGTCCTGATCCAGCTGGGGGCTCCACAGGCTTGGGTTCATAATTCATGTGCTTCCATTAGTTTGGCTATTTGTCCCTGTGCCTCTCCAATCTTGGGATCACGAACAGAAAAGGAGAACAAGGAATAACAGACCATGATAAATGATGACCACATGAGAACAGGAATAGGCAGAGTGCTGGAGAGGTCCCCAGAAATCCGCAATGATACATCCTCTGTAGACTGCTGGCAATGGTCGAGAGAAATCCTGATCTGACCTAGTCTGGTGATCAGATGGCCAAACACCCTAAGGGTCATGCTGTAACTCTCATCCAATAACTGGTGGAAGTGGATGCAGAGATCTTCAGCAAGGCCCCAGGTGGAACTCCAGGAGTCCAATTGTTGAGGAAGAGGAGGGACTGTAAGAATTGTTTTAACTGTTTCTTAAGCAGTAGAGTTTTCTTGATTGAGAATTCTTTGTAGAGGTCTATACCCCTTTTTAAAGTTGAATTATTTGGGGTTTTAATATCTAGTTTCTTAAGTTCTTTATATATTTTGGCTATTTGTCTTCTATGATATGGAGTTTCTCAGAATCTTTTTCTAGTCTATAGACTGCCACTTTGTCTTAACTATGGTACTTTCATATTACAGAAGCCAGCAGTTTCATGAGGTCCCACTTACTAATTTTTGCTCATAGTTCCTGCACTTTTCCTGTGCCAATAAGTTCAATTCTATCCCCCACTTTCTCTTTAATAAAGTCTAGAAGATCTGGTTTTATTCTGAGATGTTTGATATTTTTGGAGCTGAGTTTTGTGCAGGGTGTGGATGGATTTATTTGTGATATTCTACATGTATGTGGGGTGACTCAGCCCTAAGAGGCTTGAGGCCCAGCTGGCCTAAACCAGTAGTAAGATATTTCCTGAGAGACAACTTGCACCTGCCTAAAGGCCTTAGCAACATCAGCTGATAAGATCTGAGATGACCTGGACGAAAGAGATACAGTCATATCATACCAACAGATGCATATTCATCAGACTTTCCCCAGGGTAGGATAGAGGGCATATAAGGCTTTCCTCTTCCTGACTAAACTGAGCTTGTTTTTTCAACATCCTCCTGGAGTCTGTGTTGTTGACTCTGTCCCTACTCACCTCCTCCCACAAAGGGAACAACAAAGGACCCTGTCACACATGGAAGCACAGAGCTTAACTAGCACAATTGGTGGAAGATGCTTTCTTTTCTTCTAGTGTGCATTTATGGTTTCTTTATCAAAAATCAGGTAACCATGTGTATGTGTTTAATGTGGGCATTCCAATTAATTCTCAGGTGAACTTGTCTGTTTTTATGCCAATACCATGCAGTTTTTATATCTATAGCTTTGTATCACAACTTGAAATTGGGAATAATGAGACCTTCAGTGCTACTTTTATTGTTTAGAATTGTTTTAGCTATCCTGGTTTGGTGTTTTTGGTTGTTTTGTTTTTGTGTTTTTCCATATAAGCTGAGAATTGCCCTTTCAATATGGGTAGATAATTGCATTACAGAAAAAAAAATCTGAAAATGTTTTGCAGAAAACAATTAAGTACTTCAAACCAAAATTAACAAAAATGCTAAATGCTATTCTGCTTTTAAAAGTTGTGTGTATGTGTGTTTTACATGCATGTATATATGAACAATGTATATATGCAGCTTCTATATAAGTCGGGAAAGGGCAGAAGATCCACTGGAGTGATAAATAGTTGTAAGCCACAAATGGGGTGCTGGGATCTGAACACATTCCTTGGAAAGAGGATCAAATGCTGTTAACCACAGAATCATCTCCCAGTACTCGGCTTTAATACCTGTGAAATATTTAGGTATGTTCACAGTAATTCCATTAACTGTTTCATTTCCTGTTTTCAAATCTATTCATTTAACAGAATTATAAAAGCACAGCCTAAGATTTAAAGTTATGTATCAACTTTTAAATTATGTATATTTTAAAAAACATAATTATTTTCTAATCTTTTATTAGAAAATATTTTTGGAAGAGTAAAAGAAAGGACAAACAGTCCTTATTAAAGACATCCTGAAGAACTGAGTGTATACAAAATCAACCCCTAATCTACAAAAGTCATAGTTCACTTTAACTCCAATGATTTAAGATTATATTTCATTTGTATGAGGGCTTCAAATATGTTTACTTTGCTGACAGTAGATATCTTCTTTATAAATAATATAAGCACAAATATAATGAATACCTTTGTTTTGAACCTTATTATCAAGTCATTCTTGTTATTAGAGGTAAGAAAGTGTAAAAAATAAATCTATTAAGCATCCAATTAAGACAAAATAAACTATGAATTGCCATACCAAAAAAAACTAATCATTCCTCCTAAAGGTTTATATAGATCATTCAAATATACAAAGTCTTTGATTGATATAAATGGAAAATACAATGATAAGTGAGGAGACAATTTTGTTTTTTGAAAGATTAATTGGTAACTGGATTGTATTAGGAGTTGGTATGATGGCTGATTTGAAGATATTGTAAGTATTTGCATATTAGTATTAAGATAGAATGAATTGGTAAAAATACATGTGTAAAAATAAGAAGCAAATATAGAATTATTAGTGGAAATTACTATAGTGGATGTCAATATCTGTCATCAAAAGTACATTCTTAAGCTTGAAGAAATAAAGGTAAGCTTTGAGTCAGAAAAGACATTAATACTGTGAAACAAAATTACATGTTAACTAAACAGAAAATAATTGTCTGCAATTAAATTTTAATAGCAAGTTTTTAAAAGGGAAAGAAGTAAGCATCTTCCTTATTTGACAGAATGTATGCCAGATGTTAATAAGAGATGTTTCTTAGTATTTGAGTTATCTTTCATAGCAAAATTTCCCCCCACTAATTACACCATCTGAAGAACTATTATGCATTGCTATTATTAAAAAAAAGCTCATATTTAACCAATAAAATCTGCATATTTACTTCATGTATCCCCGTACCTCTATCCTGTTAGAGACAGGGAAAGCTGTTGCTTGCGTCTATCATTATGTGATTTGGATTATTCATAGTAATATGCTCACTCTGTCCCAAATAGAGGACCATACAATGTTAATAAAATAATCCAGATAGTTAGGTATGTAGTCCCATGCCTTTTATTCTAACACTCGAGAGGAAGCAGAGTGAGAGCATGCCATGAGTTTGACAACAGCTTAGCCTTCAGTGGGAGACTCTGTCTTAAAAAAACACAAAATAACAAAAGGTTGATAAAAAAACAAAATCTTGATGGACACAAATTAAAAAATTAAAATCATATAGTAACAATAATGAATAAATTTAAAATTTATGGACATATTAGGTGGAAAATTCAAGGCACCAAATAAATACATTGTATTTCTCTGGTTCTGTAAATATGAACTTCAAAATGAAAGCACAATGGTTAGCTGTGTAGTCATAGGGAGGACAGCTACATGTGGATGCTTTGAGTTGGAGATCACAAAATGGGAAGAGCAGGAGGTGCTCCATGGAGGACAGATCTGGAAAGGAGTAAAGGATCTGTGAGTCTGAGTAAGAGTGTGCTCCTTCCTGACCTTCCTATCCTGAGCATTTGGTTCATAATCACAGCTGCCGCATGGGCACAGGAGCACTTTTGCATATCCATTTTCTGAGTCAAGATACATGTCATGATTTTAAAATGTATTAAAATATAATACACAATTTATGAACTTATCCAACTTCTTAATTCGGGACATGGAGACCATTTGGGGGCAAAATTTCCTTCCCATATTAG